>NC_068370.1:46520919-46838419 GCF_020536995.1 Dreissena polymorpha | reverse complement strand
CCTTATTATTTTACGCATGTCAGTGCACATAGCCCGGGGATAACATGATATCATGTGTGTTGACGTGGCGACTTTACGAGAAACTGTTTTGCCTTATTATTGACAGTACAAGAAAAATAAAAAACATTCATTCATTTAATTAATTGATCTTAATAATGTTATTTTTCAAAAGTTTCAGGTCCCTAAACGAGAAGCTTTAATACAATCATAATGAATCGCGTCAAATTTTAAGACAAAATAAAGATTCTGTAAGACACGACATTTTTGGATAAATACATTTACAATAATAAAAACTTATGATGTCAAAGTATTATAAAATTGAAGTTCATCTGTATTTAACACAAAGTTTTATTAAACTACTTGCTATGCAAATATTAATGTGCAAATAAAAGATCTATGTACATACATCCATCGTCGCTGCCCACGGTAGATGTGCCGTTTTTACTTCATTATACATTATAAAGATCAAGAAGCATTTCGTATTTGTGTAAACATGGGGTGCCGACGAAATGCAAAAATGCACGTAAAATGCATTAATAAACATAAAGTTAAGAGCTTTTGTCTTCAAAAAAATCTATGTGACCAATCACACCGATTGATAAATCAATGAAAACAATATTAATGTAGGTTGGGTATCAAAAATATGTATTGTAGTACATCTCTTAATAATTTTTTTTGCGTAATGATAATAAGTTTAGTGCGTGGCAAAAAGTAACCAGGTGCACTAACTTCGGAGCAAATATGACTTGGTACCATCAGACCAGCGCTATTTTGTCGGTTATAACGACCATAATCTGGTGACCGTGTTAAAGATCGCCGGATGTACCGTTGGCATCCAAGATCAAGAAGACGCGTTTTCGGAGATAGAAAATATATTTAAATATACGCACTCAAGCTGGTATACGCATTTGTTTTTTAATTGAAAAACAAAATACGGAGGCATCTCTATGAAACGTTCCTGATTTCTAGAGGCCACTGAGTCGCTGCTTCCGGTGCTGTCTTGCCTTTATGGTGACGTCAGTGACGTCGCACTGACGACAACGATGTCCAAAATATTGGCATTCGGTACGAATGCAGAGCGGAACTGTTAAGCTAAGACCGGCGAGAGACTGTTCACCATAGAAGTCATCGCCATTTTGTAGACCCCACGGCAAATAGTCGTGTGTCGAGGTTGAAGGTCGCCGGATGTACCGTTTGCCTGCATAGCGAGAACACGCGTATTCTCACAAAAACAAATCTATGAAGAAAACACACTTTTACAGCTAGGATGCGCGGAGGTGTTTTAATTAAAAAACAAAATATAAAATATTGAAGCATCCCGATGAAATGTTCAGTCTACTACAGACACATGACCCGCTGCTTCAGGTGCAGTCTTGCTTTGGTGTAGACGTGTTGAAATCACTATGCATTCTTAATCATATCCCTTCGTCATTGTGTTCTTATGAGAACGGAATGAGGTATCTAAAACATGTTTAGTATTCAGCTATCTTATAGTCTTGGCCAAAGGTCAGGGTCAGATAAGACTTCAAGAACTGTATCGGAGATATAAATAACAAATATTATATAAAAATAGCCGATTCTAACAATTATACAACTGTGCTATGCGAGAATGATCCGAAATTAAGAATCCGAAAGTATGGTCTCTGAATAAGGAATTGGCGTAAAGTAAATTCCTTATTCAGAAGCCTGGATTTTAGACAATCACTTTCGGATATGTTATAATTTAGATGTGGTGTGGATCGTTTAAGCTTGATTATGATATATGAACGTATTCTGTCTAATTTCTTTTTATATTCTATATGACTATACAAGCTGAAAACAAGTATAATGAAGCTGATAATAATGAAATGGTATTGCCTTACTCAAACATAAATTAAAATTTACCATAGAATGCTAAATGTCGATGGAAACAATGGTATATGTAGGTTCGAAGTTAAAAATTTGAATTAGGTAATATCGGTTCGGTTTAAACAAGAAATCCTATGCAAGCGCGAAGAACAATCATGAATATGTAACGTAATACAGAAAGTAAAAATGTATGCGAGTTATTTTGTTTTAATTTACTTCAGAAAATGTTTGCATTATGTTTCTTTAAAAACCCTATATCAAATATGTTACGCGTGAATAAGGAATAAAGAACTAGGAAAAAGGAGCCAACTTACTCTCCTTGGGTCGATGGCATGCTTTTGTTTGCCAATTAACAAAGGAAATGCGCAATTTATTTTGATTTAAGCTTTTCTGATGGTATTACTGAGTTTTAGATAAGGGATCTTCTTGTGTTTATTATTCCCTAGTGTAACAAGCATAACTATGTTGTTTATTTCATTCTAATATGTGGTTTAAATGCAGATATATTTGATGTTGAATAACAAATAAATAGTTTCAATTAACGTAAAATATCAATAAAAATTATCGATAAATTAAATTCGAAATGACGTCGTTTTTTCGACACCAATATGCCATTATTGCAGAAATTCTCCAGTTTGTCTCTTAGGCAATATAAATAATCTGTAGATAAGGAATTAAAGCGAGATTATACGATTTTGTATATGTGTTAAATTGTAATATATTGATAAAATATGTTACAAAAACACAAAATAGGCAATAAAAATTATACATTGAAGACGAATTTCATAAAATGCAGCAAAGACAAATTAGCGCCCGAGCCGATTGTAACGAAGATATTTCGTACATATTTTCCTACAATAACCGAAGCATTCGTCGTTTTAGTTAGTATTCGTGTGTCGAATGAATAGAAATCGTTGCAGGAATGTAAAATGAACCGTTAAACTAAATTTAGATTCACATCGTACATGCATGATTTACATGCTGGCGAATTCGACTGTACAGCCTTTTTCGATTTTAGAATTAAATATCTGCCTTATTTCGCATTTTTCGACACACGTTCTTCTTAACTTTTATTTTAATTTATAAATTCTTTCAACGCAAGTACTTATTTAAACATGACGGGTTTGCTCAGTATACCCTGTTCATACTGAATCTTTTCGAAGCAAAAACATTTTTTTACTGTAATTATTTTATTTTTTTGAATTTTGAAAATAAAGCCGTATATTGTCACTTCAAGCAAATTCAACAATCTATTGTTAAACTCGCTCTGGTCTTCACCCCTTGCCCTTATTCCATTTCAGAAGGTCCAGATTCGCATACCGGGCAGCATTGGCCAGGCGGAACTTCGCCTACACAAGCCGGGCACATCATCCACGCGCACTGTACGGACCCGTTGTTACAGTAGCACACTTCGCACGGGTGAGTGCTCATTGAAGGCACAGTAGCACCTATAATTAAATATCCATCTCTTAAAAATTAGTAGGACTCGGGATTCATTATCATCAGCATCATCATCATCGTCATCATCGTCATCATCGTCATCATCATCATCATCATCATCATCATCATCATCATCATCATCATCATCATCATCATCATCATCATCATCATCATCATCATCATCATCATGCCTTAAAACCTTAGGTTTGCTAAAAAATATTGTACAACGAGCATACTACCTTCTTTGTAGTGCACACCTTTGACGACACATCCAGAAACTGTAAAAAAACAGTACCGAATTCAATTAAATAAAGAGATGAATGCCATATAACATATTTTATTGGTTTTATATGTGGGATATTACCTTTGTGGTTTATTTTCCTGAGAACTAGAACTTAGAATGCGCGCATGTATTTTTTAAAATACTGTGTCAAATTGTCGCATCATTACGATTTGTTTGAAGTTTTTTTTCAGACTTATTACTAAAATGTGACGCATGAGCCGCATTTCGTTCTTTATAAAAAAAATATGTTTATGTTTCACTGGTACTTAGTTAATATTAGATATATGATATTTCAATCCTACATGTTTCCATTTCTTCTTGTAATATTTCTATCTTACAGGTTTCTATTTATTCTTGTGATATTTCAATTCTACATGTTTCCATTTCTTATAATATTTCAATCCTACATGTTTCTATTTTTTCTTGTGATATTTCTATCCTACATGTTTCCATTTCTTCTAATAATATTTCAATCCTACAAGTTTCTATTTCTTCTTATAATATTTCAATCCTACAGGTTTCCATTTCTTCTTATAATATTTCAACCCTACATGTTTCTATTTCTTCTTGTGATATTCCTATCCTACATGTTTCTATTTATTCCTGTGATATTTCAATCCAACATGTTTCTATGTCTAATTGTGATATTTTAAACCTACATGCTTCTATTTCTTTTATGATATTTCAATCCTACATGCTTCTATTTCTTTTATGATATTTCAATCCAACATGCTTCTATTTCTTTTATGATATTTCAATCCTACATGCTTCTATATCTTTTATGATATTTCAATCCTATATGATTCTATATCTTTTGTGATATTTCAATCCTACATGTTTCTACTTTTAGTAAAAGTGAATTGGTATTTTGGCCTCTAATTAAACTATTGTTCAGACATAATTAGCACATTTCTCATTTAGTAACGGTAGATCAATTTCTACCTTAGTTTCTTCATTACGTAATTCAGAAATGGATGGTTCGAAGCTTGCAGACAGACTGACGGACGAAGAGAAAACCTATAATCCCTTCCGGTTAGATAAGAGCATAAAAGCAGTCACAATAATCAAAGTAAGGTCCTAAATGTAAACGTATGTTCGTTATCCAACAATTTGATAATAAAGCTTAGTCCAGTGAATTACTTTGAATGTTGACTCTATGAGATACAATTGCATTTACACTTTAGAATTCCGTGAATACCTTTTTTTGCAATGGGTCACATGCCGTAAATACATGACCCCAAACTTTTAATCTTCAGCGTATGTAACTTTATTTTGGTTTAATTAACTTGTATTAATGAATAAGATCGGTGCATTTTTACATTTTTATGTTTAAATTATTTTGATTAACTTGCATTGTCACAAAACATTGGAACATACGTGGGCAAATAGGACAACACTGTCCAGGTGGCGTGAATGGATCGGTACACTCTGGTGCCATACATCGCACCAAGGAGCAATCAGGAATGTAGGGGGGCTTTGTGAAACAGCCCAAAAGGAACGAACACGCCAGGCTTAGTTGCAGAAGCATATTCTTCTTAAAACAGACAAGAAAAATTTTCTGTTTCTTTTATCATGACAATGTTGAATATGGTGATGAAAATGACGTCGATGATAATATCATTACACTAGTGCATGTGATATTTGAGATGATCCAAACTATTGTAGTGATGATGATGATGATGATGATGATGATGATGATGATGATGATGATGATGATGATGATGATGATGATGATGATGATGATGTTGCTGCTGCAGCTGCTGCTGCTGATGGTGATAATGATGATGAAAATGATGATGAGGATGAGGAGGATGATGAGGATGAGAATGATGATGTCAGTATTAGTTTTAGTGATTGTTTGTTTTCCTCTAGGAAAACAACAATAAAATATGCTTACCTTTAAAACAATATCACTAGTTAAACCGGTATAACTTTCACACAATATTGCGCGTTTACTTAATTTTCGGTAATGCAAGTAAAAGCAGTAGCTCCGATTTGATATGAATCGTTGTGGGCTTTCCGCCAATATAAACATTTAATTGTGATTTGCTTTTAATAGAACTCATTAAATTGTATCCTGTTTAACGTTGATTACATGCAAATATAACCCAGCCTTAGCTAATGTACAGAACAAGTGAAAAAGAAAAATGTGATGTTAAGAACAAGAAATATTTCAGAAAAGCTCTGACCCAGAAAAATTGAATAGATGCAATCAATATATTTGAAAGTTAAAAGCCATTAAAAAGCCTTTACATATCCTTTTATTTTACGGCCTTCGTCTTAAAAATAGTCCGCATGAATATCATGAAAGATTTATATATTTCTTCGGTTTGCTACAAAGTGTCTACAGATACACATCGTTGACGTTAATGGTTTGACGAAACCAATTACTTTAGGCGTGTTAAAATAATCTGATGAGGCTTTGTAAGTTGCACACTCTGAAAGATTTAGTGAAAATTAACAATCACTCTCTAATACAAACTTGCAGATATGCGTTATTGGATTTTAATTAGCTCATTATGTACGAAAATAATATAGCAAGCAAAGGATTTTAAAAAGGATTTCGAGCCAGGGACTTCGGCAATACAAAGGCGTTGACTACTACAGACGTTCACATTTATTTACCAAACGCTTGAAAATACGTTCCATTTAAAATGATGATTAACAATAAAGAAAATGTTATTTTATGTTTAAATTTGTGAATGCACTTTTAATTTATTGGCAAACTGATTGACAAAAGTTTTGAGGGAAAAAAGTCGCCATTTTGTGGACAAGAACGTTTAATTCTTGTAGCGTTAAGTTCAGCCCCACACCGAATTAGGGGATAACTCGTCTTGTGGCAAAACAACAGCATGGGGTCACAGAGACAGTATCCCGATGATGCGGCGTCTCATCAGGGTCCGCGCTGTTTGCTTAAAGGAATTTCTGTAAGAAATATTCTAAATATAGAAACAAATATACTAGAAATCCCTAATTTTGGAAATACATTGATCCAATTTAGAAAGATGTGAGAGTCCACTCGGCATAAATGGGTTAACATGAGCAAATGCATCCAAAGAGGAATGACATACCATTTACAAGCCCATACAAACGCAGGCTCAAAGTCTTACCGTTTCTTCAAACGCAAATGCGAGATCAATTGTTAGTGAAAATGACACAAACAGTTATTGTGGTATCTGGTTTATTACACGTTTTACTCCATTTTACTCTGTTCTGATAGCTATAATACTCGTTTAAAAATCGAGAAATAGCTGATATTTACATAATGTGCATGTTGAAGAAACATGTTGACTAATTTCATTAATGATAAACTAATGGTTTGCTGTATCGTTGAGGTAAGCTTGAGTAACATGTGTTGCTTACTGCGCAGTGTCTCGATGAATCATACATATGTCTAAATACTTTTAGCGATATCAAATGCATTTTTACATGCCCCGTCTAACCAGAAAACGCCATGGTGTAAGGGTCCATGAGAATGGTCTGTTAACGCCTAGCTTTAAACTAAATTGTTGCCCAAGCTGTTGGTTATATACTTTGTTGCTTTCCACGTACAGCAAACCAGTCCCATTCAGTTCCATCAGAATCTGCGCAACATGTTGCAGCATAAATGATTGTTGATTTTTTTTATTTTATTTGTTTGATATCGCGCAAAACATTACACAGGAACAGCTTTGAAATAATATCAATAGTCATCAACCTATTTTGTATGTAATATAATATAATCAGTTCCTGCAGAATCTGCGTTGCATATACTGCTTTTATCTAAATTGTCTTAATCATAACGAATAAACATACTCTCATACAATACATACCGGTCAATGTACCTATTACACACACAGGAAGCACATTGGATATAAACGGTAAGGTTCAAACATATGACATGTTAACCCTCTACAAATACACTCTTTCATAAACCTTCACTTCAATATTGCAACTTGAGAAAGGATTTAAAAAAGGATTTCGAACCAGGGACTTCGGCAATTCAAAGGCTTTGTCTACTACAGACGTTCACATTTCTTTACCAAACGCTTGAAAATACTTTCCGTTTAAAATGATGATTACCAATAAAGAAAATGTTATTTTAATATGTTTAAATTTGTGAATGCACTTTTAATTGATTGTCAAACTGATTGGCAACGGTTTTTGTAAAAAAGGCGCCATTTTATGGACAAGAACGTTTAATTCTTGTAGCGTTAAGTTCAGCCCCACAACGAAGCAGAGGATAACTCGTCTTGTGGCAAAACAACAGCATGGGGTCACAGAGACAGTACCCCGTTGGCAGGACAATGCGCTTCATATCGGCACCGAATGGCCCCAGGTCATTTCTGGACCGGGGCGTGTCATGTATCTCGCAATAGCCACGTGACTCATTTATAAAGGTTTATGTAGGCGTTGCCATATAACAGAATCTCGGTTTAATAAAAAAAAAATATACTACACATGCTCTAAACCGGGAAATTGATGAAAAATCAAATGTACGCAATTTGTTAAGTTAATACATTAACCAAAATAGAAAAATAAATTAAAACTAACAAGCAAACAACAAAAGAAAAACGACATAAAACAATGCATACCAATCAAAACAAGCTCGAACATATAACGTTTAGAGCGTTGACACGCGTATATGGAGAAAAAAATATCGAATTTAGTTTAAAAAATGTATCGAAAAAATACAAAATAATATATTTAATTTAAATGAACGTTAATGACTACAACTCGGCTGTTATGCAATAAGCGATTTCGTTTATGATTTCCAAATATTATACATGTTATATATCTGTTTGAGATTTCGACTGGAAAATAAATTTTAGTATTTTACGATTTTAGAATTTACATTCAAGGCATTGAAGTTGTATTCTTGTGTAAAAAAAATCAGCGGATATTGTGTGAGTACCGAAGTAATTCCTTCCTGAAAATGTGATGACTTCGAATTAAACCATTTTAATATCAGGAATCAAGGTGTATATTTGATCACAGCTCCTTTTAATTTTTACACAAGAATGCACAACGTTTCCATGTTTGTCTCTGGAATTTCGAAAGTCTTAACATGAGCAAATGCATTCAACGAGGAATGACATACCATTTACAAGCCCATAAAAACGCAGGCTCAAAGTCTTACCGTTTCTTCAAACGCAAATGCGAAATGTAAAATAACACGAACAGTTATTGTTGTATCCGGTTTATTCCACGTTTAATTTTACTCTGTTATGATAGTTATATTACTCGTTTATTTGAATTTGAAAATCGAGAAATAGCTGATATCTACATCATGTGCATGTTAAAGAAACATATGTTGACTAATTACATTTATGATTAATTAATGGTGTGCTGTATCGTTGAGGTAAGCTTGAGTAACATGTGGTGCTTACTGCGCAGTGTCTCGATGAATCATTCATATTTAAATACTTTTAGCGATATCAAATGCATTTTTACATGCCCCGTCTAACATGAAAACGCCATGGTGTAAGGGTCCATGTGAATGGTCTGTTAACGCCTAGCTTTAAACGAAATTATTGCCCAAGCTGTTGTGTATATACTGTGTTGCTTTCCACGTACAGCAAACCAGTCCCAGTCAGTTCCAGCAGAATCTGCGCGACATGTTGCAGCATAAATGATTGTTGATTTATTTTATTTTTTCGATATCGCGCAAAACATTACACATGAACAGCTTTGTATTGATATCAATAGTCATCAACCTATTTTATATGTAATATATATATATATTCCTGCAGAATCTGCGTTGTATAGACTGCTTCTATCTAGATTGTCTGAATCATACCGAATAAACATACTTTCATACAATACATACCGGTCACTGTACCTATTACACACACAGGAAGCACATTACATTGGATATAAACGGTACGGTTCAAACTTATGACATGTTAACCCTCTACAAATACGCTCTTTCATAAATCTTCACTTCAATATTGCAGCATGAAAATATAAAATGCCGATAAAAAATAGTTGAATGTGACAACATACATTTTGTTATTATAAGGCTGCGAGTATTATGGTTAACAAAAGTATTATTTATTTACAATAATGATGTACAAGTACATACTAACTCTCAAAATGAAATTCAATTGATCACAACGGATTAGAATGGAATGGGTATTTGATGACATGGTTTTTAGTGTAGTTAAATAGTCAAGAGAATGCAACTAAGTTTAGATGTAATCTTTTTTATTTAATGATCCGTTTGCCTATAACACATCATTTTGATAGATGTTTTTATACGCTGGTTTTCCCATTTAAACTGTTCGAAGCATGCGTCATTCATTAATGCTGTTAAAACCGCAAATCGAAATTTAGTTAAACTTATGTATGGCGACATCCTTGAACAAACGTTCCAAGAAGTTTGCTGGACACAAAACAGTAATTGAACACAAAAGCAAGATATTTTATTTTCGGGTGGTTATAAATGTGTCACCAGCAGTTACCATATATAACATAATGTAAGCTCTGCATGGCTTATTTTATTGGAAGTGGAAAAAAGCATTTGATAATAATGATTGAAAATTTACAATGTTTAATAATTAATTAAAAAACAACCAAACTATACAACTAAAATTGAAATTGTCAGCACTAACCACAACAACTTAGCAAGTATTACACGAATGCTTCCAACACAAGGTAAACACCATTGCTTAATAAATACTGTAATCAAAACCTAAGTAAACTAACAATAATAACTACAAACGACCTATGCATATTAAATTCATTTGAAGAAAACCAATGCATGCAAGTGACATAAAATTATGATTATTTATGTAAAATAAGTTTGATTAAAAAAATCCGTATATAATAAAGTTCTGTTATTATTAGTAGTATTGCTCAATTATTTTATAGAAAACATTTGATGTCTTATTGTTGATGCATCAAATGCCAGAAACATAGTGAGTACCGACATCAAGCGTAACTTGAGGCTCTCACTGCTAACATACAATACAACCAATATGCATATCAAATAAATGTTTTGTAAGATATCTTCGTTTTACTGAAATTCGTTTTGTTCCTGAAATTATTTTACGTAGCACACGTATTAAAACAAACTATTGACAAACAAATACTATTAGATATTAAAATGTGAAACACTTACACGTAGAATCACTATTGTTACTGCATCAAAAGCTGAGTTGCTTCTTCGAATGTCGAAACCAAAAAATTTTGACGACTGTTGTTATTAAAATCCTTACTATTGTATAGCCAAATGAACTAAAAGATACGCCCAAAGCTATTCAGGCAATCAAAATCATCGGTTATGTCACCGTCAACGGGTGATGTCTAATAAGGCTTTCCAATGGAAAACTATCGGAGCTATCGTTCGTGTTCTGGCAGCTGCAAATACTGAAATGTATAGATTGTTTTCAAATATACAAGTCGCAGATGGTGCAATTGCAATCAGGCTTCCTCACATTTATTATAATTGGAAAACATGAATCACGCTGTATGGGAACTTATTGTAAGGGAAGCGATGGAATTTAAGCTACGGGATGACTTTTCCCAAATTAAAACACCATTTCGATCTACAAGTTGCAAATAAATATGAATGAATAATATAAATATGGTGTATATACAGACAGTTTAATACTTTGTTAAATTTATATTATATAGGCTTATATAGAGCTGTGGGGCCGTCTCATGAACGAAAAGTAGTCACGGGAGGTCAATTACGTAACTACTATGTGTATAAAAGTATTTACAGAAAATCACGCAGCTACGAGATGTGTTTTTTCTAATGAGTTTTTTATTATACATTTTTTACCGATGAAGTGTGTTTTTTTTACAAAATTAAACAAAACAATGTAAATAAAATGCACATCTGTTTTATGGTTGGTAACCCTTAACCCAAACCCCTGATATTATGTTCCATATATATTTTCCCCACAACAGCACCATTACTTTTTATAGTGTTAGACATTAAACCTGATATGCATATATTATGCATAACACTACGGGCCAATGTTTATTCCAGGCACATTTGTATGTACTTTCTCGGTCGTCCTATGTCCTATGTGTGAGTTCTTGGCTGCGGTTGAGAAAGTATCGCTTTTTTATTTCAAAGTCTAGACTGGGTCAGGCTGGATCTGTCTTGCAAACTACAATGAACATCATTAACATGTACTTGTTTAGGAGTGATTTATGCGGTATGATTTAGAAAATCTAGATAAAAGCAGTCTATACTACGCAGATTCTGCTGGAACTGATTAGGACTGGTTTGCTGTACGTGGAAAGCAACAAAGTATATAACTTGCAGCTAAGGAAACAATTTCGTTTAAAGCTAGGCGTTAACAGACCATGCATTTGCATGGACCCTTACACCATAAATAGTTTATACATAATGTATGCTGATATACTGCAACATCCGCTCGAGTGATAACGACAGTAAAATTGACACTTATTGCATTCACAATATTCATACACGTTTAAATGAGATTTGAATGAGATTATACTGAGATTTTAATTAGATTTTAATGAGAATTTAATGAGATTTTAATGAGATTTTAATGAGAATTTAATGAGAATTTAATGAGATTTTAATGAGAATTTAATGAGAATTTAATGAGATTTTAATGAGATTTTAATGAGAATTTAATGAGAATTTAATGAGATTTTAATGAGATTTTAATGAGATTCAGGAACATCTGATGAACAGATTAATAAAATCAGTATGTTATAACTGAAATCGATTAATATAAGCAAGATTATATTGTTGGATTCTGCTTTTTAGTCATATCGTTGTTCAAAACGCATACCAAGAACAATATATTTACATATTTATAGCTCACCAGCAATTCAAACGAGACTGAAAATGCTTACAGAACTGAAATAAAACATGTTTAATGATTGGCCAACTGCACAAATAAGCAAATGTATGCAAAAAAGAAACTTGTGTTTAAGAAATGTGTGTTAGGCAACAAATATTTCTTCCAAAAACCAATAAATTATCCAAACAAATATAAGTCTGAAAAAAAGAGTAACTTTGGCTCAATAATCCTTAATAAAAATTGCATAATATTGCAAAGTATTGTTTTTAGCAAACCAAAAGAGGAAACTATTGACTCTTTACCCATGAAAACTGGTATTAACACCTCTTTAGCTGTATTTCTTCAAATAAAAAAGAGAGAGATAAATTTCAATTAATTATTTTCTTTGGGTATAAACTGACTCAGTGCCTTTGATAAGGATTTGGGAAATGTAAAACATAATTTTATAATTCAATACAAACAAAGAAAACACATACATATAACGCAGTGATTTTTCCACATAAACATTTAATATTGTTATGGCATAAATGGTTGTTGTAGCAAATGGCTTGTTCATAAAACAGTTCTAACAGAATAGCATATATGTAAATCAATCAATAGGTACAGTTTTGTATTTAAAGCTAAAATGATCTGTTTTACATCGAATAAATAAAAACGAAACTAAATACAAAAGTAGAGAACTTATCGTATCATCTGTTTACAAAATATATAGTTTTGCATATTTTGTCTTAAACATACCGTATGATGTTTCTTGTAAGTGGAGACTGCTAACTGACATTATGATTTAAGGACCTGCTTTGAAATATACGTGCTTTCTAACTTTTAAGTAAAATTGCCCTGCAGTTAACGAACACGTGTATATGCACAGTCGAACAGACAGGTGCAGCTCTGAATTCCACTGGGGGTAGGGGTACTTACAAACATTTGCATTCTGCAGCATTCCATAATATAGTGACTGAACTGAAAATCCCGTTAGTATTCTTGATGTAGTAACTACGCATGTGTTTGTGCCGAAATCATATTGCTGTTCACTTATGAAGCAGATTCCATTTCCCATGTAAGTAAATTAAAGACTATAGACTAAAATTACTAAACATGTAGGAACAAAATTGTAATACAAATAAAACCAGTCCTGTTAGCTGTATGACACACAAACACACAAACTTATACACCTCATTTAATTGAGGTATTCATCGGGATTTTGTTAGCGCACAGACGCATAGATAGCGATGAGTTTACTTTATCATGGCTCACAATAAACACTCGCACTCTCGCAAAATACGAGTGACGTTTTAAGTTACAAGCTTTTTTTGCAAGTAAAGAAAAAGTGGAAACAGAGATATCATATGGGCGAGTATCATATGAATGTATGACATAGTAATGTTATGTTCATTTAAACGCACTGGCTTGTCACCTGCGATTCTATGTTGAAAGTTGGCCGACCCTCATGTTGTATTTTTACATTATAAGTCTATATCCCATGCTACAATAACTGGGCATATTGAAATTTATTGTGATTCATTGTGCCCCGTTGTACAATAAACAAAATTGTCATTTCAGCCTCGTAGGCTTAATTCAGGTGCATGAAGTGTCGTCCCAGGTTAGCCAGTGCAGTCTGTAAAAGCTTATCAGGGACTACACTGTCCGCTCTCATGGTATTGTTCGTTTTAAGAAAGTATCTTTTTGACGGAAATCCAGGTTAGGCGGAAAGGGTCATCCATGATTAGCCACTGTGGACTCCACTCGCACTTTCATTAAACCCCAGTTTTCCAAAGCGAGGCTAATATGAACTAACCAGATACAATTTGACTATGCATGAAGTTTCAGAACAGGTATTGCATGAGGATGTGCTCAGTTTTGTGTTGCTTGGGCAAGCTGTTGTATTTATTTGATATCGATTGTATACAACTCTGTGTGATATTTTGATAGTGGAAATTTTAAAGTGGAATAAATACCAAGCCAATTCATGACACATGTCATGAATTGACACATGTAACTTATTGTTATAAAAGCCATATTTTATGATGCATTGGTCACTTAAACTTAAAAAAAGTACCCACACGTACACTAGTTATTAGATATAGGTGTACATATATCAACTTACAAATGAAATAAGTTTGCACCACTTGAATGCGCAATACAGTGAAATACACATTATACATATCAATGAAAGGTACAGAAAAGCAGTGTAACAAATAAACAACAACATCAGACGATTCAACACATGTGTTTTAATCACTGCATGATACTAACAGCAATGTATATGAGTGAAAGAAAACGACATGCGTTGTCCCGCAAGAGGTATTGTTGGCGTGTTGCAACACATAAAATGACAACGTAAAATATCAATATATCACATTTAGTATAACACGAAGTGGCAGAAATGATATATTATTGACAATTACAACTATGACATTTCAGATACATTTGACAAATATCGACTATATTTAGTTGCTATTTTGAGCTGTTCTTGGCGTTTTCTGATTAGACGAGTGTAAAAATGCATCTGACATCGCAAAAGTATTTAGACATATGCATGATTCATCGAGATACTGCGCAATAAGCAACACACGTTACTCAAGCTTACCTCAACGATACAGCACACCATTAGTATATCATTATTGTAATGTCAACATGTTTCTTTAACATGCACATGATGTAAATATCAGCTACATGTATGTCTCGATTATCAAATTCAAATAAACGAGTCATATAGCTATCAGAACAGAGTAAAATGGAGTAAAACGTGTAATAAACCAGATACCACAATAACTGTTCGTGTCATTTTCACTAACAATTGATTTCGCATTTGCGTTTGAAGAAACGATAAGACTTTGAGCCTGCGTTTGTATGGGCGTGTACAGGCCAATTCGATATTCACATATTATTCCATATCCGCACGGTTGAGTCCGATCAAAACTGTATGTGACCAACAAATTGAGCACGATCGTAAAACTATTCCCAAATTTTTAGATAAAAATCAAAGATGAATCCGGAAAAATGACTTTAATTTGTTCGTGACCAGGCCCTACTTAAATTTGTGAACGAATCTCTTTTAGCTCCGCCCCTGAAAATTCATGCATTTCAGAACGATCCCGCCAAAACCACTGATAATCGTCGAGCAGACGGTTCCAGCAGCAGACGAACCACTTCCGCTCTGGCAGAAACTGTGCTTCGCCGTAGGGGGCGCACCATATCAGACGACAAACACAGTGATCAACTTCTTCATTTCCATTATTCTGTTTGAGGTGGCAGAGGTTCGTATAATCAAACTTCCTTTTAAACCAACATGTACATAAAAACTGGTTAAACAGCTGGTTAATTGATAGCACTTGCCTTTTTCTTTTTGCTTTAGAAAAACAATCTAGCTGAAACAGTTGACTTATTACAATAAAAAAAATCTGAAATCAACGCGTAACCAAGCTCAAATGGATCCGAAAACAAAACCAATATTAATACACGGTGATCAAATAAATTGTAGTCGGGTAACGAAGCTCATCAATACCGTTTACCGGTATACCCGGTAATCAGTCCCATATATGAGCCTTGTTCTGAGAAAACTGGGCATAAAACATGTGCGTAAAGTGTCATCCCAGATAAGCCTGTGCAGTCCGCACAGGCTAATCAGGGACGACACTTTCCGCCTAAACTTGATTTTCGGTAAGGGAGGGACTTCCTTGAAACAAAAAATACCATAATAGCGGAAAGTGTCGTCCCTGATTACCCTATGCGGACTGCACAGGCTAATCTGGGACGACACTTTACGCACATGCATTAAGCCCAGTTTTCTCAGAAAGCGGCTCATATATTCCAAATTACCGGTAATCGAGCACCTGTTCATCCTCAATAATTAATCGCGCATGGACACCCAGACACCAAGTCCATATAGATCTTGACTTTCCCTTAACAAATCCACAAATGAAAATACTGTCACCACACGTATGCCCAGATTACCGTGGACAAAAGCATACTAATGTCACCAAGCAACAAATTTCACATGGATCCATGAAAACAAAACTTACCGTTATATGGACCCAAAGGTTTTGTTATCCCTTTCTTACAGATAGAACCCTACTACGTTTCGATTATCATGTTCACGGGCAAGGCCTGGTATGCCGCCACGGACCCCACGTGCGGGTTCCTCGTGCACAGAAAAGACACGCGCTTCGGCAAGTTCCGGCCATGGTAGGTTACATTCTACCTGATTCGGTATTCAAACACAACGTTGTAATGAAAGCGAAATCAGGCTAAGCAACTGCCTGGTTCCATTAACAAGTATTTTTGAAATTTGAAACATATAGTTTTCAAACGTAAGTTTTTTATGTTTTCTCCGGTCATATTAAAATCAAATACGTTTTTTATTGTTATATACTAAATATAAAACATTTTTGTTCATATGTACAAAGATTTAAGCAGTAAAGATGATTGTGTGTTTTCAAATAAACCACACACAATCAAATGTATTATTTCGTGTTCATTCGGCATATCCATTACTTGAAAAGAGCACTATCGTGTTCAAAGTATCTGTATATGTTATGTCAAAAGTTCGTATTTGATAAACCTAAAATGCTTTTATATGATTTTATTTGGTTTCCCTTAATGCAAGTATAAGTATGGATTTGTGGAGCCCAACATACTCGCATACGCTATTTTGTTGTTTCGATTTTGTGGATGCCAGAGTTCGAAACTAGTTTAACGAATTGCTATGTAAGAAAGATGATAATGCAATTTAGATGCAATCTTGGAAGACGGGGCTGAACGCATATGCGTAAGGTGTCGTCCCATATAACCCTTTGCAGTCCACAGGGGACACGTTTCGCTTTTATGGAATTTTTTGTTAAAACGAGGTCTTTTCTCAACTAAAATCTAGTCTAGGCATGGGTTCATCTGGGAAGACACTTTAAGCAAATGCATTTAGCCCCGTTTTCACGGAGCGCGACTCATTTGTTTTGAATACGTTTAAACAAGAAAATATAGACAAGGTAATTTAAGTTTTTGTTTATTGCCATTTGTACTATGGTCAAGCAGATAATACAATTTAAAGTAAACAGTTCGTTCGAAACAATTGCTGGCCCCAATTTGGGAACAGCTAAGACCTAAGAAAGTCACTTTTGTTTTGATCATCAGGTATGGCTGGCTCATCTGGATCAGCTTCCTTGGGCCTCAACGGGTCCCAGCTTGTCTCGTTCTTCCTCTCCCCAGAGCATCGACATCCGTTATTTATTTCTCATTCCGCGTAGTTTGCTTATAGACCGTAACTCTGTGTACGTGTTAGTCGCTCATGAGATCTTCCGGTACTTCAACGCTGCTGCGAATCATGCTATCGATGAGCGCTTGTCTCAGAAGCTCCACTTCCGTCGCCTTCTGTGAGGCGTAGTCGTAGTACATGTTCCGGATGCCCTCTATGACTGCAAGGCGCATGCGCAGCGGATACCGGAAGGCTTTCATGTTGGAATCTCTTGCGACGGTGTAGCGGTAGTGGCAGTTTGTCAACTTCTCGTTCAGAACGATTATTTGTTCGCAAGCGCGTTCGAACTTACGCTCAGTGAGTTCTAGTGTCGTCAGCAACTCCTCGAATGTCTGCTGCTCTTGAACGTTCTTGGTCGCCATGTTGAACTGTTATGTTATCAGATTTGGTGTAGTTTGAATGAGGCGATGGCGTTTATTTTATAGTTACATTATGTGTTGTTATTTCAATAATATTGAGCAATGTAGATTTTAAACAAAACATATTTTCGTTTGAAAGCGATACGAAGAAAGTTGTGCCGACATTCTATCGCAATATTCTAAAGAAAACATCGCCATGTTATTTTTCCCTCTTTTGATGTTTTTCACACTTTTTTATGGTTTTCACACGTCTGTGTGGGGCTTTACACTTTCCGGCATTGAGAGGACTGCTGCGCGTTGCTCAACCGCGATAAAATATCTTAAGAATCCATTTTAAATGCGAAATTTATAGAAGTGTTTTCTTAACAAATTCTGTAAAGAAGATCTAAGTTTACTACAGGTAGTTTAAGAAATTATAGATACATATATGGGACGACGCTTAAGTTACGTTTTTAAGGATGTATAATACTTTTAACAAGAATCAATTATAATTTCAATCTTTCTAATACAGTTTGTGAATAATTTAAAGTTTTAAATCCAGTCAGTTATGCTTAAAAAGCAAGAATTGCTCGAAAATAAATAAATGAGTTACACAACAGAGTTAAAATACGAAACAAAAGAAATACAAATCTTATGTTATTTTACATAGTCATAACCCCGTATTCAAAGACCATATTTTCACAAATCCGTATTGATAAACGATGCCAAGCCACAAGCGTTTGTTAGTTGACGAGTTGTCTTTTCTAGTTTCTTTAAAATATGGAAAGGACATTAAGCGTACCGGGTCTTATAAGTCCGATCATGGAAAATTTAACTGAAATAAGATTATCTTGATTTGCAAAACAATCTTTTATAACACCAAAACGACCCTGCATTTACTATGTCGAATGTAAATAACCTTTTTTTCTTCAGGATATTGTTTTCGGCTCCATTCTCGTGTGGCGCCTATTTCTGTCTTTGGTATGTCCCGAATTTCTCCGTGGAGGGAAAGTTCGCCTGGTACTTCTGCTTCTACTGCAGCTTTCAGATGTTCCTGTCGGTAATGCTTTATAATTATATTAATTAATATTTAATGATGATGATGATGATGATGATGGTGGTGGTGGTGGTGATGATGATGATGATGATGATGATGATGATGATGATGATGATGATGATGGTGGTGGTGGTGGTGATGATGATGATGATGATGATGATGATGATGATGATGATGATGATGATGATGATGATGATGATGATGATGATGATGATATGATGATGATGATGATGATGATGATGATGATGATGATGATGATGCTGATGATGATGATGATGATGATGATGATGCTGCTGCTGCTGCTGCATGCTGCTGCTGCCTGCTGCTGCTGCTGCTGCCTGTGCTGCTGCTCCTGCTGCTGCTGCTGCTGCTCCGCATGCTGCTGCTGCTGCTTGGCTGCTGCTGCTGCTGCTGCTGCTGCTGCTGCTGGCTGCCTGCTGCTGCTGATGCTGATGATGATGATTCCTTCTTAGACGTTTGCTAGTAGCATTCATTGTGTCCTTCTGATGCGTTGTTGTAGGGTCTCACCGTTCCGTACACATCTATGACGATGACAGTGACGTCATCACAAAAAGACGGGATTCAGTTACCAGCGTATCGTACGTGTATTATTATATTTCATTCACAGAATGAGTGATTGTGCGTGCTGTTATGAAACTATAATATCGCCAAAATACCCACGTGTAATATTCGGTACGTAATAAATCAACATTGGCTTACTAAGGGTGAGAAATTGAAGTCCCTTTTCCATAAGTATAATCATTAATTTTCTCTTATTTTGTGGCTAATTTAATTATTGATTTCGACGTATTACTCTAAAAAAATAACAATTTAATTTAATGAATTTAATCTAAGACGAAAAATATCACCCATTATTATACTAATCAGTGTTCTCTTTGATATGGCTAATGATATTACTAAAATATCTATTGAATTTATCACAATGTACATATTTATTTGCAACACAAACAATGTATTCTTAAACTATCACTAAATCAATCAATTTTCTCTTACTTTTGGAAAATTTAAATCTATTGATTTCGGCATATTACTCAAACAAAAATTACGAGGTATATACATGTACATGTAAATCACTTTATTTCAAATGTGTGTATTTAATACGATGAACATTAGAAATAAAGGATATTTGTGGGATTTTGTGAGATGTCGATTTTAATTCACGATGATCATATAAAAAAAATCTATGATCACGAGTGAATTAAAATTGATATTCCACCAAATCCAACAATTTTTCTTTTTATTCTATGCTCACAATTTTGATATTTTTGCCATTCCGGATAATATAATTCCCCGAAAGGTATGTTAAAGGAAAGCTTATGTTTTTTATAAACATTCAATGCAGAGTAATCGCCTTTAGTAACTTTGTGGGCTCACAATGGGGAAACCAAAGATATCTAAAAAAAATAATGCCAGTCAAACAATTAAAATAATCGATAATTTTCACTTTTATTTTAAACTGTTTGAAACAGTTAAACATCAGTTTTAATTCACTGGTATTTCTCTATAAACCATCGGGAAGCATAAAATAATGCGTCTTAATAACCTGTTCTGTTATGTTATGTTTAACTCACAGTATTCTAATGACGACGAATCCAAACTTCACAATTTACAAATAATCGGTATTTCTTATCAAAAGTTTGCAAGATGCAATGTTGTTCGTGGTTGTGAAGCAAAAGATTCCGGCACTATTTTTTTATTGAATACTATGGTATACAATATACCATAAACAATTAAGCTCTACTGGAAAAGTGCATATTTCCACCACGACATCAACATTTGCATATTTAAAACTTTGGTTTATTTTTCTTCGTTGAAAATTACAGACGATTTCCTCGACAATACTGACACACTTTCATCATGAACTGATGTTTAAACTAGTTCAATGTTAAATCAATTTGTTTTTTCTCTCTCCTAAAGCCTTTAATTAAATTAGTGTTACCCCGAAAAATCAATGCACTATGCTTTGATGTCATGCATTTCGACTATGAAAAAAATCGCTTAATCGTTTCATGTGTATTCATTTTTTGTCATTGGAAACACAATTCATGTTAACATTCCAATTAAATAATGCATGCAACGCACAAATGTACTTGTTTAACAAAAATCTAAACGTTTCGAGATGCTCAAAAAGCGCATTACATCGTGTCCACGGCAGAGTATCAGTTTCATAACTCTGCACATGATATATCTTTTTTTTAAATAATAAAGATACATACATTTGAGTAGAAACAATAGAACAATTGAGGTCGTGAAGCCTATAGCGGTTTCAGATTTTACCACCATGCCCCTAAAAAACACAATAGAGAATTCCGTTATCTAAGTTATCTTTTTTTACAACTAAAAAGGAATAACTTTAAAACTGGATTTCATAAACAATATTATATTCGAGCATTTTGTGCATTTTAAATAGGAGTGGCAGATTTAAGAAATCGCACAATCATGTTTAACACTTTTTGGCCTTAAATGTTTTTTATGTATGCTAAAATATAAATATGCAAACAGGCCTGGGTACGTTGGAAGGGATGTTGTCCAATTGATATTTTTACTTGAAGATTCGCTTAAAATGAACTAAATATTGACATATTGGACAACACTGGCAGAGTACATGTAATGTATCCATGGTTTTAACATAATGAGCATATATATATACTACACATTAAATGTACTCGATTTGAAACATATTGTTAAACATTTCTGACATGTCAGAATGAAGATACATTGCGTGAACGAAATATGATTATCATAGTTCTTATAGTTTTTACTTTTAGTACCTCCGACGTATCATTCAACCCAATAACAATATAACCATATGTCAAGATAGCGCTAATTTTCATGATTTTTTGAAACAGCGTCGAGTGGGATAATAAAACACTTATTGATTAACTTCCGCATACTGGATATAAAAGGATAAACGGCTATTACATGTGTTTTTTTTTTACCTCATTACGTTTTTTGCGAAACTCTGTGCAAGTTTATTATTGATAAAACGTGATCGGGATGTCGACGTGTCTTTTACTATTACTTTTTATACATATTGATGCATCACATTACGTACATAACCTTTTTTATGTACAATCTCCCAAAAGTAGTTCTGATAATGCAAAACATGATTCATGGTATCATGAAAAATTATGTCTAAGGTTCTTGCGATCTCTGAGGTGTAATCGACCAAACTAGCAGGATAATTCGCTTATAAATATGTTAAGTTTTTTTTTATCAATTAATCGCATGCTACTGAAGTGAATGTATATTTACTTTTAAATTACTGTTTACACAACACGTAACGAAATCAAACGTTTTCTTCCTACAAAAATAACACTACTCTTTATGAAGTATCTATCCGATTGGGTAGATTCGTTAACATCGCGTTTTGTTAGTACCATTTCATTATCTTATCGAGAATTGTTATTACCTCGCAAATGATCTCTAAGACACTGTATAAGAAACGGTGTTACCGCTTCATCTAAAAGCCCTCAATGATGATAAGATCCAGTGGAAGCGCGTTAGATTTTCCTCCCAAGAATCCCAGGCTCGAATCCTGGTGAAAGCAAGTTTTACTCATCTTTTTTTTTCTTTATTATTTTTAATCTTATAGCTTTGTACGAAGTTTTCAATAACAATGTTCTAAAGTATGAGATATGTGAACCTATCGCTTTAAGAACATTGCCTACTACCCCGTAACAATATAGCATCGTTCTTAGAAAACTGGGCTTAATGCTTGTGATTAAACTATCATCCCAGATGAGCCTATGCTGACCTCGCAGGCTTGTCAGGGACGTCACTTTACGCATAAACTGGATTTTCATTTAGAAGAGACTTGCTTTAAACTAAAATTCCATAAAAGCGTATTGTGTCGTCCCTGATAAGCAAACTTGGACAACACTGCAGGCAGATGAAATAAGCCCCGTTTTACCAGAGCGTGGTTCAATTGTTTGTATTCGTAGGCATGGTGTTGGAGGCAGTGGGAGTGCTGGTATCCGTACTGGTGCAGGGACAGCTGGTCGCCAAGTACCGGAAGACCGGGGACTGCGGAAAGGCAGGGGAGATAACTGACCAGATGCTAAAAGATGAGGTCCATAAAAGATTTCCCTTTCTTTGGAAACAATATTTTAGCTTCATTAATAAAACCGCTAATCGCTTTTACCAGTATATGAATATAATGTTGCTCCGACTTTCTATTTGTATAAGGTTTGTCAAAGGATATAAGGTAATCGATGGGAATATTTACGCGGGCAGACAGTGTGAGATATAAACGCATGAGTGTTCAACACTTTCATTGATTGTTGCTATGTGTTAATATTTAGTAACACGTTTATGTTCCTGCTTGGAAACTTAAGCAACTGTGTTTATCGCCAATAGTTATACGATTAGCATAATGTTTATGACTCAACATATGCTGATAAAGTAAGTAATCAATGTATAAGACATATATAAGAACTTATAGAACAATGGTATGTTGATATTATATGAAAAGATTTGCAAAAAAATAAACGACTTAAGCCGGATTCCAATGAAGCCTACTTTTCTGCAAAAATTTCACCTTGCTGAAATGCGCTCTGAGCTCGGGTACTATAACTGTTTCCTTCTATCCGAAAATCGGGACCGTTTTTGGGAAAAGCATGCGCAAAATTCTTCTTGGTCCTTAGAAAAAAATGGCTTTATAACTTATATTTTGCATTTGTTCTTTTCAAATGCTTCTCGAAGGCAGTATTTTTACTGCCCGAACCCAGCGCGCATTTCAGAAAAATATAATCTGCGTTAAAACAGTAGGCTTCTAAGAAAATCAGGTAGACAAATGAATGTGTTATTTAAACAGAAGTGGTCGTACGTGCTGGGCGCCATTATCGTGGTGTCCGCCTACCTGCTGTGCGCATGTACCGTGTTCTTTGGCTCCAAAGAGAAGCCAGGTCAGTGACGTCATTCTAAAACTGGTTCGATTTAAAATCAATAAATTGTAAATCGTTTCACTTCACGACAGACTGCATTTCTCTTCATTAGTAATATAATTAATTTTGTATTGTGTTTATATGTAATTATGGAGTCGTGAATTGAGCGAAATACATGTATAATAGATTTTTGGAATTGCTATTTTGAGCTATTTGACCCTTTTAAAATATTGTATGGTATACATTGATTAGGGCGTCATGTTACAGTAACATGTCGAACACGATTACACAGTCACTTAATTATTGCATGTAACTACATTTGTATATATTTCCCTTTATTTTACTATGCCTCGCAGGTTTCACGACTGCTGAGACGAGCGGTTTCTTCTCCGGAGCTCGTCAAGTCATCACATTCAAACCGTACATGCTTCTGTGTGCGAGCTTCATGTTTCAGTCACTGGCCATTGCCGTAAGTTGCCCCACTCCTTAGCTGTAACGAGTACATCTCACGTCCCGCTCCTCCCAAAAAATCTTGTCTGGCAGGCTAGCGCAGTGGTTTGTGTACTTGCTTCTCACTTAGGCGAACCGGGTTCTACTCCCGTTCCAAGCAGCATGGGAGTTTGGTTGGTGGTCATCATGCCGAGCAAGTGGGGTTTCCTCCCGGCACTTCGGCGTCCCCCTACAAAACAAGACCACACCAAAATTGGAAAATCTTTCAGTAACAACAAAATTGCTAGATATTGCAGCTATAATCAAACATTCGTCCGAATTATGAGAAATTGTATGTTACATAGGTAGGAGTCTTTTGACACACGTCGGATCCACACATAATGAAGCCTCTGGCTCGGAAAGAACCACAAAAACTACGAAATACACACACACGCCCTTTAATCTTTTGCTGATGTGAGACGGACTAACGAGCTGTGCAAATCCGATGATGTGCATGTACGCTGGTGCTTAAAATGTTTGCATCTTCTAAAATTGAATCTTATGGTTGTAATTACCCTCTTTAGATACCCTCTATTCCGCTCGAGTTAAATTTGATCATAATATTATATAATGTACACTAGCATTAAATCATTGAATGATGCGTGGTTACTACTACAAACAACTCTATCTTTTGTTTACAAATTCTTTAAAATTGAGCAGCGCTCTTGGAAAACTGGGCTTAATGCATGTGCGTAAAGTGTCATCCCAGATTTGCCTGTGCAGTCTGCACAGGCTAATTAGGGGAGACACTTTCCGCTTGTATGGTAGTATCAATAGTATAAGAGGAAGATGTCTTGTCTCGAAATCAGAAAACTACATTCAACTTCATGTGTTTCGACGCGTTCAGTGACGAGATGCGACGTGTTTTAATCTTAATGTAAAGAACTTTTGCGCACCTGTACTACTGGGTAGTTGTTGTTTCAGATTGTGCAAGGTAACCTGGCCCTGTACTGCACGCACGCGGTGGACATGTCTGACCAGTTCTCCACCATCATCCTCGTACTTCTGGTAGGTCGCTCACACATGCATTCACATGCTCGCTTAGCAAACAGAGAAAAACATGTGTTTTTTTTCCATTAACATCTTCAACAATTAAGCGTAAGGCAGGTCGACTTAACTGTTTGTCGTTAACCGTTTTTTTGAAACATAAATTATTTCCAACTAAAGTATCAGCCTCGCTTTAGGAAAACGGGGCTTAATACACGTGCGTAAAGAGTCATTCCAGATTAGCCTGTGCAGTCCGCACATGCTAATCAGGGACAGAACCTACCGTTTTAATTTATTTTTTCGTTTAATTAAGGTCTCTTTTAAACAATGTATTCTTAAACTATCACTAAATCAATCAATTTTCTCTTACTTTTGGAAAATTTAAATCTATTGATTTCGGCATATTACTCAAACAAAAATTACGAGGTATATACATGTACATGTAAATCACTTTATTTCAAATGTGTGTATTTAATACGATGAACATTAGAAATAAAGGATATTTGTGGGATTTTGTGAGATGTCGATTTTAATTCACGATGATCATATAAAAAAAATCTATGATCACGAGTGAATTAAAATTGATATTCCACCAAATCCAACAATTTTTCTTTTTATTCTATGCTCACAATTTTGATATTTTTGCCATTCCGGATAATATAATTCCCCGAAAGGTATGTTAAAGGAAAGCTTATGTTTTTTATAAACATTCAATGCAGAGTAATCGCCTTTAGTAACTTTGTGGGCTCACAATGGGGAAACCAAAGATATCTAAAAAAATAATGCCAGTCAAACAATTAAAATAATCGATAATTTTCACTTTTATTATAAACTGTTTGAAACAGTTAAACATCAGTTTTAATTCACTGGTATTTCTCTATAAACCATCGGGAAGCATAAAATAATGCGTCTTAATAACCTGTTCTGTTATGTTATGTTTAACTCACAGTATTCTAATGACGACGAATCCAAACTTCACAATTTACAAATAATCGGTATTTCTTATCAAAAGTTTGCAAGATGCAATGTTGTTCGTGGTTGTGAAGCAAAAGATTCCGGCACTATTTTTTTATTGAATACTATGGTATACAATATACCATAAACAATTAAGCTCTACTGGAAAAGTGCATATTTCCACCACGACATCAACATTTGCATATTTAAAACTTTGGTTTATTTTTCTTCGTTGAAAATTACAGACGATTTCCTCGACAATACTGACACACTTTCATCATGAACTGATGTTTAAACTAGTTCAATGTTAAATCAATTTGTTTTTTCTCTCTCCTAAAGCCTTTAATTAAATTAGTGTTACCCCGAAAAATCAATGCACTATGCTTTGATGTCATGCATTTCGACTATGAAAAAAATCGCTTAATCGTTTCATGTGTATTCATTTTTTGTCATTGGAAACACAATTCATGTTAACATTCCAATTAAATAATGCATGCAACGCACAAATGTACTTGTTTAACAAAAATCTAAACGTTTCGAGATGCTCAAAAAGCGCATTACATCGTGTCCACGGCAGAGTATCAGTTTCATAACTCTGCACATGATATATCTTTTTTTTAAATAATAAAGATACATACATTTGAGTAGAAACAATAGAACAATTGAGGTCGTGAAGCCTATAGCGGTTTCAGATTTTACCACCATGCCCCTAAAAAACACAATAGAGAATTCCGTTATCTAAGTTATCTTTTTTTACAACTAAAAAGGAATAACTTTAAAACTGGATTTCATAAACAATATTATATTCGAGCATTTTGTGCATTTTAAATAGGAGTGGCAGATTTAAGAAATCGCACAATCATGTTTAACACTTTTTGGCCTTAAATGTTTTTTATGTATGCTAAAATATAAATATGCAAACAGGCCTGGGTACGTTGGAAGGGATGTTGTCCAATTGATATTTTTACTTGAAGATTCGCTTAAAATGAACTAAATATTGACATATTGGACAACACTGGCAGAGTACATGTAATGTATCCATGGTTTTAACATAATGAGCATATATATATACTACACATTAAATGTACTCGATTTGAAACATATTGTTAAACATTTCTGACATGTCAGAATGAAGATACATTGCGTGAACGAAATATGATTATCATAGTTCTTATAGTTTTTACTTTTAGTACCTCCGACGTATCATTCAACCCAATAACAATATAACCATATGTCAAGATAGCGCTAATTTTCATGATTTTTTGAAACAGCGTCGAGTGGGATAATAAAACACTTATTGATTAACTTCCGCATACTGGATATAAAAGGATAAACGGCTATTACATTTGTTTTGTTTTTACCTCATAACGTTTTTTGCGAAACTCTGTGCAAGTTTATTATTGATAAAACGTGATCGGGATGTCGACGTGTCTTTTACTATTACTTTTTATACATATTGATGCATCACATTACGTACATAACCTTTTTTATGTACAATCTCCCAAAAGTAGTTCTGATAATGCAAAACATGATTCATGGTATCATGAAAAATTATGTCTAAGGTTCTTGCGATCTCTGAGGTGTAATCGACCAAACTAGCAGGATAATTCGCTTATAAATATGTTAAGTTTTTTTTTTATCAATTAATCGCATGCTACTGAAGTGAATGTATATTTACTTTTAAATTACTGTTTACACAACACGTAACGAAATCAAACGTTTTCTTCCTACAAAAATAACACTACTCTTTATGAAGTATCTATCCGATTGGGTAGATTCGTTAACATCGCGTTTTGTTAGTACCATTTCATTATCTTATCGAGAATTGTTATTACCTCGCAAATGATCTCTAAGACACTGTATAAGAAACGGTGTTACCGCTTCATCTAAAAGCCCTCAATGATGATAAGATCCAGTGGAAGCGCGTTAGATTTTCCTCCCAAGAATCCCAGGCTCGAATCCTGGTGAAAGCAAGTTTTACTCATCTTTTTTTTTCTTTATTATTTTTAATCTTATAGCTTTGTACGAAGTTTTTAATAACAATGTTCTAAAGTATGAGATATGTGAACCTATCGCTTTAAGAACATTGCCTACTACCCCGTAACAATATAGCATCGTTCTTGGAAAACTGGGCTTAATGCTTGTGATTAAACTATCATCCCAGATGAGCCTATGCTGACCTCGCAGGCTTGTCAGGGACGTCACTTTACGCATAAACTGGATTTTCATTTAGAAGAGACTTGCTTTAAACTAAAATTCCATAAAAGCGTATTGTGTCGTCCCTGATAAGCAAACTTGGACAACACTGCAGGCAGATGAAATAAGCCCCGTTTTACCAGAGCGTGGTTCAATTGTTTGTATTCGTAGGCATGGTGTTGGAGGCAGTGGGAGTGCTGGTAGCCGTACTGGTGCAGGGACAGCTGGTCGCCAAGTACCGGAAGACCGGGGACTGCGGAAAGGCAGGGGAGATAACTGACCAGATGCTAAAAGATGAGGTCCATAAAAGATTTCCCTTTCTTTGGAAACAATATTTTAGCTTCATTAATAAAACCGCTAATCGCTTTTACCAGTATATGAATATAATGTTGCTCCGACTTTCTATTTGTATAAGGTTTGTCAAAGGATATAAGGTAATCGATGGGAATATTTACGCGGGCAGACAGTGTGAGATATAAACGCATGAGTGTTCAACACTTTCATTGATTGTTGCTATGTGTGGATATTCAGTACCACGTTTATTTCCCTTATTTGCTTGGTAACTTAAGCAACTGTGTTTATCGCCAATAGTTATACGATTAGCATAATGTTTATGACTCAACATATGCTGATAAAATAAGTAATCAATGTATAAGACATATATAAGAACTTATAGAACAATGGTATGTTGATATTATATGAAAAGATTTGCAAAAAAATAAACGACTTAAGCCGGATTCCAATGAAGCCTACTTTTCTGCAAAAATTTCACCTTGCTGAAATGCGCTCTGAGCTCGGGTACTATAACTGTTTCCTTCTATCCGAAAATCGGGACCGTTTTTGGGAAAAGCACGCGCAAAATTCTTCTTGGTCCTTAGAAAAAAATGGCTTTATAACTTATATTTTGCATTTGTTCTTTTCAAATGCTTCTCGAAGGCAGTATTTTTACTGCCCGAACCCAGCGCGCATTTCAGAAAAATATAATCTGCGTTAAAACAGTAGGCTTCTAAGAAAATCAGGTAGACAAATGAATGTGTTATTTAAACAGAAGTGGTCGTACGTGCTGGGCGCCATTATCGTGGTGTCCGCCTACCTGCTGTGCGCATGTACCGTGTTCTTTGGCTCCAAAGAGAAGCCAGGTCAGTGACGTCATTCTAAAACTGGTTCGATTTAAAATCAATAAATTGTAAATCGTTTCACTTCACGACAGACTGCATTTCTCTTCATTAGTAATATAATTAATTTTGTATTGTGTTTATATGTAATTATGGAGTCGTGAATTGAGCGAAATACATGTATAATAGATTTTTGGAATTGCTATTTTGAGCTATTTGACCCTTTTAAAATATTGTATGGTATACATTGATTAGGGCGTCATGTTACAGTAACATGTCGAACACGATTACACAGTCACTTAATTATTGCATGTAACTACATTTGTATATATTTCCCTTTATTTTACTATGCCTCGCAGGTTTCACGACTGCTGAGACGAGCGGTTTCTTCTCCGGAGCTCGTCAAGTCATCACATTCAAACCGTACATGCTTCTGTGTGCGAGCTTCATGTTTCAGTCACTGGCCATTGCCGTAAGTTGCCCCACTCCTTAGCTGTAACGAGTACATCTCACGTCCCGCTCCTCCCAAAAAATCTTGTCTGTCAGGCTAGCGCAGTGGTTTGTGTACTTGCTTCTCACTTAGGCGAACCGGGTTCTACTCCCGTTCCAAGCAGCATGGGAGTTTGGTTGGTGGTCATCATGCCGAGCAAGTGGGGTTTCCTCCCGGTACTTCGGCGTCCCCCTACAAAACAAGACCACACCAAAATTGGAAAATCTTTCAGTAACAACAAAATTGCTAGATATTGCAGCTATAATCAAACATTCGTCCGAATTATGAGAAATTGTATGTTACATAGGTAGGAGTCTTTTGACACACGTCGGATCCACACATAATGAAGCCTCTGGCTCGGAAAGAACCACAAAAACTACGAAATACACACACACGCCCTTTAATCTTTTGCTGATGTGAGACGGACTAACGAGCTGTGCAAATCCGATGATGTGCATGTACGCTGGTGCTTAAAATGTTTGCATCTTCTAAAATTGAATCTTATGGTTGTAATTACCCTCTTTAGATACCCTCTATTCCGCTCGAGTTAAATTTGATCATAATATTATATAATGTACACTAGCATTAAATCATTGAATGATGCGTGGTTACTACTACAAACAACTCTATCTTTTGTTTACAAATTCTTTAAAATTGAGCAGCGCTCTTGGAAAACTGGGCTTAATGCATGTGCGTAAAGTGTCATCCCAGATTTGCCTGTGCAGTCTGCACAGGCTAATTAGGGGAGACACTTTCCGCTTGTATGGTAGTATCAATAGTATAAGAGGAAGATGTCTTGTCTCGAAATCAGAAAACTACATTCAACTTCATGTGTTTCGACGCGTTCAGTGACGAGATGCGACGTGTTTTAATCTTAATGTAAAGAACTTTTGCGCACCTGTACTACTGGGTAGTTGTTGTTTCAGATTGTGCAAGGTAACCTGGCCCTGTACTGCACGCACGCGGTGGACATGTCTGACCAGTTCTCCACCATCATCCTCGTACTTCTGGTAGGTCGCTCACACATGCATTCACATGCTCGCTTAGCAAACAGAGAAAAACATGTGTTTTTTTTTCCATTAACATCTTCAACAATTAAGCGTAAGGCAGGTCGACTTAACTGTTTGTCGTTAACCGTTTTTTTGAAACATAAATTATTTCCTACTAAAGTATCAGCCTCGCTTTAGGAAAACGGGGCTTAATACACGTGCGTAAAGAGTCATTCCAGATTAGCCTGTGCAGTCCGCACATGCTAATCAGGGACAGAACCTACCGTTTTAATTTATTTTTTCGTTTAATTAAGGTCTCTTTTAAACGAATATCCAGTTCTTGCGGAAAGTGTCGTCTCTTATTAGCATGTGCGGACTACAGAGGCTAATCTGGGACTAAACTCTACAAACATGCATTAAGCCCAGTTTTCCCAAACCGAGGCTCAAACATATTCATAAATAGCGCCAATCCTGGATTGTCTGAGCTGGTATTCCCACTTTCCTTAATAAGACACACTTTTACAACATAAAGAGACCGGTATTTTCTTTAAATTATAGAATCAAACGTGCGTTCTTTTTTGTTTATTATATTGATCTTGCTACGATTTTTTATAAACAATGTATTTTAAGGTGATCAATGAGGGCGTACACTTTCAAAAAGAACTGTGCGCTGTTATAAAATCCTGTTCAATTAATGAAGCTGAATTGTAAAAAAAACATCATCGAGGTTCTTGTGTGTTTTTTATTTTGTAGATATTCATGCATGATACAAAGAAGTACATAACAAAAGAATGCAATTCTATATTTATTATATCCACTGCAATCTATCCAATATTAATGACGGATATAAATAAAATTGTTAAATTAAGTTTCGCTAAAGATATTGTGGATAGGGAAGTTTAGGTACACTCTATGCAAAATAGGATAAAAAGTCCCAAAAATTATCATTCGCCTATATATCGATTTTGGAATTTCCGAATTTCTGAACTCATTATTCATTGATCACGTTTTTTTGGGGTAGATCGAAATAAATTATGAACTACGACATATACCTTAACGTAAATTTTTATGAGCGCGTAAAAATGTGTTTATATACATCTTTTGCAGGTCACTGCAATTTTAGCCATGCCTTTGTGGCAAATATGCGTCGGGAAATTTGGAAAGAAGTCAACGTTTGCCGCTGGGATGATTGTACGGAATTGTCTTCACGTTATACATCGTATCATATTCTTTACTCTCGTCATACAAAAATAGTATTTGTAGACATTATACACATTTTCAGATAATAGTGACACACATGTTTGAACTATAATACGAATACAGATTGCCCATTCAATCCGTTTGTTTTCAAAACTAATTATAAAAGTACATTGAAGATCTTTTTTTCTAGCATAATATATTGCATTTTAATATTCTGCAACGGTATCTATGCATACGACACACACTACTTACATGGTACATTGACATGTGTTGGAGATATCGTCCTATAAGCAAGAGCTTTTTGTATCTTGTTACATCTATGTTACCAGACCACATATAGCGCTGTCATTTTGGCTATTGCTATGAGGAATTGATTTTTGTATGTGTTAACCTTATTTTTTCGAAATATTGTACGAAATATTCGTTGATATTGTGTGTTTATGGGCTTTATGTGTTTTATATTCGTAATGTATTTTGACCCCGCCGTCACCGTGACATAGACAGAATTAAATCGAATGGGGATTAATTTTTAGTTCCAAGCTGCGGTGTATTGAGAACATCAACATTTTTTTTACGATGCAATATTGAGTATTTTTGTTACATCATTTTTTGGATAATCTTGTTATCGACTTTTTATGCTCATTTTAAAAATAAAAACAACAATGGATGGACATTATTTTAGAAGTAATTGATATATATTTGGTTGATTAATTATGCGTTGAATGATAGATGAGAAGCTGAATGCCCATAAAATTAGGATCATGTTTCAGTTGTTAATACCAGCGCTGATCAGTTTGATGTATATACCAAAGTACGTTATGTACCCGGTAGTTGTGATAGCGGGCGTGGCAGTGTCAGTGGCGTTGCTGCTACCATGGTAATATAAAATAGTTAATTGACTATCTCGAGTATAAACACGTGTCTGCATATTGCTGTAAGCCTTCATTGAGTGGAGGTTAAGAAAATTACAAAAACTAATTTCATGTATATTGAAGTCCACCAAACCGTTGGCAAATAGTAACCCACTATGCAAATTGTTCTGGTTTTATGGACACGCTTACGCAATTTAAAGCCACCAAACACTGTTGATAGAATACAAATATTAAATAAGGAAAGCCAATCTAGGAAATAAACTTTAATTTCTGAACGGCTACCTGCCTTGAAAACAGTGTGTCGTAAAGTTGATTCACAAACATGTTATGAACAAGCATCCGCACGCATAGCATGTACTAACAATTGTAAATATAGAAATAATGAAATTCCAGAAACATTTTCAGGTTATAAATTCGTGTTACTATCAGAAACTTTTTATTTAAAAGTGTAAGAATGAACAACGTTCTAATCATGTTCCCACCTGATATCCAGGTCGATGTTACCTGACGTGATTGGCGAGTTCTATCTGCAGCACGGGACCAGGAAGGAGTCCATCTTCTACTCCTTCTACGTCTTCTTCAACAAACTCTCCATGGGCGTAGGACTGGGAATCTCACAGGCCGTCCTCGGGTAATACAACACAAGTACACAGCTCTGTTATCTTAACATTATGCTGATCAAAGTTGATTCTCTTGTATTTCTCAGTTCTTGTTTAAATCATACCAGCTAGACACACATCTTTCAAGTACGTTATCGAAACGCCAATAATTGGGCCTGGTTTTAATATCAATTATATGTTCTTTATGTTTGCAAACAACCTCTCTGGGGCCACGACCAATGCACATTTTATATTGTTGGTCTGCATGCTTTTATACCGTAACGTACATAGCGTACTAGTAATCCTCTAAAACAATAGGCTTTTACAGGAACAAAATTAAGTCAAAACAAAGACCAATATTATTGCATGGCACCGAAGTTCCACTAAATATATTACTCATGCTGTCTATACAATACAAACTGTTTCAGTTACATGTACACACGTATTTAAACATATTTAATTTTAACCAGCATTGGCGGCTATAAAACCGGCGAATGCGTGCAGCCGAGCTCAGTTGGGCTGGCCCTTAAGATGCTCATGGTCCCGGGCCCCGTCGTGATGACCTTGGTCGCCCTCGTTGCTCTCTGGTTTTACCCCATCGACGAGAGTCGGCGTCGGCACCTCAAGGACGAGATTAAACGACGGATCGAGTGAGTAAAACATGTTTGGGTTAAAAATGTTTTGTTTTTTTCGATCATACGGCAAAAAAGTATACATACTGAGACCACTAAACGGGTTATATAAAAGTGTATGAATTTACTAAACAAATACAAAGGGTCACGTTGAAAATATCAAAAGCGGCCGCCAGCTATTTGGAATACAACAGTTTGGTTGCTTGTTAAATTGACACGTGTTCATTGTAAACAGGTTTTTGTATCGAGGCAATTGCCGATCTTTACAAAATGGTGTTACTTATATAAACTATTTTTGATCATAAAGAGTTGCATGTTTTAGTCATTTTTAAATCTTAACTCGAACACAAACAAAAACGTATAAATATATTTAATCAAATTTTATTTGTCAAAAAACTTCATTTGATTTTTTCTACAACCTAAATAATCATCGCGCACATAAAGTTCACGTGTGTTTCACGTATATGTTCAGAAATTTTATAGTTGTGTACATATATTCTACATGTATTTATATAATAATAAAAACAACGTATTTTTAATATTAATATAACTGCATTCGGTCCACACTTTCCAGGTCATATAATAATGTGCACACTACAGTTGTCATATATTTGTTATGTTAATGTAGGTCTAGATCCAGCACGTTGATCAAGCCACAGTCCAATACACACCAGGAATATGCCAGTGTTAGTTACCGGAGCATAACAGAGAGTTCAGGAGTATAAAATACCCAATCATCCAAGTTCCGGCGTAAAGAACACTTTTCAACCATATTGGCAAATACTTTGATACTAGTTTATAAAAATAATAATTACTGTCCAAAAATTCGATTATTTACATACTAAAAATGTGAAATTTAGACACTTGTGTACAGATTTTTATGCTCCCCCCCCCCAAAAAAAAAATTGGGGGGGGTGCATATAGTCGCCGCTTCGTCTGTCCGTGTGTCTGTGTGTCCGTGTGTCCGTCAGTCCGTGCACAATTTTTGTCCGGGCTATTTCTCAGCAACTAATGACCGGAATTCAATGGAACTTTATGGGAAGCTTCACTACCAAGAGATGTGCATATTATCAGCGGGTTCTGGTCGGATGATTTTTCACAGAGTTATGGCCCTTTGAAATTTTCCATTAACTGTACATATAGTGCAATTCTTGTCCGGACTATTTCTCAGCAACTAATGACCGGAATTCAATGAAATTTTATTGGAAGCTTCGCTACCAAGAGGAGATGTGCATATTATCAGCGGGTTCTGGTCGGATGATTTTTCAGAGTTATGGCCCTTTGAAATTTTCCATTGTACATATAGTGCAATTCTTGTCCGGGCTATTTCTCAGCAACTAATGACCGGAATTCAATGAAACTTTATGGGAAGCTTCACTACCAAGAGGAGATGTTCATATTATCAGCCGGTTTTCGTCGGATGATTTTTTACAGAGTTATGGCCCTTTGCAATTTTCCATTGTACATATAGTGCAATTCTTGTCCGAGCTATTTCTCAGCAACTTATTACGGGAATTCAATGAAACTTTATGGGCAGCTTCACTACCAACAGGAGATGTGCATATTATCAGCCGGTTATGGTCGGATGATTTTTCACAGAGTTATGGCCCTTTGAAATTTTCTATAAACTGTACATATAGTGCAATTCTTGTCCGGGCTATTTCTCCCCAACTACTGAGTGGAATTCAACGAAGCTTTATGGGAAGCTTAACTACCTTGAGGAGATGTGCATGTTATTTGTGGGGTTTGGTTAGATGATTTATTTAGAGAGTTATGGCCCTTTGAAATTTTTAAGTTGCCAAACCATCCATCGTATTACTTTGTCCAAAGTTATGCCCCTCAAGACGTTTCCTTTTATCTGAATATATAGTGCAATATTGTGACAAAAAAACCTTTGGGGAGCATCACCCGTCTCAGACGGTTTCTTGTTTAATTATGTTATTAAAAGAATTTACATTTAAAATGTATTTTTTTACTGACTAAGGTTGATAATCATCCATGTTTAACTGATATTTTAAGCATTCCCCTTAGCCTGGATTGTTACTGGATGTTAATCATGAATCACGTACAATTTAAAGACAAAATCTAGCTTTTGACAGGCACGACACATTTTGTATTAAAAAGCGATCACAATATCAAACACGTATTTGTTACAAGTATTATAAGAATTGAAGTTAATTTGTATTTTAAACAAGGTTCTAAAACATTAACAATTTCGTCGGTAAAAATATTAATTTACACGTTTACAAAACGTGGTGGTTGTGGTGGTGGTGGTGGTGATGATGTAGTATTAATAAAAACGTACTTTGGTGTTGAACATCAAACTTGAGTTGACACCAAAGTGCGATACTACATGGAATTAAGGTCACAATAAATGCTCGCTTCTACTTATATGGAAAAAACAATGGATAAGAAGGTCGGTAAAATTTGTTTTCCTTAACCTTTACTATAGATGAGTAATTTTCCACTCCAATAATACATAGATTAATAAATATTAATTTGCCTTGAGCCAGGATTATTCACTTTTTATAATGTACGCAGAAATATTGTTGGAGCGAGTGTTGTTGACTATGTTATTTCTAACTATGAATTTTATGACAAATTTGTTAACATGAAGATTCGTGAACTTAGTGAATTTTCGGATCACTGTGCAATTGAATTTTCATTAAAATTATTTAATAACGATCTATCTTTAAACAATAAATATGATCGTATCAATTGGAACACAGCGAGTAGTAGTCAAGATACCTTATTTAATTTATTACAAAACGAATCTCACAAATTTGACCTACTTACACAGTCGTTGGTTAACGGTTCTCTGGATTTGGATTCGTGTATTAATGACCTGTCGTCGTTAATTTATCGGTTATCATTTAGTGTCCACGCAAACGACGCTGTAGTATGAATAAAGGTAAACATGTGATTAATTCGGATAGGCCGCATTGGTTTAACGCTGCTTGTAAACAAGCTAAAGATATATTTTATAGATCGAAACAATTATTTTATAACCAGCCAAACGATACAACGCGTTTAAGTTTTTTAGAGGCTAGGCGGTCATACTGTGTTTGCAAGAGAAAAGCTAAATATAATTACAATAACATAGAGCAACATCGTCTTAAAGATATGAGTAGATCCGATTCCCGAAAATTTTGGAAATACATTAAGAAATTCAAAGGCGGTAATAAAAATCAAGCCAATATAAATGTAAATGATTTTTTAAATCACTTTAAACAAATGTCTGCAAAGCCGAACGAAAACTGTTTTAGAAATTGCAAATATTCAGATTCAGCTGACGGCATACATATTGACTCGCTCGATGATGCATTTACGACCGATGAAATTATTAAAACGATATCTTCGATGTCCCGAAATAAAAGCGTTGATTTGGACGGTAACTTTGCGGACTTTTTCATTGATTGTTAAGAATGTATTGTCCCATTCCTAGTTAAAATATTCAATTACTTATTTGATAACTGCGTGTATCCTGAGTCCTGGTGAATACGTACATTGGTGAGTACGGCTCCTGGACTAAAGGCTTAATTGTCCCATTGTTCAAAAAGGGTGATAAATCTAATCCGGCAAATTATAGAGGGATAACTTTAGTCAATATTCTGGCTAAAATATTTTCTTTAACGCTGCGCAACCGTCTAAATAGTTGGTGCGAGAACGAATCAATTTTAAATGAATGTCAATTTGGTTTTAGAAATAATCGTAGCACGTCTGACTGTATTTTTATTCTACATAGTACTATTCAGAAGGTTTTAGCAAATAATTTAAAACTATATTGTGCCTTTGTAAACTATGAAAAGGCATTTGATACTGTCATGTATGATGCCCTATGTATTAAACTTGTAAACTCTGGTATCAGTTGTAAAATGGTTAATATGCTAAAATCCATATATGCAAATGTGAAATCTTTTATAAAGTGTCCAAGTTTAATGTCATACTCAGAATTCTTTGATGTATCATTAGGAGTCAAACAAGGTGAGCCTTTGTCACCTCTTTTGTTTATTATGTTTATCAATGATATTGGTGAGCATTTGAGTTCTACAAACCTATATACTAATGATGTTGATATGTTATCTGTTTTTATGTTAATGTTTGCCGATGACTTTGCAATTTTTTCAACTGATCCCCATAGTCTACAACACCAATTGAATTGTATAAATGAATATTCTAAGAAGTGGGGTCTCAAGGTAAATGTCGGGAAAACTAAGGTATGCATTTTTCAAAAGTATAAATATAGAAATATTCACGAATGGGAACTCAACGGCGACAAAATTGAAATAGTAGATGTTTTTACGTACCTAGGTATTAATTTTTTCTATAACGGCTCACTTAAACGTGCAGTTGAATCACTAAATGAGCAGGCTCTCAAAGCATATAATAACCTTAGTTCAATATTTAGTAGAATCAAATTAGATATTAAAACTAAATTGTTACTGTTTGACTCAATGGTAGCACCAATTATCACGTATGGATGCGAAGTCTGGGGAATTTACAATATGCCAGAGGTTGATAAATTGCATTTAAAATTCTGTAAACAAATACTTGGGGTTCGTCAACAAACATCTAATGCTGCTGTACTAGGTGAACTTAGTCGCTTCCCATTGTCTATCATTTGCAAAGAACGAGCCCTTAACTATTGTTGTAAAATCATGAGATCACAGAATACTTAGATAAATTGAGTTTTTAATACATTAACTACTGACGATGCATGCATGAATATTGATAGAAAACTGTGCTGGCAAAATGCTGTTAAAACTACACTTGATGATCTTGGTTATAGTAATTTATGGTTGCACCCGTATCACGAAATCGATTATATTTGTATGCTAAAACAAAGAGTCCGTGATGTTTACACTCAAACTTGATTTGAATGTATACAGTCTCAAAGTAAGCTAAAATACTATATCATTTTTAAAAAAGAATTTGTTTTTGAAACCTACTTGAATTGTATAGATAATGAAAAGCATAGAATTGCAATGAGTAGATTCCGATTGTGTTCACATCATTTAGAAATATAAAGAGGAAGATTTAATAATATTTACATTAGTGATCGTAAGTGTAAAGTGTGTACATCTGATATGATTGAATCTGAATTTCATTTTCTTTGTAATTGTCCAAATTATAGAGAGTTAAGGTTAAAGTACAACATGAGGCTGTCATTTAACACATTGCAATATTTCGAAACAATTATGTCAACAAAGTCTGTAAAACTTATCCGTAATGTATCGAAATTTAGGTAGGTGTGTAAGTAGGCAAATAAATAACGTGAAAAGTCCAAGAATGAATTTAATTTGTATAGCTTCAAATTTTATTCCCCAAACATAAAAAAAGGGTTGGGTCCCGCTATATTAGCCGGGCTACTACCAGACGCCTGTTCACGGGCGCGATCCCACTACTGCTCGACACGGGAACTTTTGCCTGCTGTGTTTCCACCCTGGGCCGGTACGTTCCTCCTTAGTCAACCTGGAGTCCCCGGGTTCCCCCGAGGGTCCCATATTGATGCCGAGCTTAGTGCGGACGCCCGATCGACACAAACGGACCTGACAGTAGGGCTCCCGGCCTCAAACCGTCCCCAGACCCCGGCCTCCAAGTAGCTGGATTACAGGAGCACGCAACAACTCCCGGCCGAGAAACGAACTGGATAATTGAGATTTTATCAATTTCATTTGGAGATGAAACTTTTTTGTCTTTCGATATATAAACATTCAATGATATTGTTTTTAGTATATTGTAGATTTTGTTTTGCTTTAATATATATAGTTTAAAACTGTAAAGAGAAAAGACAATGGTAATTGCCGACGTGGCGTATATCGTCACCACTTTGCGGGCACAATTTTTACTGAACACCTGATTATTTTACGCATGTCAGTGCACATAGCCCGGGGATAACATGATTTCATGTGTGTTGACGTGACGACTTAACGAGTATTATTAAAAACCGGTTCGCTTTATTGTTTACAGTGTAAAAAAAAAATAAAGATTAAGTCATTTGATAAATTGATCTTTGTAATTTTATTTTTAAAAGTTTCAGGTCCCTAAACGACAAGCTTTAATATGATCATAATGAAACACGTCAAATTTTAACATAAAATAAAGATTCTGTAAGACACGACATATTTGGATAAAATCATTTACAATAACACAAACTTATGTGGTAAACGTATTATAATATTAAAGTTCATCTGTATTACACTTGGAGACTTGTCTAACGCAACACTGTTCAAACTTGAATATCTCAGTTATGAGTTAAAATTTTGATTTAAAATTGCACGGTTGACCATTTGACTTTATTACGTGATACAATCATTAAACGTGACAATCGGGCGCTTTTGCATGTAGGGTAGGTGTGGTTTCATCTTTGTGAGCATGTTGAAATGCGATATGATTCTAATTTTATTTCAATTTCATTTCAGGTGGGTTGATACACCAGGAAAACATAAATTAATTTAAAAATCAATATGTTTCTCGTATAAAATTTCAGGAGCGCAAAGGCGCAATCGGCGTGTTGCAAGCTACCTTCCCAAGTTTCTGAAGCATCCGTTCGTCACAGATGAATGATTTTATCGTTTGCTTGCACATACTGTAGTTAAATGATCACATGTACAATTTTAAATCAAAATATTTACTCATAACTGTCATATTTTTTTAAGTTTGAAAAATGCTGCGCTCGAAATGTCCCCATGCGTAGTACAGCGCTTTATAATTCCAATTTAATTTCAATTTCATCATTCTCGGTGGGTTTTTACACCAGACAAATTAAACATTAATTTGAAAAACAATATGACTCGCATGCATATTCATGAGCGCAACGTTGCAAGCCGCTCGGTCATTAAGACTTGTAAGTTAATGCGTTTCACTTTTCACATATTTATTTTACGATGTACGATTTTGAGAATTTTACTTTTTCAGTATTTTTTTTTTAATTTGTTATGTTTGATATTTAAATGTTGATCAATTTCAATTATATTTACAGGATGTGTTGAATTAGTCTGCATCCAAATTTCAACAAAATCGGTTAAAAAATTAGAGAGGTATATTTATTTGAATACGTGTTGCGTTACAAAGTCCCCAGGTGTATCGCATAACTACCTCCACATATTATCATATTTACGCTAATTGTTTTCTTACATTTAGCTTACCATGACCGTCTACTGGTGTTAAAACCATAAGTCTTCAAACGTAAATTGTACGAATAAGTAAATAAACTGATCTCCATCGGTTAGTGATAACTTTAATCTTTTTATGCATAAATAAACATCCAATTAGATTTGTTAGTGAATACTTGTTGGAACTTGGTGCGTGAAGTTGGCACTGACATCCACAATCGACATTCGAAATTCGAATATCGAGCTGGTTCGAATGTCGAGCCAACTCTGACATCGACCTTCGGCAAAAGTCCTGAATATCGAGCTTGGGCGAATGTCGAGCCAGCTCTGACATCGACATTCGGCACTAGTCCCAAATATCGAGCTGGGGCGAATGTCGAGCAAGCTCTCACATTGACTTTCGGCACCAGTCCCGAATATCGAGCCGGAGCGAATGTCGATCCAGCTCTGACATCGACACTCGGCACAAGTCCCGCATATCGTGCTGGGTCGTATGTCGAGCCAGCTCTGACATCGACATTTGGCACTAGTCCCGAATATCGTGCTGGGGTGAATGTCGAGCCAGCTCTGACATCGACATTCAGCACAAGTCCCGAATATCGAGATGGGACGAATGTCGAGCCAGCTCTGACGTCGATATTCGGCACTAGTCCAAAATGTCGAGCTGGGGCGCATGTCGAGTCAGCTCTGACATCGAAATTCGGCACTAGTCCCGAATATCGAGCTCGGGCGAATGTCGAGCCAGCTCCAGCTCTGACATCGACATTCGACACTAGTCCCGAAAAGCGAGCTGGGGCGAATGTCGAGCCAGCTCTGACAGCGACATTCGGCAAAAGTCCCGAATATTTAGCTGGGGCGAATGTCGAGCCAGCTCTGACATAGACATTCGGCAAGTCTCGAAAAAAAAACGAGCTGGGGGCAAATGTCAAGCCAGCTCTGACATCGACATTCGGCACTAGTACCGAATATCGAGCTGGAGCGAATGTCGATCCAGCTCTGACATCGACACTCGGCACAAGTCCCGCATATCGTGCTGGGTCGTATGTCGAGCCAGCTCTGACATCGACATTTGGCACTAGTCCCGAATATCGTGCTGGGGTGAATGTCGAACCAGCTCTGACATCGACATTCAGCACAAGTCCCGAATATCGAGATGGGACGAATGTCGAGCCAGCTCTGACGTCGATATTCGGCACTAGTCCAAAATGTCGAGCTGGGGCGCATGTCGAGTCAGCTCTGACATCGAAATTCGGCACTAGTCCCGAATATCGAGCTCGGGCGAATGTCGAGCCAGCTCCAGCTCTGACATCGACATTCGACACTAGTCCCGAAAAGCGAGCTGGGGCGAATGTCGAGCCAGCTCTGACAGCGACATTCGGCAAAAGTCCCGAATATTTAGCTGGGGCGAATGTCGAGCCAGCTCTGACATAGACATTCGGCAAGTCCCGAAAAAAAACGAGCTGGGGGCAAATGTCAAGCCAGCTCTGACATCGACATTCGGCACTAGTACCGAATATCGAGCTGGAGCGAATGTCGAGCCAGCTCAGACGTCGACATTCGGCACTATTCCCGAATATCGAGCTGGAGCGAATGTCGAGCAAGCTCTTCGAGTAGCATCTTCGATTAGATGTTTCCATATGTGGCTATATTGTTCTCAAAAAATGCGTTATTTGATTCTGGTGTATCATAGGTACGGGCGGGTCGTCGTTGCATCAAATTATCATACTGGTATAACGTAATGTCCTCTCTGAGATTACGAATGGTTTCAAACTGATGGGCTGTACTCTGTGAAAACGGGGTTAACTGCATGTGCGTAAAGTGTCGTCCCAGATTAGCCTGTGAAGTCCGCACAGGCTAATCAGGGACGTCACTCTCCGCTTTTATGATATTTTCTGTTTAAAGAAAGTCTCTTCTTAACAAAAATCTAGTGAAGGCGGAAAGTGCCGTCCCTGATAAGCCTGTGCGGACTGCACAGCATAATCTGGGACGACACTTTACGTACATGCATTAAACACCTTTTTTGCAGAGCACGACCCACATCTAATCAAATCCGTGCCGTTATAACAAACCAAGTGATGAAATGAAAGTCTTATTTCAAATGGTTTAATATGGTATTTTATATTATAATTATTTTTCGTATTCTAAATATAAGCGGTAAAATATATGCCCATTTATACACAAACTGCAGGTTTTTAAATCGGTAAAAGTTACCGACTCATCCATAAATTTTACTAATGATTGCAGTCGCCACTGCGGGGGTGTGGGGGGTGGGGAGGGGGACCTCCACACGGAGTTTGAATAAATTAATATTTATAAACATGTATACCTAATAACTATTTTTATCTTGATTGGGAAACATCCGTAGAGTATAGATCAAAGACACAGCTAATCATCGAGTCCTGAAAGAACTATGGATCAGGTACGGTGTGTTTCGGTTAGTTAGTCGCGCCCTTCTAGCTTAGATTGTAGTTCATAGGGGCGGTGTTTTCCTGTTATGAATTCCGGCCCTTGTGGCTAACCTAGTATAACATAGGTGCGTTGTGTTCCTAGTACTTAGCTTCGCCCATTTTCTCAGCTGGAAGACTTAGGGTTGTACTCTCTATTTGTGTATAGACAGGGCCCCATGGCGAGTTGGTTACGTCTCCTCCATGAAGCCACACCATAAAGGTTTTGGGAATCGTCACATTATTTTGTACGTTAACATTTTCTTAACGTAACAAATATGTTTCTTCTTCTTAATTGTAACCTACCATCATTAACATGTGAACGTTACTTTTAACCCATTTATGCCTAGCGTCTAGAAAAAAAGTCATTGGCAAACAGCGTAGACCCAGATGAGACGTCGCACTATGCGGCATCTCATCAGGGTCTGCGCTGTTTGCTTAAAGGAATTTCTGTTAGAAATATTCTAAATATAGAAATAAATATAATAGACATCCCTAATTTTGGAAATAAATTGATCCTAAGAAGAAGGATGGAAGAGTCCACTAGGCATAAATGAGTTAACTTACAAGCTGATCGAAAACTCAACCTCAAATACCAAACAAGCTCAGGTTCTACACCGTTAATAAAAGTTGTTTGGGGTCTAAAAAACGGACAGGCCTTATACAAATGACATACCATTCAACATGGGTAAAATTACCTTCTAACAATAAGTTTATATGGATATAATCTTGCAGAGTGGATTGATAGGTATGTGTGTTTTATTATATGGTCACTTATGGATTAGGTCACTTTATAACTCTTAAATCTTTTCGAAAAATATGGTATGTCTTATATTAAAAAACTTAAGCATCCGTGCATAAACTCCTCAATTCTTTTCATGAACACATGTCGGTCAAAATCTATGTAAGGCTTACGACGAATGTACAGCAGACATGCAAAGGCGTGCATTTAGAGTAGAATTGATTATTCTTTCAACGCAAGTTCTTATTAAAACCTGACGGTTGTGCTTCGTAAACCTTGTTCATAGTGAATCATTTCGAAGCAAAAACATTTTTTTACTGTCTTTATTTTATTTTATTGAGTTTTGAAAATAAAGTCGTATATTGTCACTTCAAGCTACGGTGGCATGAAGGTGACATAGGCAATATTTTATTTAAAAGTCTCTATGACGTGCGCACGTCATAGCTATGACGTGCGCACGTCATAGAGTTGCATAAAGAGGGCATAGGCAATATTTTGTTTGACAGTCTTTATGACGTGCACACGTCGTACCTATGACGTGCGCACATCATAGCTATGACGAGCGCACGCGATAGATATGACGTGCGCACGCGATAGCTATGACGTGCGCACGCGATAGCTATGACGTGCGCATGCGATAGCTATAACGTGCGCACGTCATAGAAATAGTTAAATAATATAACATAGGAAATATTTTATTCAACTATTTCTATGACGTGGCCACGTCATAACTATGGCGTGCGCATGTCATAACTATGACGTGCGCACGTCAAAGCTATGACGTGGGCACGCCATAGTTATGACGTGCGCACGTCATAGTTATGACGTGTGCACGTCATCGAAATAGTTAAATAAAATATTTCCTATGTCCCCTTTATGCCGCCGTATCAAGTAGATTCAACAATCAATGTTTAAACTCGCTCTGGTCTTCATCCTTGTCCTTATTCCACACCAGAAGGTCCTGATTCGCATACCGGACAGCATTGGCCAGGCGGAATTTGGCCTACACAGTTCAGGCACATCATCCACGCGCACATTACGGACCCGTCGTAACAGTAGCACACTTCGCACGGGTGAGTGCTCTTTGAGGGCACATTAGCACCTATAATTAAATACCCATCTCTTAAAAGTCAGTAGGACTCGGGATTCATCATTATCATCAGCAGCAGCATCACAACCAACACCACCACCAACAACAACAACACAAACACCACCAGCACCGCCACCGCCGCCGCCGGCATTATTATTATCATCATCATCATCATCATCACCACCACTACCATCATCATCATCACCACTACCTCCACCACAACCACCGACACCATCATCATCATCAGCAGCAGCAGCAGCAACATCGTCGTCGTCGTAGTCAACAACAACATCACCATCATCATCATCTCACGACCACCACCATTATCATCAGCATCATCATCATCAGCATGACTTAAAACCTTAGGTTTGCTTAAAAATATTGTACAACGAGCATACTACCTTCTTTGTAGTGCACACTTTCGACGACACATCCAGACACTGTTAAAAAAACAGTACCGAAATCAATAAAATGAAGAGACGAATGTCATATAACATATTTTATTGGTTTTATATGTGGGATATTACCTTTGTGGTTTACTTTCACGAGAACTAGAACTTAACATATATATTTCAAAATACTGTATCAAATTAATTATCACATCTTCTTTAAGATTTGGTTGAAGCTTTTTTCAGAATTATTACTAAAATGTGACGCATAAGCCGCATTTCGTTCTTTATAAAACAATTATTTTCATGTTTCACTGGTACTTAGTTTATATTATATCTATGATATTTCAATCCTTCGTGCTTCACTGTGTAATTCCGTGAATACTTGTTTTGCAATGGGTCACATGCCATAAATACACGACTCCAAGCTTTTAATCTTCTGCTTATGTAGCTTTATTTTGTTTAAATTCGTCAATAAATACATAAGAATCGTTTATATCTTCTTCAGGTTATAACGTAATGGCTTAATTAACTTGTATTAATGAATTAGATCGATGCATTTTAACATTTTATGTTTAAAATAATTTTAAACATAAAAATGTAAAAATGCACCGATCTAATACACAGGAACAGCTTTGAAGTGATATCAATATTCATCAACCTATTTAATATGTGTATATATATATATATATCTATATATATATATATATATATATATATATATATATATATATATATATATAATATATATATATATATATATATATATATATATATATCTATATATATATATATATATATATATATATATATATATATATATATATATATATATATATATATATACATTCAAACTTTAAATAATTATGATTTACTAGCATTGTCACATAGCATTGGTACATACGTGGACAAATAGGACAACACTGTCCAGGTGGCGTGTATGGATCGGTACACGCAGGTGCCATACATCGCACCAAGGAGCAATCAGAAACGAGGGGGGCCTTTGTGAAACAGCCCACAAGGAACGCACACGCCAGGCTTAGTTGCAGAAGCATATTCACCTTCAAACAGACAATAACAATTCTATGTTCTTTGATCATGACAATGTTGGATATAGTGATGAAAATGACGTCAATTATAATATGATTACACTAGTGCATGTGATATTGGAGATAATTCAAACTATTGTAGTGATGATGGTGATGATGATGGTGATGATGATGATGATGATGATGATGATGATGATGATGATGATGATGATGATGATGATGATGATGATGATGATGATGATGATGATGATGATGATGATATTGATGATGATGATGATGATGGTGATGATGATGATTATGATGATGTTGCTGCTGATAAATATTAATCAGTGTTAGTTTTAGTGTTTGTTTGTTTTCCTCTAAGAAAACAACAATAAATATGATTGCCTTTAAAACAAATTAACACTAGTTAAACCGGTATAACTATCACACAATATTGCGCGTTTACTTTTCGGTTATGCAAGTACAAGCAGTAGCTCTGATTTGATATGGATCGTGGTGGGCTTTCCGCCAATATAAAACATTTAAGTTTTGTTGTTATTTGCTTTTCATAAAACTCATTAAATTGTATCCTGTTTAACCTTGCTTACATGCAAATACAACCCAGCTTTAGATAACTTACCCAACAAGTGAAAAAGCAAAATGTCATGTTACGAACAAGCAATATTTATGAAAAGCTCTGACCCAGAAACAGTGTATAGATACAATCAATATATCTGAAAGTTAAAAGCAATTAAAACGCCTTTACACATCCTTTCATTTTACGGCCTTCATCTTAAAAATGGAATCTGCATGAGTATCACGAAATATTTAATTATAATTTCGGTTTACTACAAGGTGTCTAAAGATACACATCGTTGACGTAAATTGTTTGACGAAGCCATTACTTTATGCGTGTTTAAATAATCTGATGAGGCTTTTTAAGTTGCACACTTTGAAAGATGAAATAAAAATTGACAGTCACTCTCTTATACAAACTTGCAAACATGCGTTTTTGGATTTCAATTAGCTCATTACGTATGAATAACACTCTACTCGACATAATACGCGCAAAATAATATAGCAAGCAAAGGATTTTAAAAAGGATTTCGAGCCAGCGACTTCGGCAATAAAAATGCTTTGTCCACTACAAAAGTTAACATTTATTTACCAAACGTTTGAAAATACTTTCCATTTATAAAGATGATTTCCAATAACGAAAAGGTTATTTTATGTTTAGATTTCTGAAGGCACTTTTAATTGATTGGCATACTGATTGGCAACAGATTTGGGGAAAAGGCGCCATATTATAGACAAGTACGTTTAATTCTTGTAGCGTTAAGTTCAACGAGTTAGAGGATAACTCATCTTGTGGCAAAAAAACAGCATGGTCTCACAGAGACAGTATTCCGATGTGCAGTTCAAGGTGCTTCATATCAGCACTGAATGTCCCCAGGTCGTTTCTATACCAAGGCGTGTCATGTATCTCACAATAACCACGTGACTCATTTATAAAGTTTTATGTGGGCGTAGCCATATAACAGATTCTCGGTTTACTCAATACCAATCTACTACACCTGCTCTCAACCGGGAAATAGATGAAAAATCACATGGACACAATTTGCTACGTTAATACATTAACCAAAATAAAATAAAAAAAATATCAAACTAACATGCAAACAACAAAAAGAAAACGACATAAAACAATGCATACCAATCAAAACCAGCTCGAACAGAACATATAAAGCGTATATGGAGAAAATAAATATCGAATTTAGTGAAAAAGGGGTATCGAAAAATTACAAAATAATATATTTAATTTAAATGAATCTTAATGACTACAAATCGACTGTTACGCAATAAGCGATTTCGTTTATGATTTCCAAATCTTATACATGTTATATATCTGTTCGAGATTTCGACTGAATAAAAAATTTAAGTATTTTATGATTTTTGAATTTATATTCGAGGCTTTTCTGAAGTTGTATTCTTGTTTAAAAAAAATAAGCGGATATTGTGTGAGTGCCTCAGTAATTCCTTTCGGAAAATGTGATGACTTCGAATAAAACCATTTTAATAATTGGAATCAAGGTATATATTTTATCACAGCTCATTTTAATTTTTACACAATAATGCACAACTTGTCCACGCTTGTCTCTGGAATTCAGAATGTATTAGCCCATTTATGCCTAGCATGATGCGGCGTCTCATCAGGGTCTGCGCTGTTTGCTTAAAGGAATTTCTGTAAGAAATATTCTAAATATAGAAACACATATACTAGACATCCCTAATTTTGGAAATAAATTGATTCAATTTAGAAGGATGGGAAAGCCCACTAGGCATAAATGGGTTAACATGAGCAAATGCATCCAAAGAGGAATGGCATACCATTTACAAGCCCTTACAAACGCAGGCTCAAAGTCTTACCGTTAACCCGTTGCATGTTGGGAAAGTTGTCGTCTGCTAAAATGTCATCTGCTGAATTTCTAAAATTAGCATTTTCTTCGATTAAAAAAAAATAAATACTATTAGAATAGCAAACAGTTTGGATCCTGATGAGACGCCACGTTCTGTGGCGTCTCATCTGGATCCAAACTGTTTGCAAAGGCCTTCAAAATTCGGTTCCAGCTCTGAAAGAGTTCATTCAAACGCAAATGCGAAATTAATTGTTAGTGTAAAATAACACGAACAGATATTGTGGTATCCGGTTTATTCCACGTTTTATTTAACTCTGTTATGATAGCTATATTACTCGTTTGAAAATCGAGAAATAGCTGATATTTACATCACGTGCATGTTAAAGAAACATGTTGACTAATTACATTAATGATACACTTATGGTTTGCTGTATCGTTGAGGTAAGCTTGAGTAACATGTGTTGCTGAGTGCGCCGTTTCTCGATGAATCATACATATGTCTAAATACTTATAGCGATATCAGATGCATTTTTACATGCCCCGTCTAACCAGAAAACGCCATGGTGTAAGGGTCCATGTGAATGGTCTGTTAATTAACGACTAGCTTTTAACGAAATTGTTGCCCAAGCTGTTGGTTATATACTTTTATGCTTTCCACGTACAGCAAACCAGTCCCATTCAGTTCCAGCAGAATCTGCGCGACATGTTGCAGCATAAATGATTGTTGATTTTTTTTAATTTTTTTTTTGATATCGCGCAAGACATTACACAGGAACCGCTTTGAATTAATATCAATAGTCATCAACCTATTTTGTATGTATTATAATATAATCAGTTCCTGCAGAATCTGCGTTGCATATACTGCTTTTATCTAGATTGTCTTAATCATAACGAATAAACATACTCTCATACAATACATACCGGTCATGGTACCTATTACACACACAGGAAGCACATAACATTGGATATAAACGGTAAGGTTCAAACATATGACATGTTAACCCTCTACAAATACACTCTTTCATTAACCTTCACTTCAATATTGCAGCTTGAGAATAAAAAATGCCGATAACAAAAATAGTTTAATATGACAACATACATTGTGTTATTATAAGTCTGAGAGTATTATGGTTAACAAAAGTATTATTTATTTACAATAATGATGTACAAGTACATACATTGTATTAACTGTCAAAATGAAATTCAATTGATCACAACGGATTAGAATGGAATGGGTATTTGATGACATGGTTTTAAGTGTAGTTAAATAGTCAAAAAAATGCAATTAAGTTTACATGTAATATTATTTATTTAATGATCCGTTTGCATATAACACATCATTTTGTAACATGTCTTTATACGCTGGTTTTCCCATTTAAACTGTTCGAAGCATGCGTCATTTATTAATGCTGTTAAAACCTCAAATCGAAATTTAGTTAAATTTATGTACGGCGACAACCTTGAACAAACGTGTCAAGAGGTTTGCTGGACACAAAACAGTTATTGAACACAAAAGCAAGATATTTAATTTTCGGGTTGTTATAAATGTGTCACCAGCAGTTACCATATAATACATAACGTAAGCTCTGGATGACTTATTTTATCGGAAGTGGAAAAAAGCATTTGATAATTATGATTAAAAATTTACAATGTATAATTTATAAAAACAACCAAACTATACAACTAGAATTGAAATTGTCAGCACTAACCACAACAACTAAGCAAGTATTAAACGAATGCTTCCAACACAAGGTAAACACCATCCGAAACATACTGCTTAATAAATACTGTAATTAAAACCTAGGTAAACTAACAATAACAGTTACAAACGATCATGCATATTTAACTCATTAAAAGAAAATTAATGCATGCAAGTGACATAAAATTATGATAATTTATGTAAAATAAGTTTGATAAAAAAATGCGTATATAATAAATAAAGTTCTGAAATTATTAGTAGTATTGCTCAATTATTTATAGAAAACAGTTCATGTCTTATTGATACATCAAATGCCAGAAACATATTAAGTACCGACACCAAGCGCAATATGAGGCTCCCACTGTTAACATACAATGCAACCAATATCAAATTAATGTTTTTAAGATACCTTCGAATTCGTTTTGTTCGTGAAAATATTTACGTAGCACACGTATTAAAACAAACTATTGTCAAACAAATAGATATTAAAATGTGAAACACTTACACGTAGATTCACTATTGTTACTGCACCAAAAGCTGATTTGCTTCTTCGAATGTCGAAACCAAAAGATTTAAAAGATTAAAATCCTTACTAATTTATAGCCAAAATGAACTAAAAGATACGCCCTAAGCTGTTCAGGCAATCAAAATCATCGGTTATGTCACCGTCAATGGGTGATGTCTAATAAGGCTTTCCAATGGAAAACTATCGGAGCTATCGTTCGTGTTCTGACAGCTGCAAACAATGAAATGTATAGATTGTTTTCAAAAATACAAGTCGCAGATGGTGCAATTGCAATCAGGATTCATCACATTTATTTTAATTGGAAAACATGAATCACGCTGTATGGGAACTTATTGTAAGGGAAGCGATGTAATTTAAGCTACGGGATGACTTTTCCCAAATTAAAACATCATTTCGATCTTTAAGTTGCAAATTAATACGAATGTATGATAGAAGTTCCGTGTGTATACAGATATTTAAATAATTTGTTAAGTTTAATTTTTATTATAAAGGCTTATATATAGCTGTGGGACCGTCTCATGAACGAAAAGTAGTCACAGGAGGGCAATTACGTAACTACTATGTGTATAAAAGTATTTACAGAAAATCACGTAGCTTCGAGATGTGTTTTTGTTCCAAATTGATTCAAGTGTTGCCTGTTGGCGTTTCATTTTGAAAATGATTAAGTTTCATACTAGCAAAGTAATTCTTCACTTTTGAGTCCTTTTTAATTTCAAAATCTATGGATGAACATCAAAGCAGTTAGCCAAATTTGTAAAAAACAAAACAAATTGACATTCATTAAGTGTGCTGTTGAATTTCACTGGCAAGAAATTGTTATTCAAAAGGATTATAACTCTCAAGAGCTTATACCAATTAAATTCATCAAAGAAACTTTTCCGAAAATTAATGATGATTGTCCATTGCATTCGTCGAAACTCTTTAATTGTTACAAATTAAAATATTGTTTTTCACAAGTCCCATGCGGCAGCCATGTGTAAACATTTACCTATAGCTACATGTATCGATGAATTTCATTAGTTGAATGTATCTCTCTCAGCCAATCAAATAGCGCAGTTTATCACTTACAGTCAATGAAGCGTGCAGTTAAGCTGGCGAAGGTTAGATCGTCTGTACACATGCCTGTGGGCTAATCACACAAATCGACAGCTGTTTATGACTTAATTGACATGACGCCTTATCTATGATCGCTCCGCCCACTAGAATTGATCCACCAATCAGCGATCGATTAATCGGGCGCACTCGTTAGCAACGACCTGTCCGCCATTTTCTAGACAAGCTACATGTTTAGGTTCACTTTTATTCCAACGAGTTTCTTTTGTTTTCCTCTTTAAAAAAACGATTAAAAATGGTTAAACGGTGTCAATGGGGATTATGTAACTCGGACAATCGATATCCTGAAAGATTAGTTGGTGACATTTAATTTATATCGTTTCCAAAGCCGAAAACAGATCTTGAGAAGTGTAAGAGATGTATAAATACATGCGGTCGTCACCACGAACAACTGAGCGTCAACACTGTCAAAGAAAATTATAATATATTTTTATCGGATATACTAGCAGATTTAAATAGTTTATGTTATTGATCTGATTATCACATAATATTTCACTTTTTTTTAAATAGTTTTATCAGTTACTAGGTCATAAGCGAGGTTCATCTGCATTACTTAAAGAGAAATAAAACCCAGCATGAAGCCTAATTCATGCTGTGTTTTATTACTCTGATAGTAATGCACTTAATTGACATCATACATGTTATTTGAAGGTGACATGTGATATATTATCTTATTAACGGTATCTACACATTTGCTCTCATGTAGTGTCACCAATAAACGCTTTTAATCCACACTAGGAGCTCGAATGCCTAGATCTCATTTTTAAACGAGTTTCGTTTATATTGTTCGGATGTGTGTTTCGTATTAAAAACGCGTTAACACCAACTTACGAGAGTGTGTTTCGGATTTACAGTAAAGAAATGTACCGGCCGTTTGTTCACAAGTTGTTAATGAAGTTGTTAATGATACACACTAAATATTCAATCTGTGAAACTCAAACATCGTTATCGAGATAATTGAATGAAGGTTCGAAAATCTGATGAAAGGAGTGTACCGGCCGTTTGTTCACAAGCTGTGAAAAATTAATCAAGATGGTAATAAAACGAATAATGTATGAATGGAGGAAAGAATTATTATTGAAGGATAAAATAGACAAAAATAGAATGAAATATATTAACACTTATGTACAAAGATCAAGCAAGCATATACTAGAAAAGATTAAACAAATTGTTGTTACAAAAAAGGACACGCATTTAATGATAAACAGGCATTCATTTACATTTATTTACAAAGATCTCAAACAAGCATATATTAAAAAGCAATAAACAATTTGTTGTTGAAAAAAGACACGCATTTATTAACGATAAACAGGCATATATTTATATTTACTTACAAAGATCAAATCATTCTCTAAAATTACACAATTATTGCCGCATGCTAATGTTATTAAAAAAACTGTACATAACTTCACACGAGCCGCAAAGGCGCCGATCATGACACAACTTCTCATCATTATCTACAATAGCCGGTACATTTAAGGACCTTTTATATAATTAAATGAAGGTGCGAAAATCTATTTCCAAACTGTTATGTGCTGAGTAAAGAGGTGTACCGGCCGTATATTCACAAGTTGTTAATGATGAGATGCTCGTGTGAATTTGTCTTGCACTCGTTTCAGTGAGATTATACCATTTTATATGCTTTAACTTGTACTATATTGATAAAAATAACAAAAACACAAAATTAGCGCCCAGAGCCGATAGTGACGAAGATATTTCGTACATATATTCCTACAATAACCGAAGCATTCGTCTTAAAAAAAAATTATTAAATCATGCAATCATGCTTCCCAGGAACTTTCTGAAAATGAAAGTGAATTTCTGTAAACAATTACCGTGCGTTTGAATGTAACTAAATCGTCTGGAAGGGGGTTTGTTCCGCTATGGAAGGGGGTTTCTTCCGCCTATGCAAAACTAGCGAGGGGGTTTCTTCCGCCTATGCAAAACTAGCGAGGGCGTTTCTCCCGCGTATGCAAACTATGAAAGGGGGTTTCTTCCGCCCTGCCGTTTTTAGCGAAGGGGGTTTCTTCCGGAGGGGGTTTCTTCCGTACACCCTTTTTTATGTACTGTCACGGTCGCCCTGTGTGATTTCTTGGCTCCGGTTGAGAAAGTATCGCTTTTCTTATTTCAAAGTCTAGTCTGGGTCTGGCTGGGTCTGTCTTGCAAACTACAATGAACATCATGAACATGTACTTGTTTAGGAGTGGTTTACTTGTCTTATTCTGCTAAAATTTATAGGTGTTACACGTGTATCATGAGCAGCAGCTAGAACAGGACGTGACGTCATTGTTGATAGAATGAAAATTATTCAACAATGGCGAAGTGCACGCACTATCAGAACAGCCTCGAGTGTACTTAGTTACGGATTCCTCAATAGGCCCTTTTCACAAATAGCCAATATTGATAAGAGCGCAAAGTCACGTGACTCGCAGAACTCCAGAACGAGGCTGAACGTGTATAAATATCCAATAGTCCCGCGCAACGCCGCATCTGATTTCAACCTTTCACTCTTTTAAACATTCGGCGATGTTATGATTTAAAAAACACAATATTACATTGTCAGAATAAGGTATAAATATGTACTTGACATTATTAGTGTCAAAACATTAAATAAATTGTCTTGATTTAAGTTCTTGTTTTTCTTCTTGTTTTTTTTCCCACACATTTGACACGCTTTGTTAGAGCTTTTTATCGCGCTGTTTGAATAAAGATCTATCTTGTTTATTGATACATCTATGGTTTAATAACCCCTGTGTTCCGGATAATCCCATTATCTCGTTATAATCAGATACTGTGCCGACAAAAACTAAATAACAGCATGGTGGCATATACCACCCGTGGTAGATGCCTGGTCATTGAAAACCATGTATGGTACTCCAATGTCTTTTCGTGGTAGAAGTATTACGTAGTCACTTCTAAGAATAATGTAACGCCAAATACTCAAACTAAATACAGTATAGATATTAGCCAGTTAATCATAATAATACAGTGAATGCTGGACATTCGTCCTAGCCTATTTTTCACACAGGCGGACATTCGTTCCTATGTTTTTTGACAACCTGAACATTCGTGCCTTCGTTATTTTTGAGGCTCTAGGATAGGTGCTCCCCCAGAGAATTGCCCCCTCAAAGATATCTCGTGCCCCCTAAAATAAAGAAATTGCGCGGCGAGTAAAGTCGATATATAGATCGAGTATTACAATGACAAAAAACGTCAATAACTTTCTTGCTAATATGGTTAGAAAGTAAGCGAAATTTATGCAATTAATAAAAGGTATAAAACAGCAGATAATACCTGCATCGGCATCGACGTCGCCATATTGATAATAACGAGATTTTCCCCTTTTTGCTATTAAAAAGTTATCGCGGCTGAATTATTTATTATTTCCCCGTCAATAAAATAAACAATAAGTATGCAATTTATTACATCCTTATGCAAGCTGAAAACAATAATTTATTTGTTTATTTTCTCCAATAACGGATTTCGACGGTTCAATATAATAAACCCGTATGCAGCTTTCTTCAAAGGTAACAAGTTCTCAACAATTAAAGTCCGCCCGATCTACCTATATTTAGTTACGACACATGTTCTGTATTGACACGCACGCGTTTCCTGCATGGACCCGACTATGTTTCGCGCTCTTATTAAAACACGACTTTTACATGACATTCCAGTAGACCATAACTCCTTGCGGCTAGACGAGTTGGTGACTTCCGGTCAAATGTAAACAGATTTGTCTGTTGCAACAACGAAAACAATCAACTTCGGTTGATAAAGTATGTTTACAAAATGTTTTTGTTTGTTTGATACTGATGGGTATTTAACCTTATTTATATTTGATTTTGTGTATTTGTCAAGTAATTGTCTCTAGATGTGTGTGCAGATTCTGATTTTGAACAATAATTATCAGTAACAGGATCAGTATCTTGGGTACTTTATGACATCTCGTTTCAAATTGCTTGTGTAATACTGTCTTCAGCAGGGTAATTGTTGTCATGGTGTCAGACCACAATTTCCTGTTTATTGGGCTCTTAATGTGATACCTCCTTTTACTATTGTTACACAATAGGAGACTGAAAAAAACAAATATTAAAGATAATATATTTGACTTTTTCTTATCTACAATTTATGTTAACATGTATTACTTGAAAGTGTGGATGTTCTTGTTTTTGAATGATTTTATATGAAACTACATACATTGTCTTAATGTGTTTTTTTTTTGTTTTGTTTTTACCCATGCACGTGAACTTATTACATCTGTCTATTCAATATTTTTTTGATACTACATTGTATATAAATGGTAGTTTTATTTACAAACAGAAACTCATCAAGATACTAAATACAATTAATCAATGAACAATATGAGCTGAAAAACTAAAAAATTCAAATGCCTAAAAAATTAACCTATTCTGTTCACAATTCTTGTTATTATTTTTGGTATAATTATATTCTAAAATATCATTTCAACTTATTATGACATGACTGAATATTTTACAAGTATGAGAAGTAAGGTGTACGGAAGAAACCCCCTCCGGAAGAAACCTCCTTCGCTAAAAACGGCAGGGCGGAAGAAACCCCCTTTCATAGTTTGCATAGGCGGAAGAAACCCCCTCGCTAGTTTTGCATGGTATCCGGAGAAGTGCCCCCCCCGGAGAACTGCCCCCCGGAGAACTGCCCCCTTATTTTAAAGGTGGCGGAGAGGTGCCCCCCCATCAAATCGGTAGGGGCGGAGAACTGCCCCCCTGTCAGAATTTAGTAGGCGGATATCTGCCCCCCCCATCAAATCTGTAGGGGCGGAGAACTGCCCCCCGTTGTCATATTAGTTATTAGTTACGTAGTGAAAACAATACTTACGGGCAACTCGGTACTTATGGAGGAAAAGTTACATCGGAATTAATTTACATTATAAAGATAGTATTAACCCATGGAAAAAAAGTTAATTGACATATAAAAAAGTAAATTAATAGGCAAGGCAAAGGCAATAATTTAGCTGACTTGAAGAAAAAAATGAAGTGAAGTTGAATTTATAAGCAATTTATTTATGTTGTTTAGTTAATTCATGTCTTCTAGCACCTTATCCGTCGGTAGCATCGCCAGACCGTCGAGTCGTCCGCAGTTTGCATTTTGAGCAGATCATGTCGACATGCCAAACAAACAAAATCGGTAACAGTTGCTTTAATTAGCAGCTAATAAGGCAGGCAGAGAACTTGTTACCGTTAACGATAAGTACCGCGATCTTTTAATCTTTTAATTGGTAGACCGGACCGACCTTAATTGTTAAGAACTTGTTAGCTTTGAATAAAGCCGCATACGGGTTTATTATATTGAACCGTCCAAATCCGTAATTGGCGAAAACAAACAAATAAATTATTGTTTTCAGCTGGCATAAGGATGGATTAAATTGCATGCTAATTGTTTGTTTTTATTACGGGAAAATATCAAATAATTCAGCCGCGAAAACTTTTTATTAGCAAAAAGTTATTTGTTTTTCTTTGTTCACATTGACGAAAATCACGTGATTATAAAGTTGGCGACGTGACGACGTCCATGCCGAGGTAGGTATTTTATGCCGTTTTAAAACTTTTATTACTTGTACAACTTTATATTACTTTTGAAATTTCACTCAATTTCCATACATAATAGCAAGAAATTTACTGGCGTTATTGTCATTATAATACTCGCTTTATATATCACCGCTATTTCTTTAATTAGGGGGCACTTCTCCGGGTCATCAATTCTGACAGGGGGGCAGTTCTCCGCCCCTTATTAATCAGCAGGGGGGCAGTTCTCCGCCCTATACAAAAACAGTGAGGGGGCAGTTCTCCGCCCCGTGAAAAATCTTTGGGGGGGGCAGTTCTCCGGGGGGGCACTTCTCCTAGAGCCGTTTTGCATAGGCGGCAGAAACCCCCTCGCTAGTTTTGCATAGGCGGAAGAAACCCCCTTCCTGCTGTCCCGCCGTACCCGTCCCTCTACAGACGGGACCTCTGGACCGGTACGGGCAGGCGAGCTCTCGACGATAAACAGCGGATTGGTCAGATCCGCTGCATCCTGGAGAAGACAGCAGTCTCAGCAGTGAAGAAGACATCCGGCTCGAGGGTGACGGACTCAGCTGGATTTGCTGAGCCATCCGCAAAAGATCAAACCGCGAGAATCAATCTTCTGCAGGCGGCTTCTGGCCTCGGTCGCGACGAGCACGCTCCAGCTGCTGACCGAGAATATTTCATCAAGTCTATAAATAGTCTATAAATAGTCACTTATGCCGAAATTTATTTGATACAAGAGAAAACATGGCAAGGTTTGTGTTAAAGAAATTTTTGAGAGCTTTTATCGTTAATATTTACCAGAAGGTGCTTTACAAATGTTATAAACGGGATTATCGGGAAATGAATATAAACTTGAAAAGAAGCAAGCATGCAGTAATAGAGTCGGGTTGAAACGGATGTATTGGGGAATCGTTCGAGTCGGGATTTTACTACCTCTGCGGGAAAGACTTAACACTTAGGAAAGGGGTTTATTCCGCCTCTCTGAAAACACGAAGGGGGTTTATTCCGCCTGTCTGAAAACTCGAAGGGGGTTTGTTCCGCCTATGCAAAACTAGCGAGGGGGTTTCTTCCGCGTATGCAAAATGTGAAAGGGGGTTTCTTCCGCTATGCCGTTTTTAGGGAAGGGGTTTCTTCCGAAGGGGGTTTATTCCGGTAATCGAGAAGTAAACCATGCAATAACAATATTCACTTCAGAATCAATGTATTATTTGCCATCTTTGAATGTTTCAATTTTCTTAATTCAAATAAATATTTATATTAACCAATATTTTTATTATATTCATTTCAACCTTTTTTTCATGATTTGTAATAAATAATCATCAAAGATTGTGAAATCCCGGTAAGTCCATGTTCGTTTCTCTGTATTGGCTGACCTAAAATCTGCGTTGTATACCCACCCTTGAAAAATAATGTTTGGTAAAAAGCACTATTGGGATTACAATATGCACCTAGAACAATTCTGCACTTGTAATTGAATTTTCCACTACAGTACAATTATCAATGGTACTTCATGCATGCACATATACTTTTAATGTACATACTATTAGTAAATATTACAAAACCTTTTTTCTTACATAAGTACAAAGTACCCAAGAACAATTTTATTTAGATCATTAAGAACATGGCCATTCTCAGTTTTGGCGCGAAAATGGGTTTTTACATGTTCGCAATTGTGAAAACGACCCGCTTGTTCCGCGAAGAATTTCAAAGTCCTATCCAATCGGCTTTCAAAGTTATACCCATGTAAATGTGTGCAAAAATTTCCATAGAAAATGCGAACATTTCCAAAGTAAATGCGGCAGATGATAAAATATGACAAAATTGTCTGACTCAAGCTTTGAAAGCTTGAGTTAAGACAATTTTCTCATAATTTTTACTGAAAAAAAATAACACATTACTTAAAATATTATGACACATGTAGGGTTATTGGAAAAGTCATCATGCAAAATTTTAGCTTCATTCTGTAATTTAAGAGAAAAGAAATTTTTTCCTTCTTGTAAATATTAAGGTTGTTCATTTTTGCGGGGAGGGGACGATATGTTGTAGCTTTTTTAAGTTTCCTATTTAAATTAATTTCAGAAACAATATGTTAGAATGTGAATACAGACCATAGTAAGCCATTCTCTTAGCACTTGTTAAATTTTTTTTTTCAGCAACTCGAAACTCTACAGCAGACTCTGAAAGATTACAACAGCGTGGCAAGCCTTAAGGCCGATCAGTTGAAAAAGCTTGGTCAACTGTACAACATTGACCCCAAGTTCCCTAAAAAGGCACGGATTGTGTTACTCTGCTATGTACTTGGCCTTTCAACAACCGGTCACATTCAGACAGTGGCAACCAGAGACTCCTGTCAGCATTTAAATGATGATCAACAGAATCACTTACTGTAATAACTGTTATATCGCTGTGATAACTGTACATTTTTCGAGAAAATATTTTCTAAATTAATAAAGCTTATTTGTCCAAAATTTGTTGTATAAATTATTCCAGAAATGTTCAAAATAAACAAGTTTGGTCATATTTATGTTTTTCAATTGTCTGGTTCTTTCCCTGGTTACAACCCTATTGTGTCTAGTCATAACAAAGAGCACATGTTTTAAAATTTACATTTGAGCCCTGTTCTGAGAAAACAGGGCTTAATGCATGTGCGTAAAGTGTCATCCCAGATTAGCCGGTGCAGTCTGCATCAGGGATGACACTTTACGCCTAAACTTGATTTCCGGTAAGGATGGACTTCCTTGAAACTAAAAATACCATTAAAGCGGAAAGTGTTGTCCCTGATTTGCCTGCGCGGACTGCACAGGCTAATCTGGGACAACATTTTATGCACATGCATTAAGCCCAGTTTTCTAAAAATGCGACTCATTTATTTATTTCTGTTTCAAATACAATTTAGTAATAATATTAAAGATCTATCATGTATGTTACAGTGTATGAATAAGAAATAATAAGCACACACTCATTAGTTGTATCATCTATGAACATTTAATAGCATTTTCAAGTTCAACATAAATATAAATTTCTAACTTTTTTTCGTTCGTGATAAACAAGTCACTAAAATAAGGGTTAAAGTCTGTGTCAATAATTCATGGCATAAAAGCTGCGGGTCTGCTTAACTGTTACTTTGTAACCTCCTGCAATCCGTGGTGAGCGGTTGATGGGAGGAGAGGGATCCATCGGATATCTTAAAATAGAAATTGTTAAAATGGACCAGTTATCATTTAAAATCTAGTTCAGAAAAGGGATGTTCAATAACCTATAAGACAGCATTGTAGTATTTTAAAACAACTTAAGTCTAATAAAATTATTTCACTGAGTACGTTTTCACCAATTTTAAACTGATCAACAGTATACAAAAACAATATAGTCTTCTTTTGACAACACATAATATTTAAAATATTTGCAAATGCTATTTTTATGTTTGAGCATTTGAGAACTGTGTTTTGTTGTATTGTATTCAACTAGATAAACGTTTTCGATTTACCCCACCCACTAAGCATAATGTTGAATTCCGATATTATAATTTCGTCTTTAATTGAAACAGCACACTAATTGCAATAATATTTAGATATAAGTACACAATAAACATTTGAATGTTATTAATTAATAGATTATTATCATTAATATGAAACCACTTACCAAGTACGCAGTGTTTCTCTGTTACTTTTGTCCAAATAATAATTCGCGAGACCGGAAACCGGAAGTCACCAACTCGAAAAGGAATTATGGTCTATTGGAAAGTCACGAATGTACAGTGATGCGGACGATATATGGAAATATACTTGTGCTGAAATTACATTATTGCATAAACTTTATCAATAATGCCCTCTGGCGGGTTGCAGACACTTGGCAAAAGAAGCTTGAACGGAAAAAATCGTGTATTAACAATGCGATTCACGTGCCGTTCAAGCCCTGTTATGTGTTTTTCATATCCATAATCTGGTCTACGCGCGGTTACTTCCCTTCTCCAGCCTTCGACGACTTTCCAAGCATAAATGGGGAACTGAATAAGCACCAGTTTCCCTCATGCATGCAGGGATAATGACTATTTCAATCCACTTTTCAAGTTATACCATCTGCACTCTCTTGACAACAGCTTTATTGTATTGGCAACGTCATTGAAGTTAAGGTTATTTACTCAACACTTTCAAAAGACTGCTGTAAATGCAAGTGTTTACCTTCAGAGTTCCTGCTGTAAATTCCAAAATAATTCCTCATTTCTTACTTTACGCGGCTGCATTTCAACTTTGCATTAATCCACTGTTTAAACACATTTTAAATCGAACACTGCCTATCCGAAGGTAAAGCCTCGTCATTTCGGATGATGACCGAGTGAGGCATATGTAAAACACAACCTTGAGCTGTATTGAAATAATCGAATTATTTTATCGATGTCGAATGAACAAAACATTGTTTTCAATGTTATTTAAAATTATTTTGGTATGTGTGATTTGTTTATGCAATAATAGCGAAAATACACATTTTCTCGGACATGATCGCATGCGCACGCGGGCATGAACGGATTTTTCGAGCGCCCGCAGATGATCATGCCCTCGAAAACGTGTATTATCCCTATATTGTTACCGGATAAAATGTGTACGGGTATAACGTAAAATTACACGAAGTATTGTTTTCATTACGTACCCGGTACTCGCCATAAGTAAATTATTGCTCACCATTCGCATCTTACTTCTCATCGGAAACCATTTATGTTTGAGTAACTGTTTGCGGTAAAAAGGTGTGACGATGATGCCCGACATTTCATGTTAATTGAAGTGGGCACGGGAGGGCACTTCTCCGCCCAATGAATTATTGTTTAGGGGCAGATCTCCGCCTGCTTAATTCTGACAGGGGGGGGGGGGAAGTGCCCCGCCCCTAAAGATTTAATGGGAGGGCAGTTCTCCGCCCATAAAGATTTTATGGGAGGGCACCTCTCCGCCCCCTTTAAAATAAGGGGGCAGTTCTCCGGGGGGGGGGGGCAGTTCTCCGGGGGGCGCCTCTCCGGATACCTTATTTTGACAATGCGGATAATGGTTCCTACATAATTTTGACAGCCCAGATTTTCGTTCCTTCGTTATTTGGACAGCCCGGAGATTCGTTCCTGAATAATTTATATCCCGGTCATTTTTATCACATTTTATCAAAATAATATGACACTCTGGGCATTTTATCCGGTATTTTAATGTGTCATTGGAAAATAGTTTTAAAAATCTCATATTTTGTGTTATACTTTATTTTGTTGTAAGATTTTATCGTGAGCATGAGAATGATAACGTTAAAATATATTCGAATATATCGACTTTGATCTGTAATTTGCCAAACCTTGCAGAAATCTGTACGTTGAAACTATGTAGGAGTATATATACGGTCTGTCAAAATAATATTGGAACGATTGTCCGGCATGTCTAAATAGCGTGGGAATGAATGTCCGGGTAGTTAAAACAACAACATATTAACGAATGTCCGCCTTGTCAAAATTAGCGTAGAAACGATTTTCATTGTGTAAGAATTTTCGGATGCATAATTAAGTGCTTAATACTTTTTAAATACATTTGAAATATTTATTAACTTTTATGCTAAACACGAAACCTATTTAGCGGGTACCGCTAAAATAAAACTCCGTCATTTCATAGTCTTATAAAGAGTGTTTGTTAGTGCATGGAAGAACATAATTAAAACAAGCATTTTCATTGACCACAAAGGAGTTAAAGAATGTTTCCGAAAAATAAACACACACACACACACAAGAGAGATTAATGACATGAAGTGACATATAATATATATATATATATATATATATATATATATATATATATATATATATATATAGATATATATATATATATATATATATATATATATATATATATATATATATATATATATATATATATATTATATCACCCATAATCACGTTTTAAGAGAAATCAATGTGCATGCATAGACAGTTCAGTTTGCTCCACTTTCGTTGTTTTTCACCTGTATAAAAGAAGTCTTCAATATTGTCTTTTACTGTAAAAAAAAAAACATAACTTAAAGTTAAAAGAAAATGACATAACATTTAAATAGTTCATGTGCTTTGCATTTTCTTTTGCTTTTTCTTATATTTGAGTCCACACACATTTTATACGTTCGATCGTTCGTGAAAAATATTACAGACCGACAATCATACCTTTGAGAATTTAAGTTATTTAATAACGTTTTGTGTAATACGAATTGTGTATATCTTTGTTTTGTGCAATTAGCAATTATTGTCTATTCTTCAGATCATATTTGCTGTGATGACAATGGGTATCTTGAACTTGAATCAAGTTTAAATAAAATGTATATACACGTATAATATATACACTAGTGGTACTAAATACTATGGCTTTGAAATATGACTTAGGTGTGAGAATGTTTATTTTATAACCCCTCATCAATGTATTGACTAAACAACACATGCATGTATGCATATGTTTGTCGTTATTGTTACCAGTGTCAATACTCATAAAAATCGCGAATGTTATAAATAAAATTCAACTGGTTTATAACCATCCAGGGGCGTTCCTGAGGCTATTTCAATTATACGCACGACCGAGCAGCGAAGCTGCGAGTGGGGGATAGGTGCGGGAGGGGGTTCCCCCCTCCTGCTAGGGGGTTTTGGGGGGCCTCCCCCAAGAAAATTTTGTTAAAATTCATTGCAGATGGTGCGTTTTGGTGTTATCTTTCAGCCACGTTTTGGCAATTGAATTCGTCAATTTCTTGCTTGAAAAAGACCGATAAAAGAAAAAAACTAAGCCCGTCATTATTTTCTGCTGAAACTGATTTTATGTGGGGTATTTGGTAAAAAGAAAATTAAATTCTTTTTTAATTAAACTGTAAAATAAACACTGTTTGAATGAAACAACAGCATGCTCGCTAAGAATTGAGCGAGCATGCTAAACTTTTATTTAACTCTATCAATAAAACCAGTTTGGACTATGTGTAATTTATTAAAAAGAAAACAGCCTCTAATTTCACATAAAACACAGGTCCACTTGTATGTGCAATACTACACCCTGAAAAGTAATGCTTATCTTCGATCTATTCTTTGTGCAAAAATGTTGACCACATGCTCAGCGTTACTTTCTCTTTCCCTGTATACATTAAGGAGTCCAAGTCCAGACAAGCGTTCCGTCCCCATTGTACTCCGCAAGTATGTCTTGACCCTTCGCATTGTGGAAAACGATCTTTCTGCAGTTGCGGTGGAGACAGGCATAACGAAGAGCAGCATGAAGCATTTTCTGATGCTGGGGTATAGCTGCTCACTCGCAAAAGCTATGCTCTCTTCAAGTGTTTCAGCGGGGTCAAATCTACCCATTGCACACTTAAAATTAGTCGCAATCCTGCACCGCGATGCAGGATTAACTTAAAATAAACCTTAATTAAAAGTTTAAGTGTTTGAGATAGTTTTGGTATAAAGTTAAGATAATTATATTTTTCTACTGAAATTAAAAATAAAAAATAAACTAGGAAATGGTTATATTAGAAGAAAAAAAGTAAAGTGAAAGGTTCTTGTGGGGATCGAACCACTGCCCTTCAGATCAATACTGGGACAAAATGACGACCAGCTTACCGATTGCGCTACTTCACAACGTCATTGATTTTTAATATAGCTATATATATATAAACTTAATAGTGAAGAACAATTTCGAATAAAGATACCTACAATAATTTGAATGAAAAAATAACTTGGGCATTGCCTATCATTTTATAATGATTTGAACGTCCAGAAATGTGAAAATTCATAGAAATGCTAGATTTCAGAAATACATTTCAAATTACATTTAACATTTTCCCACTTATCTGTCAAAAGAGCTAGCTTCTGAGTAGCATCTCATGTTTCGCTGACGCTATCTCTAAAAACATCTGGAGCACAGGTGGAAGTAACGTACCTTGGATAGTATTTTTTTTAGGAGCCCAATATATTCAAATAAAAATATAACATCATGTTTAATGAGAAAAAAATTGACAAAGAGCCATGAAAAAAAAATACACACCCTCTGATATTGGAATCATAACAAGGTCATAAACTAGACTTTATTATAGACCTGTCTTCGCGGGCCGCAAAAATGTCAAAAATAGCTTTAATCCAAAGCATCCCTTGATCCTCCTATGGGTAATTGGACAACCTTTCCAAAAAAGTTAACTTCAAAAATATCTGTCCAGCCGTTAACTCACAGTCAGTCGAAAACCGAGCAATATTTCGAGTCCGTTTGTCAACCCGAATAAATCTTCTACAGACTTTCAAACAATATCTTTGAGTTTTCTCCCCTTATTCGATAGCTCGCGTCCTATTCATTTAAAACAACGAGGCGTGTCACATAATGCATGCATATGCAACCACTTACCCCTAAAAACTAATTCCAAAATGTTATTTATTTTCTTTGCAACAACTGTTTTAACTCTAAATTTGATTTACTTGAAAACGAAAGTAGCCATCGCTCTTGAACCCGGCTTGCCGGTGAATTACACTGACAGAGCCAGGCACATAAATATCCAATCAACAACAACAACTATGTTTTAATAAAAGTAAATAAATGAAAAATACTTATCATTCTGATTGTTTTGGAATTAGTTTTTAGAGGTAAGTGGTTGCATATGCATGCATTATGTGACACGCCTCGTTGTTTTAAATGAATAGGACGCAAACTATCGAATAAGGGGAGAAAAGTCAAAAATATTGTTTGAAAGTCTGTAGAAGATTTATTCGGGTTGACAAACGGACTCGAAATATTGCTCGGTTTTCGACTGACTGTGCGTTAACGGCTGGACAGATATTTTTGAAGTTAACTTTTTTGGAAAGGTTGTCCAATTACCCATAGGAGGATCAAGAGATGCTTTGGATTAAAGCTATTTTTGACATGTTTGCGGCCCGCGAAGACAGGTCTATAATAGAGTCTAGTTAATGACCTTGTTATGATTCCAATATCAGAGGGTGGGTATTTTTTTCATGGCTCTTTGTCAATTTTTTTCTCATTAAACATGACTTAATATATTTATTTGAATATATTGGGCTCCTAAAAAAAATACTATCCAAGGTACGTTACTTTCACCTGTGATCTGGAGCCGACATTTTTGAAAATGTGTGCCATGTAAACATGATCTGGTACCCGTGCCCGAATATTGGTTCACAAAAAATTGAAGGGCGACAACACAGTCGTAGAGTAGTCTACACAGTGATTACTACCCCTCATCAGTGAAAAAATACTTAACTTGTTATGTTTGGAGTTAAGACTGTGTTGTGTTTTGTACCCACTGTTACTTTCTAAAAGTGGACCTCTTGTTTGCTTGTTTACATAATTATACCTCTAACCCCCCTAAGTCCTCACTTTTTATTGCATTTTTCGAGTTTTAATTTTTTCAAGTTTAAAACTGAATTATACGCACGTGCGTACTGCCGTATGCCTAGGTACGCCCCTGCCATCGATATTCTCTGCCAAAGATCTATACACGTTCAGCCTCGTTCTGAAATTCGACGCGTCACGTGATATCTAAAAATAGCAACAGCGGAAGAATTGTGAAACTGTTCTATAGAAACATTCACCTAAAAATAGCATGTATGAACGTATGAATGAACGAACGAATGAATAAATAATGGTATTCTATTTCGAATTTACAGAAAAAAGGGTTGGGTCCCGCTATATTAGCCGGGCTACTACCAGACGGCTGTTCACGGGCGCGATCCCACTACTGCTCGACACGGGAACTTTTGCCTGCTGTGTTTCCACCCTGGGCCGGTACGTTCCTCCTTAGTCAACCTGGAGTCCCCGGGTTCCCCCGAGGGTCCCATATTGATGCCGAGCTTAGTGCGGACGCCCGATCGACACAGACGGACCTGACAGTAGGGCTCCCGGCCTCAAACCGTCCCCAGACCCCGGCCTCCAAGTAGCTGGATTACAAGAGCACGCCACAACTCCCGGCCGATAGACGATCTAGATAACTGAGATTATATCAATTTCATTTGGAGATGATTTTTTTTTTGTCTTTCAATATTTACACATTCAAAGATATTATTTTTAGTTTATTGTAGATTTTGTTTTGCTTTAATAAAACTGGAAAGATAACAGTCAATATATTATAAAGCAGTCAATAGTGATTGTCGACGTGTCGTGTTTCGTCACCACTTTGTGGGCACAATTCTAACTTAAACATTGATAATTTTACGCATGTCAGTTCACATAGCCCGGGGATAACATTATATCGTGTGAGGTTACGTGACGACTGTACTAGTATTATTAAAAACTGGTTTGCTTTATTATTTACAGTTAAGCTGAAACAATATACATTACTTCATTATATTTATTGATCTTTATAATTTTATTTTTCAAACGTTGAAGGTCACTAAACGACAAGCTTTCATACAATCATCATGAATCACGTCAAATTTAAAGAAAAACAAAAATTCTGTAAGACACGACATTTTTGGATAGAGACATTTACAATAACTAAAACTTAAGAGGTAAAAGTATTATTAAATTGAAGTTCATCTGTATTTAACACAAAGTTTTATTAAATTTTTAACAACTTACTATGCAAATAATAATGTTCAAACAAAAGATCCATGCACATACACAAATCAATTGCTGCCCACGGTAGATGTGCCGTTGTTACTACATTATACATTATACAGATCAAAATGCATTTCTTATTTTTGTAAACATGGGTTCCGAGAGGTAAAATACATTAATTAACATAAACTTAAGAACTTTTGTCTTTAAACAAATCTATGCGACCAATCACACCGATTAAAAATCTTACGATTTCATCTACATATGTGAGATTTTGATAAATTCTAAATAACTGAATTGTTCAATATTCTTAAATGTATTTGTGTTTATCATAAAACAATATTTAAATTGTTATATGAAGTTTCGGTCTAAATTTAAAATTAAGCGCTACCGTCTTCTAATATTAAACGAAATACAACGAAATACAAGTAAAATGTAAATTAAGGGGACATAACTTGCACAGTCAGATTGAATGAACTATTAAACTATTTAATGGTATAATTACAGCAAGCAAAAGATACCATAAAGTTTATCATTAAAATTTAATTAAAAAAAAAAATCAACATTTCAGACGTTTCTACAAATCCGAAATAGGGAGTTCGTATTAAAGTTTGACATTTTATATGTAAGTTTATATTATCATATAATAATTGTATGAGAACAAATTATAATTAACCTTTAATACATCTTTTATTTGGCGTTCTGTTTCTTAACAAATCTGAACACATGTTTACAAACCGATCCGGAATGGACCTTAAAAAGGTACTATAACATTGAACACTAAACTCTACATCCGCATTAAAGCATATTAACGCTACTTTAACATTGTCATCCCGAAATAAACATACAATTAAATTTGTTTGTGAATTTGTGTTCAGATATCGGCTGCATTGTACTTATGGTCAGTCATCATTTTATGTTATGCTTCAGTCACGCTGCTGATCAAGTTACTTCGATATATACGAACGGCACTTCGATAAAATAGAAAAACAAAAGCCACGTGCGAGAGGTAAGGTTATCAGGTTTTTTATATTCATATCATGAACATGAGTTGGTGGAGTTTATAAAGTAAAGAATGTCACGGAAGAATGGTATTTTTTGCAAAACATGCGGATATTCCAGCGGAAAGAATTGAAGGATGTTTACTCATTTGAAGAAACTCATTTTTCATCAATATTTTGAAACGGTTTCTCGCGGTTCCTCAAATGTTCTCATAACTTACTGATGATAAATTAGTTCTTATCTAAAAACGTATATGTTCTTTGAAATGATAATGACGTTTTAAATGACTTTTAAATTTTAAAGAAGGACACCATTGTTTTGCGTTGAAATTTTATCAAAATATCTTTGTTTTTTATCATTGATAGTAAAATAATCGTCGTATACAAAAGTGGTTTAATTCTTGAAGTTGATTTTCAGATTGATATAAACAAATATGTATGCAACGCCTTTAACATGTGAATTTCCTCAAATACGTAAGTAAACTACACATTCGAATGTTATAATATTTACCCATTTATGCCCAGTGGACTCTCCCATCCTTCTAAATTGGATCAATTTATTTCTAAAATTAGGGATGTCTAGTATATTTATTTCAGTATGTAGAATATTTCTTAAAAAAATTTCTTTAAGCAAACAGCGCAGACCCTGATGAGACGCCGCATCATGCGGCGTCTCATCTGGGTCTACGCTGTTTGCCAATGCCTTTTTTCTAGACGCAAGGCATAAATGGGTTAATAGACATATTGATCTTTTTACTTCGAATAGTTAACACGATATTTACTTATTTCTAAGTATCGTTATTTTTTAATATGTACTGTTTAGCTTCTTCATAGTGATTTTCGGTTGAATTGTAGCGTCATTTGTTTTTAAATTCCACCGTTTTTCCGCGATTTTTTTTCTCCGCAATACGAAATGTTATACCAGTTATCGGCAAATGATGTTCTGTGTCTGGAAACCTAATTAACGGACCATAAATGCAAATGAAACCTGAAGAATTCACCTCTCGCACTTGGTTTTTGTTTTTGTATGTCATTAAAGTAACATCCGTATATCGAAGTGTATTGAAAATCATAATTTATATTACAATCTGATCAGACAATCAATAGGTAGGTTTTTTTTCTTCAAAAAACAACAAGATAAAAAAACTGGTTAACACCAGAAATCAAAAGTATCATGGCAGATATGTGACATGTTTGGTATTACATTGTTAGCTGGTGCCCACTGATTGACAGCACTTCTGCCACGTGCTACTGGTGGTTATGTTGCCATGCGCATTTGCAAAACTCGTTATAAGAATACATGAAAGAAGACCACCAATAAACAAATGTTTGCTAATACGTAATTTTCTGCCTTATTCTGCTGATAAACATCGGTGTTACACTTGTTTCCGGTACAGCATTTGGAACAAGACGTGACGTCAATGATGACGCTTGAAAATTGTCAGAGAATGGCGAAGTGCCAATAAACTACTAGAACAGCTCCGCATATACTTCGTTATGGATCAATCTATAGTAACGTTAACCTGGAAATAACATTCGTTAAGATCTTTCTTCAGGTCAATGGATCTACAAACAGACAGACAGACAGACAATCAGACAGACAGACAGAAAGACACACAGACAGACAGACAGACAGACAGAAAGACAGACAGACAGACAGACAGACAGACAGACAGACAGACAGACAGACAGACAGACAGACAGACAGACAGACAGACAGACAGACAGACAGACAGACAGACAGACAATATGAGGACTATAATAATTTTGGAGTGACACTATACAAGTATAATAATTGGAATGTTCCAATTCATATAGCCCGGGAATTTATCATTCACAAGACATCGTTTGCGAAAACAAAACTTTGATAAATAAACAGTTAAAATTTGTTTAAATTATAGCTTTTCAAATAAGTTTGTTAATCATTCATTCACAATTCAAGTAACTAACTTTCAGAGTATTTAATTGTTTTGCTTCTGCATTCTTATTTTGTTTCTTGTAAGAGATAGCGGTTGTATGTTTTCAGTGACATGAGGCGTGAATAAAAAAGATCATATTCACTTAAAAAGAATATTATTCACATATATGAATAACCCAGCATGTGTCTGTCGAATGGTTGCACGAGTCACTCGGATAGGAGGCGGAAGTGTCACCGCACGTGCTGTCGGAGTTGTTGCATGTGTAACACGTCATACCCTATAAGAAAATGAGGTAAACAGCTTTGGGAGTCTATAAAAAAAATGGACCCACTTTCAAAAAGGATATAATACTGTACATATAAAGACATTCGTATATGTGTATGTCGCCTGCATTAAATGTTCAAAAACACACCCAATACACACATAAAATAGAGCTACAAGACAATATATACTGAAGTCAAATAAACAAAAATGAGTATTTCCTCTCTGCAATATCACATGATGTTGTACAGTAAAATCAGAGTTGAACTGTACTGTCGCTTCGTGCAAAATTGATTTTCTTGTGTATCCTCACGCGATACTAAACAGCTCTGGGAAACCGGTCCTAATGAGTGTGCGATCAGTGTCCTACCAGATTAGCCTATGCAGACCACAGAGGCTTATCGGTGACGACGCTTTTCGCCTAGAGTAGATTTTTGTTAAGAAGATGCTTTCTTTAAACGACAAATTCCCTGAAAGCGAAAAGTATCGTCCTAGTTTAGCCTGTGCGGACTTCGCTTGATAATGTGGGACGACATGTTACGTATGTGCATTAAGCCCCCTTTTATTACATAGAGCGCGTTTCATTATTATAATATCTACCAGTTAGCTATAATTTGAGGGGAAAAAAGAGCATTACATTAGAGTATATAAACCTTTACAAAATGGTCATAAATATCCAATATATTAGGACAAATAAAATTACATATGTTACACAAATTTTACTCGAATAGAAAATGAAAGAATACGATGTACATGCGCAAATTCACAACAATTATCTTACCCCTGATAAGCGTGTAAAAAAGCGACATATTTAATAGCATGTTAAATCTCAATCATAAGAGCTTATTTGAAAATGATAAATGTATATGTTATGGGTATATGATAGCATGTTATGATAGCATGTTATGATAGCATGTTATTTATGTTAACAATCTTCGTAATCCGCTAACACTGACAGCTTTCGTCCAGGAGCAAAACGTTTAAAGGGGCATTTTCACAGATTGTGGCATGTTTTGAAGTTTGCCATTAAATGCTTTATATTGATAAATGTTAATATTGGATATAAAATCACCAGTAAAAAATCAAGAGTAAAATTTAAAAAAAAAATTAAAAAAGTTTACCCTCAGCAGGGCTCGAACCACTGACCCTTGGAGTCCTGGAGTAAAAAAGTCTCCGACTTGGACCACTCGGCCATCATTCCAGATACAATGACAGGTGTATTTTATACATGTAGTTGTACATTTAATAAAACTTGAAAAATACAGATGAACTTCAATTTTATAATACTTTTACCACATAAGTTTTTGTTGTTGTAAATGATTTTATCCAAATATGTCTTGTCATACAGAATCTTTATTGTGTCTTAAAATTTGACGTGATTGATTATGATTGCATTAAAGCTTCTCGTTTATGGACCTGAAAATTTTGAAAAATAAAATTATTAAGATCAATTAATCAAATGAATGAATGTATTTGTTTTTATTTTACTGTAAATAATAAAGCAAATCAGTTTTTAATTATACTCGTAAAGTCGTCAAGTATATACAAATGAAATCATGTTATCCCCGGGCTACATGTATGTGCACTGGCATGCGTAAAATAATCAGGTGTTCAGTTAAAATTGTGCCCACAAAGTGGTGACGAAATACGACACGTCGGCATTTACCATCGACTGTTCTCTTTTCAGTTTTAAACTATCCATATTAAAGCAAAACAAAATCTACAATAAACTAAAAACAATATCATTGAATGTGTATATATTGAAAGACAAAAAAGTTTCATCTCCCAATGAAATTGATAAAATCTCAATTATCCAGTTCGCTTCTCGGCCGGGAGTTGTGGCGTGCTCCTGTAATCCAGCTACTTGGAGGCCGGGGTCTGGGGACGGTTTGAGGCCGGGAGCCCTACTGTCAGGTCCGTTTGTGTCGATCGGGCGTCCGCACTAAGCTCGGCATCAATATGGGACCCTCGGGGGAACCCGGGGACTCCAGGTTGACTAAGGAGGAACGTACCGGCCCAGGGTGGAAACACAGCAGGCAAAAGTTCCCGTGTCGAGCAGTAGTGGGATCGCGCCCGTGAACAGGCGTCTGGTAGTAGCCCGGCTAATATAGCGGAACCCAACCCTTTTTTTTATATATTTTGATTACATAAATATGATACAAATGAATAAAATATAAAGCTATACTAATTTAATTCTTGGAATGTTCACGTTATTTATTTGCCTACTTATCCACTTACCAAATGCCCAAACACACCCTCAAACAAACCATATATCCACACACCTACTCATTCAGGGTTTAAATTTATTTATACATAGTTTTTAATTTATTCATATTTATACATCTATGTATTTATTCATTTTTTATAAGATTTGCGAAAATTTGCAAATCTGAAACAATTTTTTTTAAATTTATTAAAACGTGAAAAGGCCCCTTTAAAGCGAGTATGCACGATTTTCTCATATATTTATGAATTTATATAAAATGTGTAAAAAAAACTTATTCTACGTATATTTCAATATAAATTAAAATAATTAAATTGTACGTGATTCGTGATTTTACATCCAGTAACACTCCAGGCTAAGGGGAATGCTTAAAATATCAGTAAAACATGGATAATTATCAACCTTAGTCAGTCAAAAAATACATCTTTAAATTTAATTCTTTTAATAACATTATGCGAAAATCTGTACACAAGTGTCACATGTTTAGTATGTCAATTATCGAATTTTTGGACAGTAATTATTATTTTTCAATACTAGTATCAAAGTATTTGCCTATATGGTTGATAAGTGTTCTTTACGACGGAACTTGGATGATTGGGTATTTTATACTCCTGAACTCTCTATGATGCTCCGGTAACTTACAATGGCATATTTCTGGTGTGTATTCGCCTGTGGCTTGATTAACGTGCTGGGTATAAACCTATATTATATGAACATAACAAATATATGCCAAGTGCTTTAATGCGGATGTAGTTATGCTATAGTACCTTTTCAGGTCCATTCCGGATATGTTTTGTATCTTCAGATTTGTTTAGAAACTGAACGCCTAAAAGATGTTTTTAAGGTTTATAATAATTTGTTCTCATGAAATTATTATATGATAATGAGTCTACTTTACTTCATATAACCAATCCTCGTAGTTCCACAAAATATAACAACAACAGAACTCTCAAAATTATTTATTCGTTTCGCGTTGCAACGCGTTATAATTTTCGATTTTAAAATCGTCAAAAGAAGAATATAATGGCTATTTTAGAGCATTGTAAATGTTCAGTATTACTGTTTCCTCACAAATATCATAACTAAAACGAAAATTCGCGAATCTGAAACAACTTTTTTCAATTTTGTCAATGTACCCAAACGTGAAAAGGCCCCTTTAACAAGAGATTAAATGGGTAATGTAACGCTGGGTATTTAGACGAATAACGTAAAGATTTTATTTAAAAAAAATCACTAGTATATACATAAACTATACATTTTCGTTAAATATATTAACTACAAAGTACAGGTATATCCATTAAACAAAGTGGATATTTGTATGGAGAACGGCAATTACATGTATAAGAAACAGCATGATATATAAACCGTATGAAACAAACTGGACAAGGTTGGTCAAAAAGAGGAAAACAATCCAAAATTTAAACATAAATCCTCATATGACATGTTTATATCATAACTTATTTAACAACGTCAAGATAACCTGAATATTGCGTCGTACTCACAGACGACGAAGTGACATTTATAGAGTTTACAGAGACCGTTGGTGTTGTTACTGTTGAACTATTTGGTGTTGTTTTTGTTGAGCTATTTGTTGTTGTTTTTGTTGAACTACTTGGTGTTGTTTTTATTGAACAATTTGTCGTTGTTATTGAACTATTTGGTGTTGTAATTGTTGAACTATTTGGTGTTGTCATTGTTGAACTATTAGGTGTTGCTACTGTTGAACTCCCTGGAGTTGCATTCATTGCACTATTTGGATTTGTTATTGTTGCAATGTTGGTTGTTGTTATTGTCGAGCTATTTGATGTTGTTACTGATTGAAACGATGATGAAGAAGCTGTGGAAGTGGACGCAACTGTGACTGAGTTAGTACTATTGCTGATAGTTGTTGACGATGTAGACGCTGAGGTGGGTTGCGATGTTGGCGAAGAGATGATGTGTGTTGTGTCTGATGTTGGCGAGGAATTGGTGGACTGTGTTCCGTTTGGAGGTCCAGGTGCTGTTGTTAAAGTTGCTGTGGCGCTTGTTGTTAAACAATTGCCCCAGAAACTCGTGTATATCGTCGCACAAAGGAAAACTGAAAAAAAGTAACTTGTATGCTAGTTAAAATGATAAAATAATGATAATAAATACGGGGGTGCTGGATATATTACCAAAAAGTATTTTAAATTCAATTTGATTGTACAGTAAGAAATATGGACATTTTGAATTTGCAAGCTATAACAATGCTATCGTTTTTCTTCATATATTTAGATAAAAATGATGTCTGATTTTCTTTTATTTATTATATTCTTATATGCCGTCATTATTCGTACAAAAGGGCACATGATATCACTTTCCAGCAAAAAGCCAAACTTGAAAAGTATGTATAGTGCATTCTGAGGACATATGAAGTCCTAATACTATACCAAAGTGACATGTGTCAAAAAAAAATTAAAACGAAGAAGAATTAAAATATGGTTTAAATCTTTGGTTACTATCATAAAATGTATTTAGTTTTGCTTATAAAGATTTGCCGTGTTTCAGTTATAACAATGAACACAAAATCAACATTATTAACAGTAAACTCAACCTACCTCCGAAGGTTGAAAGGCCACGCATGTTTGCCATTGTATCCCAATTAAATGCTGGTACTGACAACATACGGTGCTATCTTTCAAACCCGTCACCGCTGTCAGAGTGTACACAGAATAAATAAACCAATCCAAATTATTTTACTGAATTCGTTTTAACATCTAGATAACCCGTTGTTTTATTTGCAAGCACGTAACCGATTTCGTTCTTAGAAATACCGAAAGGGAGAAGTACTGTTTTGTTCGATTGTGACAATATTTTAGTTCGCCTGCAGCTTAGAAAATCTCGCGAATCAGTGGCCAATCATGCATTGGCCTGATAACAATTATGCCATATAATACAAAACATTTCCTTGACCAGAAAAATGCGTCAACATGACACAAAAAGGACTGCCGGTTATAGTCCTAATTGGCATCTTATGAATGGAAAATGTTTAAAGAAGCAGCCGTTGCTACGATGATAGCGTGATTACAAAGAAAATATTTCAAAAATCGAAACAGAAAGCTGGCCAATTATTTACTTTCGACTTGAAATGCTGAAAGATATCTCTGAATTTGATTGATGTCCAGTCGAAGTGTCCAATTCCGCCATCTGTGTCGTAAATCATCAGAATTTCCTTATCAGAATATCGAATGGATTGGGATTTCTCTTTCTCGACCAATCATTTTCCATATTTATGCCTTTGAATATTCTTCATTAAACAGTTTCTAATATTTTTTTCGAACACATCCAATCAACACAATTAATAATAGTTAATTTCGTGTCAGTAACGATGTTTTATAATTGTGAACATCATTTATTGGAGATAATTATTCGAATTGGTTTAAATAGTTTATATATATATATATATATGAAAAATTTCGAAGTATAACCATAAAACAAGATAACCCACACAAAAACTTGATGTACGTTATCGAGCACGTTGTCGAGAATATAATTGATTTTGCAATCATTTAAAAGCAAGTTTGACCATGACGAATTAAAATATTTCATCATGACCATATGTTGCGCAATGACCTTGATGAATGACCTTGACCTTTGAGATTATAGGACATGAACAGTGCGAGCAATACATCGTTTCCAAACGGTAAATATTTGTGTCAATAAGCTATTTTAATCTTTTAGCAATTAATTAGTATGCTACAGTTCTTACAAGCTGTATAATGCCAAAGTTTGACATATGACCTCGTCGAGTGACATTGATCAATGAGCTAGAGATGCGGGCCCTACACGCAGCTCGCTGTCTAATCGCGTTGAACATGTCCCGTACGTTTTTTTTCATACAATTCACCGTCCCTACAAGCTCGTACGGCTTACGCACATACACCAAACAATTGTGGTACGCCTTATCAAGCTTAAAATTTCTGCAAAAACATCAATGTCTTTTATCAATTATTCGATTACTTAAACGTCATGTACAGTATTCTGACATTTCTATTCATACTTCATACGGTCAATCGTTTTGCTTGTAATAAGTAATTAAACAAGAGATGTGTTTGTCAGAAACACAATGCCCCCTAATGCGCCGCTTTTTTTGCTGACCTTTGACCTTGAAGGATGACCTTGACCTTTCACCACTCAAAATGTGCAGGTCCACGAGATGCACATGCATGCCAAATATCAAGTTGCTATGTTTAATATTTCAAAAGTTATTGCAAAACTTGACTGTAAGGTTTAAGTTTTGGGACAGAATGACGGAATGACAGACATGCAAAAAATAATATGCCCCCAATCGAAAGTTATGAAAATTTACCTTTCACCACTCAAAATGTGCAGCTCCTCGTGAAGTAAGTAAAAGATTGAATGGAGAAATTATTTTTTGATTATTTTGACCTTTGACCTTGAAGGATGACCTTGACCTTTCACCACTCAAAATGTGCAGCTCCATGAGAAGTAAGTAAGAGATTTAATGGAGAAATGATTTTTTTAAATTATTTTTGACCTTTGACCTTGAAGGATGACCTTGACCTTTCACCACTCAAAATGTGCAGCTCCACGAGATGCACATGCATGCCAAATATGAAGTTGCTGTGTTCAATATTTAAAAATTTATGATAAAACTTTAAGAAAGAAAAATACAATGATATTTGACCTTTGACCTTGAAGGATGACCTTGTCTTTGACTTTTCACCACTTAAAATGAGCAGCTCCATGAGATACACATGCATGGTCAAGTTGGTATGTTCAATATTGCAAAAGTTATCAAACTTTAACCAAGGTTAAAGTTTTGGACAGAATGACATACAGACAGGACAAAAACAATATACCCCCGATCTATCGATCCAGGGGCATTAAAAGTCATGTTATTTTGTTAACATATATAAATTATTGTAATTTTTATTGCATACATGATTCTGCGAATGTTTGCTTAGTTGACCTTTCAATTCAAGTCTTTCATTCACCACCATCCTTCGCTCATAAAGAATAAAAGAGCCAATGCCATATTACCTTAATTTATTTCCCCAAGATGATTAGATAACATAATAACAATCTAAAAACCATAAACTGATGTCACACATACATTGGCAAACACAAGAAAATATTATTGGAACCCGAAATTTGATGAATATCAATAACAACAGCTTATAGAATATATGCTGTGATTTTTTTCTTAGCCAACCTCAGACTGAGAGTACAATACTTTACTAAATGAGCTGGCCGTGCAGTCCTCTACCAAATGAGCTGGCCGTGCAGTCCTCTAGTGGACAGTGACAGGTATTCACAAAGTTTGTAAGGGAATCTAAACTTAAAGGGGCCGTCCAACAGATTTTTGCATGTATTGACGCTTGTCATTAAATGCTTTATATTGATAAATTTAAACATTTGAACTAAAAATCTTAAGTAAAAAAAAAACATGAATACAATTTTAAAAAAGTAAAAAAGTAACCCTCAACAGGGTTCGAACCACTGACCTCTGGATTCCTTGAGTCCTTGAGTAAAAAGCCTCCCGCCTAGACCACCCAACCATCCATGCTCATGATTAAAGCGGATGTATTTTTCAGCTATATAAGCAATCCTTCTAGTTTCCCAACATATCGTTTCGCGTCGATACAACGCTTTATCTGTTGGACGGCCCCTTTAACACTTTGCCACTTAGATACGTGTTTTGACGCCTGCGTAGGCGCTTAGAAAGTTACATTTAATTAAAGACTTTTCTTACTAGATTCAAGTTTCAAAGGCTTCATTTCAAACTCTTAGATACTGATGGGCAGCAAACAGCATAAAACCGAAACAGACTGCGAGTTACTTGTAGGCTGTTCTGGTTTTATGCTGTTTGCACATAGCAATTTTCACTTTGCTTCTGAGTGGGAAAAGCCATTTTACTTTGCTTCTGAGTGGGAAAACCATTTTCACTTTGCTTCTGAGTGGGTTACTTTGCTTCTGAGTAGGAAAACCATTTTCACTTTGCTTCTGAGTGGGAAAGGGTTAAGATGAGCTCAAGTGAAAATGTCAAATCAAATGTTCTATATTAAATTCTATGATTTGTGTGTTTTGCTTACATAATTTAATATAAATATAACACTAACACTAAACAGATGGCGCCATACTGAATTTAAGGAATGTCCTTCAGTTTTCCCTATGGAGCTTTGTGTATATAACCACAGCTTCACATGTAAAGACTTAATTGTAAAACTACTTTATCTGATGAAGAATGTTCAGCAGATACAAAAGTTAAGTGCTCAATAAACAATTAATAAAATTAAAGTTAAATAAAGTTACAAATTATTCCAATTTTAATGCTCTGCTAAAGGCCTATTGCAATTGTGAACATTAACATAAAATCAATCATCAAGCGCTTCACAACATAAATATATATATACGCCATTTAAAGGGACAGATAGTGACCATACTACAAAAGCATGTTTCTGAAAAACTTTACTGCCAGAATAAAACTAAAGAGGCAAATAATTTTTTTTGTTATACTTCTCATATGATGATTCTTACTATGCATGTGCACAAAGTTTGACCATAGTACATTGTGCTTAGCTGTTAGTTTTTTTTCAGCTTATTTTTATATCATTTACAACAGTGTATTTTATAGTTGAGCGATACAGCAAGTTATTGAAAGCGTTAAACGTATGCATGATTTAATCGTTTACTGAAGTGACACTTTGTTAAGTTAAACATAAGATGTTTCCAGAAAACAACAAAAGTACACACTTACTGGATGTTAACTATTTCAGACAAAAATGTTCAAACAACAACAACACCACATAATTAAACTGATACATGTAAAACATATTTCATTTATCACATACAAGTTACTAATCATACAAGTTCAATGTACACAATGATAGAGAAAATTGATAAAATGCAATGTAAAATACCCCGTGTAACCGTAATTGGCTGAACTTGTGAGTGTTATCGCCTAAAACACAAGATTTTTCTGATTTTATATACACAAGAATACAATTAATCCCGGAAACTTCCAAACTTTTTCTTAGAATATAAAGTAAACAGTTTGATGCAGTGGAACTTGTTTATACTGTATGTATGATTGAAAGTGGCAAACATTTTACTTATAAAGAGGGCTCTATTATATTTGCTAGATCATATTTTTGCTGTTTGGAAATTTCCAGGATGAAAGGTTTTTAAAGTAATTCTTATGTATATATTTTATTTACAATTTCACATTTCAACATATTCATATGGACTTTAAAAATAACGCATCACTCCTAGCGATGAAGCACTCACATTTAAACCAAACAAAAAATGAGCTAAGTTATGCCAAAATGGGTTTAATGACATACCCGAACAGCGTAGCTCCAGACAAGCATGCACATTTGCAGTAAGGTCCAGAGCTACGCTGTCAGCCAACGAGACCACGAAATCTTGGCTGACTTGAGGCACACATGGTAGCTTCTTACCAGAATGCTCAAACAGGTCTGCAGCTTGCTGGCCGCATATAGCAAAACAACTCCCCACTCTCAAATTATAAAGTAATGATTTAATAGCACAACCCTTTTAACCCTTCAGACGTCAATTTTTAACTGGGCTAACTTTTATCAGTTTACAAACAATGAATATAGTTCAGAACCTTTGCAATTTCGCAAGATAATAGAAGATACTTTTTAAAACACATCAAAAATTTTTTCAAGATTTTTTAAACATTTACAACAGAGGAACAGTAAAAAAACATTTGGAAACAAGAGCTGTCAGAGGACAGCGCGCTCGACTATTTGAGTGCTTGACAGTATAACGTAAGCCATGATGGGGAAATTGTTCATATTCAATAATTTATTAGAGGATCTTTCAAAAATAAAAAAAGGAAAAAAAAATTTTTTGGGGGGGGGGGGGGGTAGTGGGGGGGGGGGTTGAAAGGGGTGTATAATGTGGGGTGTGGTCATTTATTAGATTATCTTTCCAAAATAAAAAAGGAAAAAAAAATTGGGGGGGGGGGAGGTGGGGGGATTCTGGGTTGGGGCGTGGGGTATTGTTTGGGTGGAATCCATTGTGGTATTCAGGTAAGTGTTGTTTTGTCAAAGTATTAATAAAATCTGATCATAAATAAAGAAGTTATGGAAATTTAATTATCTAAGTATAAAAGGGGCCATAATTCTGTCAAAATGCTTGATACAGTTGTCTGCTCTTGTTTATGGGTTGGGGTCATGTTGGTTAACAAGTATGCAAAATATGAAAGCAATATGTCAAGGGACATTGGATATATTTGGGGTAGTCCGCAAACTATAACATAGATTTATCAATAATATGCATATTCTAAGTATAAAAGGGGCAATAATTCTTTCAAAATGCTTGATACAGTTGTCTGCTCTTGTTTATAGGTTGGGGTCATGATGGTAAATAAGTATGCAAAATATGAAAGCAATATGTCAAGGGACATTGAAAATATTTGGGGTAGTACGCAAACTTAAACATTTGCTGCATATTGTAAGTGGAAAAGGGGCCATAATTATGAAAAAATGCTTGATAGAGTTGTCTGTTCTTGTTTATAGGTTGGGGTCATGTTGGTAAACAAGTAAGCAAAATATGAAAGCAATATGTAACGCTAAATGAAACGCCGACGCCGGAGTGAGTAGGATAGCTCCACTATATATATATTTCATATATAATAGTCGAGCTAAAAATACAAACACACTTAAGAAGAAACCACACTTACAGATCAGTTGAGCCTTTCCCAACAAAGTGTTATAATTACATATGTACAAGAACACAATCAGAATGATTAAGTAGATAAATGACAATCAATTTCAAGTTTATTTTTAGCGATGATAATATCAATCAAGTTTTTTATTAGTTGTTTACAGCAAAAAGAATACATATATTATTTTAATTGATATAGTCCATACAATAAGAAAAAACTGTATTAAATTCACATGAATTTTAAACTTATTTACACTTGCAAATGTGAAACATTTATATATACATACACACTGTTATACATATATACTGATGAAAAAAACATGTGTTGTAAACTGCAACATATAGAATATTGCTCTAAAATACACATGTTTATTGGAATGTGGGCAATAGCACAAAATGTGTATGTATGATCTTGTAACCTATATTGTGACATAAATACAATAACATAAAAAATATACATTTTATTTCTTTTTCAATGATATAAAATTATCAACTATTGGTTGTAATAGATTTATTTCCCACCTGACATAGAATTCAATGCAATACATAACAAATAATACGAAAAAAACACCTTCTTAAACAATTTTAATATTAATCAATCTGTATTTGACATATGTACAAAATAAGAGAGATTCAAAACTTTATATACCCACAATTTCACACCTACTCAAAAGATACACAATGAATTGATGGTAATTCTAAAAAATATCAAGAAAACAAAAATTCCCACATGTGACTAGGTAATGCGAAAAGCTTCATACATTCCATACAGTGAATACATCATACCATTAAATGACCAATTGTGCTTTATAGTAATGAGTTGAATAATTAATAAAAAGGATTTCATGTTTTTGCCAGACACAAATCAAATTAAAATCATTTCCAACCTCTTGCATGGTGCTGATATGTTTAACAGCGAGAAATTCATTTAACGAGAGTGTTGGGACTTTATTTCAATGAGCCTGAACTAACATCCAACTAGATCCTGTGGACACTGATCTTAATGGGCAGGAAAGACAACTCTGGCCTCACTTGTGGGTAGCATGGTTTAACTCCCTTGGCCAGCATCTCTGCAATGACTTCTTGATCCCCATTTATGCTCAGTTTCTGAAAAAAAAGTTGTTGTTACTGCTTTTGTGCATTCTTTTTAAACATAAATTCAATATAAGTATTGGTCTTAAGTTGAAACTACAAATTGGACTGAACATGGCGATCTATTTCAGCATAATTAACGAACACCATTACTTTTAGAAGTGTAGACATCTATTTCATATACTAGTAAACAGTGGCAATTGTGTACATAGGCAATATTCTCTCTCAAACAATTTAATTCATGTGATGGAAATGTTAATTGTATCCTTCTTAACAAATGCATATTACAGCATTTAAAACAGATAAAGTATTGTTTAAGTAAAATGCTTACAGATAACTTTCCAAACCAATGAAAATTGTTACTTGCAGTTCAACCAGCAAAGTGACCCTTAAGTGATATGATGTTTCAGCAAAAATAATTATAGCCAAATTAAAGAGTAGCACTACAATCATATTCCAGGTCTCATTTATTAGACAATAAAACTACAGTGCAGACAATGTCACCATACTGTCCTGTCACAATGCCACTTTAAATTAGCTTTATAATTAAGTTTAAGACAGATAGCTACTCCTTCAGCCGTCACATTCTGAGAAATAGTTATATTTACAAGCTAAATAACTAACCTTAGGCTCAGTGTACACCTTCTGTTCAGGCGCAGTAACGGCAGCAGACAGACACAGCCAGATCATAACGATAGCACACATCAACAGCAGCCAGCTTAGCAGTAACCTTGGCAACCCGGTCTTCGTGGCAACGCACGACAACCAGTCCATGTGGTCGTCATGGGGACCAATGCTGGCATCAATGTCACGGGCAGAGAGATGAATCAGGTCATCATCATTACGCTGAGCACCATAGGAGTGTGTTTTGAGATAGGGGGTCGCTGAGTTGTCCAGAGGCTTGATGTTTGTCTCGATGAAGCTGGCGGTGATTTCTGAAAGAAATAAAAAAGAAACACCGATTTTTACAAAGTGCTTTTAGTCACTCCCATAAAGTAAATCAGAATACATCAAACATATACTTTTTAAATTCACTTAATCACTGTCATAGTGGGTCAAATAATGCACTGGAATTGACTACTTGCTGTCCTAAGGTTTTTTATTTCAGTTGCAGACTTTGTATCCCAGATTTTGATTAATTCAGAAAAGCTGGTGTCTCAAAGAAAATTAAAAAATGTTTTATTACGTTCAAGTTTTTTTGGCCACATAAAAATATAGTGAATAAAGAATTAACACTTTTCAATAACAAACTATGGTTATCATATAAAAGATGTACAATGTCAATGGAAATGACACCATTAAAGGCATAATCTTGCTCTTTACTCTTCACTTTACTCTTTTCACACACACAAAATCATAATTTGATTTCTTAAACAAGAAGGCCATGGTGGCCCTGTATCGCTCCACTGCTGAAAAAAAGACTGAAACAAATATTCTCAGCATGTGCAAATACTTAAATATAGGCCCTATTTAAGCACATGTACACTTTTGTGACCCCCATGGGCTGGGTCAAATATAACCCCAGGGGCATAATTTGAGCAAACTTTGTAGAGGACTACTATATCTCACTACATACAAAATGTGGTAGCCCTAGGTCCTAGGGTTAAGGACAAGAATATTTTTAAAGTTTTCACAAAATAAGCAAGATATAAGCGTATATAATGTTCAATTTTGTGACCCGCGGGTCAGGGTCAAATTTGACCCAAAGGGCATAATTTGAACAAACTTGGTAGAGGACTATAAGATGTTACTGCATACCAAATTTGGTAGCCAATTTTGTGACCCCCCCCCCCCTCAAGGCAGGGTCAAAGTTGACCCCAGAGGCATTATTTGAACAAATTTGGTAGAGGTTTATTAGATGTCACTACATACCAAATTTGGTAGCCCTAGGCCCAATTGTTATGGACAGAAAGATTTTTAAAGATTTCACAAAATAGGCCCTATATAAGCGTATGTTCAGTTTTGTGACCCCCCGGGCAGGGTCAAATTTGACCCGAGGGGCATAATTTGACCAAACTTGGTAGAGAACTATTAGATGTCACTACATACCAAATTTGGTAGCCCTATGCCTTATGGTTAAGGGCAATAGGATTTTTATAGTTTTCACAAAATAGGCACTATATAAGCATATAATCGATTTAGTGGCCCACAGGGCAGCAGTGTTTTTTTTGGATGAATGATTCGGCGTTATTCGGCCCCATTCCCCCATCTTTAGAGTATATATTTTTCCCCCAAATATTTTTAAAATTCCCTTCTCGGAAGTGTTATTCAATTTTAATCAATACCTCATTTAAATACGTCTTTCGTTACGAATTTACTACATTTTTCCTGAACTGCATCCGCGTGTTTACTTTATTTTAGCCTTTACCGCAAACCGTACATAGTTCACTATCACGACTTTCGCTTTACGACATATACCGCAAACCATACGTATTCCAACATGTCGCACAACAACAAAAGCTATCGTAAAAAAATTGACAAATCTGTTTTAAATTGATATTCTTTTCAAACAAGTACAACTTAAAAGTCAGTCTTCTTCAAATACCGGCAGTGAAACGCCAGAAACGTCCGGTCAACAGAGTGTTGAAAGACTGTTTAGTTTGCTCAACCTGCTTTGCACGCCACAGAGAAACAGGCTTGGGGAAGCTACACTGGAGTCCCTGATCAGACTTTGTCTGCACACGGAGAGACTTGGTGAAAAGGAGGTCACCAGAATAATTGATAAATTCGCTGAAAAGCCCAGAAATGTTGAACTTTGAACATGAACATAACCTGTTTATGAATAAAAGAGTTTAAATTATGTTTTTCTCCCTCTGTATGGTGAATTATAGTGTTAAAACTTGATTTTGTACTGTTACTAGCTAAGCATAGAAATTTCCCCCATTTATCCTTTTACGCGCGAATTTTCCCCCTGAGGCCCCAAAACTGAAAAAAAACACTGGGCAGGGTCAAATTTGACCCCTGGGGCATAATTTGAACAAACTGAGTAGAGGACTATACAATGTCACTACATACCAAATTGTGTAGCCCTAGGCCTAATGGTTATAGACAAGATTTTTTTTAAAGTTTTCACAAAATAGGCATTATATAAGCATATGTTCAATTTTGTGACATCCCGGGGCAGTTTCAAATTTGACCCCAGGGGCATAATTTAAACAAACTAAGAAGAGAACTATTAGATGTCACTACATGGCAAATTTGGTAGCCCTATGCCATACAGTTATGGACAGGAAGATTTTTTAAAGTTTTCACTAAATAGGCCTTATATAAGCATATGTTCAATTTTGTGACCCTCGGGGCAGGGTCAAACTTTACCCCAGAGCATAATTTGAACAAACTTGGTAGAGGACTATAAGATGCCACTACATACCAAATTTGGTAGCCCTAGGCCCAATGGTTATGGACTGGAGATTTGTAAAGTTTTCACAAAATAGAACCTATATAAGCATATGTTCAATTTTGTGAACCCCGGGGCAGGGTCAAATTTGACGCCCCATGGGCATAATTTGAACAAATTTGGTAGAGGACTATTAGATGTCTCTACATACCAAATTTGATAGCCCTAGGCCCAATGGTTATGGACAAAAAGATTTTGATAGTTTTCACAAAATATGCCTTATATAAGCAAATTTTCAATTTTGCGACCCCCAGGGCAGGGTCAAATTTGATCCCAGGGGGGATAATTTGAACAAATTTGAAATAGGTTCACCCCAGAAACATTCCTGAGGAATTTCATCAGAATTGGACCAGTAGTTTAGGAGAAGAAGATGTTAAAAGGAAAAGTTAACGCACGGACGGACGGACGCACGCACGACGGACACAGGACCAAGATATAAGCCCCGCTGGCCTTTGGCCAGTGGAGATAAAAACACACGCACCATCATCATTCAACGTGTCCACACCACCTGGCCCCATGCTCATGACCTTGTACTGGGACGGTGACTTGACAACCATGACTGTGCCGTCACTGTTGCTCATGTACATGGTCCAGCTGACGGTTGCCTGGCTCACAATCGTGTTGAACATGCTGCTGTACACACCGTGTAGATAGGAGAAGGGGTCCACCAGATGAATGTGCTGCTCCCATGGGTCATCCTAGAAAACACAAGAGCCTTTATATCAGAAAAGGGGTTTAATTCACTGCACAGGCTAATCTGGACCACATGTTATGCACATGTATTAATTCGCATTTAACAGAGAGAGACTTAAATCAATACCTGGCTTTGGGCTGTTTCAAGAGCTTGCACTCTGAAATGCCTTATGTTCAGGTTTCTTACATGGAAAGTTGGTTTTGTCTGTGGCCAACTAAAACTAGAGGTTTGATCACAAATTTGTCAGCTATATTTAAGGGTTAATACCTCAATAATGTGCAGATCACTGGGTATGAAAATTGTCTTGCACATCATTACATGGTGATACCATACTGTGAAGTAATATTGCTTGAGAAATGTGAAAGTGTTTCAATCAACATACACACATGAATAACATTCGATGTTCAAAAACTGACAGACTTAACAATTTACAAACCAATAGAGTGACTTTTATATACCCACCTATAACTTTTTATACTCCAAATTTGACATGCAATGGAACATCCATACCATTTTCGATTTCAAAAGCCTCATAAATCCGCATTAACACAAATACTGGTAACATGTATTAAAACTTTGCATTCGTTTAAACAGACGGGACGCTATTGTTAAACTTAGCAAATTGTTAAATAATACGTGCACTGTTTTTCCTGTACTGTACATACCGCGAGCAGGTGTTCTATTGCAAAAGGCTTCTGACTCTGGCAGCCCAGTTTACAGGCCTCAAAGTCATCTTTGACTGTGTAGGCCTCCTGACAGGCTAAAACACAATCAGTCAACAATCAGGCTTTCATGTGCTCAGTAATAAAAATCTAGAACCATACTCATCAACCAATTTGTATACTTGAGAAGAAAGAATAGACTTAAAAACAACAAAAAAACATCCAGCATTTTAATAAACACTGACTATTTTTTAATATTCCAATTTAAACATGAGATTGCCAAGCAATATGGTCCCCTACTGGTGAAACTCCACCATTGTTGTCAGTAATTTTTAATATTTTTTTTTGCCATAGAAATCAGAATTTTTGACGTAGGCACAAAATGAAATGACGTGCATAATCTCCATATTGCCATCTATCCATGTTTCAAGTTTCATGAAAAAATATTAAGAACTTTTAAAGTTATCGCAGGATCCAGAAAAGTGTGACGGACTGACTGACTGACAGACAGGCAGACTGACAGACAGATGGAGTGCAAACCATAAGTCCCCTTCGGTTTTACCGGTAGGGGACAATAGTATTATTTATGATAAGACTCAAGTCTAAGATTTGTTTGGTGAATACGTGTCCTAGTATCAAATCAGGGACAAGTAACTATGCGCTGCTAACAATATGTATTTGGAAAAAAATGCAGACTGACAACTTAACAGCTTAGTCTAATACAGAGCTCCAGATAAGACATGTATCTGCATATTAATGTATTTCATAATTATTATAAACTAAAAATGTGTCCATAGGACACGGATGCTCAAACACATCCTTTCACCTGAAAACTCCACTCATGTTGGAAAAAAAAGAACCAAAATAGGTAATTGAGAAGGTTCTCATGCTGGTCAATATATATGAATTTATTAAGTCCAAGCTCTCTACCAGAAATACTTATCCAGTTAAACACAACACCAAATAACATAAAAGATATTGCAAATCAAGGATCACAGTTTTAATGGATTTATCTGCATATACTTTATAACAAAAATAAATAATATTCAGCATAGCTAAAAGTAAGTTGGTTAATGTTAGAAGCGATTGGCATGGTAAAGCCAATCAAATTAAAAAATAACTCATTAAAATAATGTCAACTGATACATCTTAATCACAAAAAGGCCGTTTTAAGCCAAAGAAATCTGTCTTTGTAGACATTACATAATAAAATGTAAGTCGCGATGTTTCTAATGACACTTCTTGAATGGTCATTCTTGATGAACTTATGGCTACAACGTTATATAAATTTTCACACAGTAGAAAAAAATAGTCCCATAATATATAGATATAAATTTTAATATTTTTTGGGGGAAAGAAAATTACCATTGGCTGATAGCAACTAAGCTGAGAGGGTGGCTACTAACAGACTGCCCAGATGGGTAGGAAAAGCTTGAGCCTCGCTAACTGCATATGGCATAAGAACTATCTGGCAAGGCACGCGTTTATTTAACCTTGCTAAAGTCCCCCCCCCTCCCCCCCGTTCTCACAGAGCTGCGACTTTACGACCATCATCCCGATCAAGTCACCAGCTGAAAAAGGTTTGGATTGGGGCGGATCGAGGCCGATCGGAGTCTAAATCGAGCAATTTGGCAAATTATGGTCTTCATTTTGACCGTACTATGATGCCCCTATATATATATACACAGAATATTGTTGGGCACTATCCCGCGTATAGCTCTCCGATCATGAAGACACTACCGCGATCATACTGCACTTATGAAGACTGCACTACGTTTCTCCTGCTATTTGTCACGATCGGCCACGCTTTGATTGTAGTAGACGCGGCGTCTATGTGTGAACGGGGGGTGGGGGTGGGGTGGGGGGGGGGGGGGGGTAAATCAAATATGCGCATACTCACAACTGATACAGACTTCAGTGGTGGTGTTCAAGTCATCATAGATGAATTCCACCATTGAGAAGAGCCGACATCCCCGGTTACAGCATTCCTCACTGCCACTCTAGTAGAGTAAAACGGGTAATGAATGTAGAGAAATGGACAGTGCATTAAGCTTAACAAACTACTATGGGTTATGAGGGGGGTATATTCCACTTTGGCTGTCCCTGGAAATTAAATATGATGAATAACATTATGTACATTATGCATCGACATTGCTAAGCATGAATTGTTTGTTTCTTATTTGGCACCAGTGTGATATAATTTTGTTGAAAAATTAATACCAGTAATAGGAATGGACAATGGAGCCATACAGCATTTAAATGTTACCAAGAAGGGTTATTGGGGATGCAGACACAGAAAACAGTTTTTCCTCTAAGTAACAGTAAAATTAACTTCATTTCTATTTCAACATGCAAAGTCGCAGCTAATGAATTTTATTTTATTTTCAAGTTTAATATTGTTATCTAAACATTAATAATTATAGTTAATTGTTATCATTGGGTATAATTTATTATTTGTAAGTGAAATTTCATGGAACTGGTGCATGATTTACCCAATACACGATTTCAAATTAGAGATTTTTGGATAAAACATGCAATTTCCAGTTAATATTTTGAGAATCTTTCAAAAATAATATTTAAAATAAAACAAGAGCTGTGTTTGTGAAACACAATGCCCCCTACTGCGCCGCTTTGAAGCCGCACAGCAGCTTTTTTAGAACAAAAATGACCTTTAACCTTGAAGGATGACTTTGACCTTTCACCACTCAAAATGTGCAGCTCCACGAGATACACATGCATGCCAAATATCAAGTTGCTATCTGCAATATTGCAAAGGTTATGACCAAGGTTAAAGTTTTGGGACAGACACACATATACAATGACAGACAGACAGGCAAAACATAATATTATATACCCCCAATCATTCAAAGGTGCTACAAAGCCACTCTCTTAACAATCTCACGTATTGTATTGTATAAGTTAAGTAAAAAAATGTATGGTGTTTTATTTCTCAGAAGAACTAAAGTGGAAGTGTTTCATTACGGGTTAAGCCCCAACCACCACTTCTGGTAAATATTGGTCTGCCAGAATACCTAAACTCGCTGCAGGATAATTAGAGCAGAGCGAGTCAAAATGCAAAGGCACCCAGAACAAGATGTGTTTGTGAAACACAATGTCCCCCTATATGTTGTTTGACCTTGAAGGATGACCTTGACCTTGTGAAGGATGACCTTGACCTTTCACCACTCAAAATGTGCAGCTCTATGAGATACACATGCATGCCAAATATCAAGTTGCTATCTTCAATATTGCAAAAGTATTCATAAAATAAGCGATTTGGGTCACATATATTTGACCTCTGACCTTGAAGGATGACCTTGACCTTTCACCACTCAAAATGTGCAGCTCCATGAGATGCACATGCATGCCAAATATCAAGTTGCTATCTTCAATATTGCAAAAGTATTTTTAAAATAAGCGATTTGGGCCACATATATTTGACCTCTGACCTTGAAGGATGACCTTGACCTTGACCTTTCACCACTCAAAATGTGCAGCTCCACATACACATGCATGCCAAATATCAAGTTGCTATCTTCAATGATGCAAAAGTATTCATAAAATGAGTGATTTTGGCCACATATATTTGACCTCTGACCTTGAAGGATGACCTTGACCTTTCACCACTCAAAATGTGCAGCTTCATGAGATACACATGCATGCCAAATATGAAGTTGCTATCTTCAATATAGCAAAAGTTATTGCAAAATGTTAAAGTTGGCGCAAACAGACCAACAGACCAACGGACCAACAGACAGGGCAAAAACAATATGTCCCCCACTACTATAGTGGGGGACATAAAAATACTTGTAGCCTGCAACACCAGTCTTGCTGAACTTAAGGAACATTTGATGCGTTTGTAGAAACCATCTTTGTATATCAGATAAATGATTTAAAGGACAATCATATTCAACTTAACTTAATCGGATAATTGCCTTTAAATGACGAAAATCCTTCAATATTAACTGCGGTAGAAACAAAAACAACACCACTGTCCTTAATTGTTGTTTATTTTTCCACCTGGTAGATTGGCAATAAATAGGTTTAACAGCCCTAAATTAAATTAGACATGAATATACAAAGATTTGACATACCATTCTGTTTTTTTTTCACAGTAACAATCAATATTGTATACAACAATTTAAATGAAATTTAAGACATCAAATAAAAAAATATCACAGTTATTTTCAAACACTGTCTGATTTTTTCATTAAGGCAATCAATTAAACTATACAAATTCAAATATTGTTAAAGTCTGAGTTTTACGTCATTTAATAATTCAGGGACTACCCAACAGGCGACTAGACTAAAGAGCAATAATTTCGCTCTAACTCCCGTGATTTCGCCCTACGAGCCCAGAAAAGCAAAGATCAAGTCGCCCGATTTTTTGAGTAAGCAAGACTGGAAAAGCGTAATAAAACTGCCCAATTATTTTTTGCAAAAGTGTGCTACCGCCCGCAGGTGATTAGCAAGTTTATTGTTTGTTGTTTATGCTATAACAACACACTCGTGCCTCTTCGCGGGTTCCGTAAGTTGTTTAATGATTACATGATAATTGATTGACCATCCGATAATTGCAGCTTTTGGCAGACGGCACGGTAAAAGAAAGTCGGCAAAAATAATTAAACAAAAAATTGATCAAAGGTCTATTAATTACGTAGATCCACAATTAAGTCCAGCGAGTTTTGTCAGTTTTTAATCCACCTATAATTAAGAGTAACACCCATCTTATATAAACTGGAATCACAGTTCATTTTATATTGTTCTGTAAATTTTGATTGATGGATTCATTTTATATTAAATTGTAAAAATGTAGCAAATGACTAAGTGGATTTGGTTTTCTCAAATCAGGAAGTGTTAATAGTGGTAAAAAAATGAAAGATTGATTTAGTTGATTAAGATGTAGACTCAGATACTGAGTTAACTCCTCAAAAGTAATTTGTATAAAACTTGAATCAGGCCAGTTTTGGACTGGTATGTGTGTGATGACAAAGGACTTTGGCATTGTTCTGTGTGTCATGAAGCCAAATAGGATACATATATTTCAGAAAAAGGAGAAGTCACTTCGCCCTATTTTTAAGGCCTAGGGTAGTCCCTGATAATTGTAGTGAAATAAGCCATAAGGTCACTCCCAATAGCCTTGCTGTTGGGCTAGCTCTTTAGCGACGCGGATAGTGTCCAACCAGGGATCATATTTTTTCGGTTTTGTTGGTCCTAGACCGATTGGGGTCATGAAAGACCGATTGAAAATCCCAAACAGTCGGTCCTATTCTGTTTGCTAAAATTCGCATGTCATGAAATCGATTACACAGTGAACATGCTAACACCCCCTATTTACATTCTTATCTCGATTAGGTGTGATATACCATTCGCTGCAGTCTCTAAACCGGTCAGGACCAGTTTATTGCATGTCAGGCGACTAGTATGACCCCAAGCAGCGAAGATTCGCGCGGTTGTGTATTAGTCATGCGTGAATAACCCGTGTCAATATCAATTGTTAATTTCATGGCTTATACCTAGCACACTAATTAATCGGTCTGTAATGTGTACTCGTCCACGATAAATCGTTGACAGTTACTTCGGAGATGGAAATCTTGATGTTATCCTCGTGGAAATTGTGCTTTTCATGCATGAAACAGTAAACTTTCATATAAACAAAGAAGAAAATAGGATATTCTGCAATAATTGTGGGCGGACCTTATACACTGAAAGCACGCGCTGTAACTAACCAAAACATGCCGATAAATTTTCCACCAGCCTAATAATCCGGCAATAAATGAAAGTCGCGGATCTGATTGACAGAACAGCCAAAAGTTATTTTATGGGCGGAACTTCACACAAGTACACAAGAAAAATAATATACATTGTATAAAGCTTTAGTAAAAATCGTGTTAGAATCGAAATAATTTGTGTACTTTATTGTTTGTTGTTGAATAACCACCACCGGAAGTTTAGATGCGTGGTATCAAATCACACAGATTAATAATATTGACAACGATGAAAAAAAGTCAGTTAAAACAGCACACGATACACGGAGCGTATATTGACTCATCTAGAGTCCGTGCACGAAACAACAATGAAATAGCAAATGATAAAACCAATTGAGAAAACTCGTATTTACTGTTTAAAAAAATGCCTAAGGGAATTTAACTTGTACTTTTATTATACCATCTTCGTGAATGGCAAAATCAATTGTATATATTTTAACGTAATTTGTCATGATTTCGGATATAATTTTCGGACACATTTTCCCCAGTTAAATCCAGACCGATTGATGTTGCCGGAAAATATGATCCCTGTGTCCAACTACCACTCTGGAGGTCACAGTTTCAATCCCCGTTGGCTCAGAATTGTTTTCTTTACAACCAAAGATTAATTCATACTGGCAGTAAGAGATGTTTTTGTCAGATTTGACAAGTAGGTGACACAGGTTTGTATTTAAACAAAATCCATAGGGCGCTAATGAAATACCATGAGTTAACTTGGTTTGAGTATAAAACATGTAATTTATTAAAGCGGGTATGTAGGATCTTGTCAACTATTTATTAATTAATATAAAATGTGTAAAAAAAACTTGTTATATACATATATTTCAATATAAACTAAAATAAAAGTTACGAAGAACATGTGTCGAAAAATGCTAAATAAGCCAGATATTTAATTCTGAAATTGAAAAGGGCTCTACAGCCAAATACGCCAGCATGTATATTATGCATGCACGATGTGAATCTAAATTTAGTTTAACCGTTCATTTGAAATTCCTGCAGTGATACCGAATCATACGACACACAAACACTTACTAAAAAGACGAATGCTTACAGTACACTCCACGCGTTTTCCCCAAAAAACGCGCTCCCTCCGCGGGTTTTTTCTGCTAGCGAGTGTTCATGCAGCGTTGAGAGAGCGAGGTGAACTCGATAAAACGCTCGGCGTTACGCCGCGTTTGCTAATTCCCACGGCGTGTATTACTTTAGCATAGTCGGTAAATGCAGACAATTTCCGTTCTTATCAGTGACCGCCGCGAACGCCGCGTTAGCAGTGTGCTACTGGGCATGCCAAAAAATAAAAACATTGTTATAATAAATTGTTTAAATACTGTAGTACATGTATAAAAAAGATAATTGTATAGAAAATTAATATGTATACAAATTATGTTTTTTAATTCACAGGTACGTCTACAATATGAATGAATATAAGACATTTGACAAATTAATATTTAAATCATAACACATATAAGACAAGAATAAATGTTCCGTAAAATTTCCAAATGAGAATAATAATAAGTAATCCGTAACACACTACGATTTTTAATGTTAACACAACGTTTACAAATGCTTCCAATATACAGTCATCATGTATATTTCCCGACAAAAGCGCGCGAAAATTATGCTGAAATGTACAAGGTATACTCCTGCAAAGCGTGCGTGTATTAATTTTTTTGACGATGCTGGAACAGCGTCGTCTAAGGTTTGATAACCAGTAAAAAAAATCTTCACAATGGGAACCTATGTAAAAGACCGAGCCAGTCCGATTGAGATAACTCGATTTTTCAGTTACTTCCCTTGGCATTCGCCACTGCGTAGGAGATTGCTCGTTGATTTTCATTGATAAAATTCTCCTAGCAGAGTTGTCGTTCGTGTTGATAAAGGTAAATATTAATAGAACAGCATATCCTGGGGAAACAGATTCAATAAGTGTATCAGAACGTTAATTTAAAATAAGTGATTTTACATCCATTTTATTTTTATGGACCAATGAAACAACTATATATTTTCTCTATTTTGTTTGATATTTGTTCTCGATTAAGTAAATAAATTGCGAATAAAACATGTAATATTAACTTTTTACGTGATCACAAAACTAAAGAATGCGAACAATTTCGAACCTGCAAATTGTAAACGCTGCACTGCTATGATATATATAGATATAACAACATTTGTTTGCGTAATTGTCCGTCACGTTCGCTTTTTCACCTTTACGACACCGGTTTGATTCCCGCTCCCGGCGCAATGTTATATTTTGTCTGTTTTGTGGTCACCATTCCGGACAGGTGTTTTTTCCGGATAATCACATCCCCTGCAGCATTTGACCATATAAAAAATTTAAAAGTATTTCAGTACAAAACAAATAGCTGGAAATTGCAGCTATCATTCAAAATTCCTCCCAACTGTCGCCAATCTAATCTTATTAAGTAGGAGTGCTGGACACACTCCGGGTCCCAACATTATGCAGCCTCAGCGCGGAGGTAACTCATTACCTTGGAAAAACACAAATACACAGACTGGGTGCAGCCAAGGCGCGTATAGACTCAAACAAGGCAACAAACTCAAGTGCGGGCACAATCATTTAAAATTTACATATTGAATACGCTATTCTAACAGAAATTACACAACAACCTAAGTGTACATACCATGTTTGATATTTCGTTCGATTGTTAGATTTCAGCATATACATGTATAAGGTCATTTCGCTATTAGTTAACTTATCCATATGTTCATGGACGAACTCGGATAGTCAAGTGCTCATACGATTGAGCTCACATGGTCCGGCTATGTGCTCATACCTACTTTCGAGAATCATCATGAAGGTATTGCCATACTTAATGAACAAGAATGTGACCCGCCTCCCAGTTTCGCTCAATGGGTCAAGTTACCCACGGGTACTACTTCCCCGTACCCCTAAACTTTTTTCGTACCAAAAATGTTTTGTACGCAAAATTTTTTTCGTACCAAATTTTTTTTCGTACCCAAAATTTTCGTACCCAAATTTTTTATCGTACCCAAATGTTTGTATCAACAAACACAATTGTGGTGATATAGATAGACTTAAATTGATGTTTTATATCCATCCTCTTCAAAAGCATCGTCACACCAGTACTGTCAGTACTTTGATTATACAAACTTTATAGCGCAGAGAACATTGAATTTTGTTGATTTCGGTTAAAAGTTTCTTTGGTATTTTTTAACAAAATTATATCGCGAATAAGTTGATATTTCCTCCAAAATAATTTCAAATCATACACGCCGAATCTTTATCGTTACGGTATTTTAGTAGAGTAATTATTTTGACAGTAATTGTACTGTAAACTGATTAAAGAAGACATCTGGGCGGAACTGGATTTTATGTGTTTGACGTTATGAAAACATGCAAAGCTTGTCTACTGACCTATTGTGTAGACTGCTGTCTGCGGTGTTTTGACAAAAGGGATTAACATGTGTGAATGTCACTCTGCCGATTTGGTCCATAATTACTGGTAAACATTGATTTGAATGTCGACGCAACAAGAATACAACTGTGAATATTAAATGCAACTATCAACTCAATAGTTACCACCTTCTTTTAGCAATCAATGGAATAACCTAACTTCAAAAAGAAAATAATTGCATTAGCGAGCAGAGAATTGACTTTGTTCCGACAATTAAAACCATTCCTTATGCATTCGTTGAACGTGTTTACTTGAGTAAGTTATGCCTTTAGACAGGAAGCGGCTTTTGTTTGATTACGTCAAACTATCAATTCACACAGATTTTCAAGATTTTTAGGGTCCTTGGTCATTTGTTTACATGTTCAGTATAGAAAATAACCTGCTAACATGAAAACTTTGGATTCAATTATCAAAATAAAAACAATGTTGCAAACTGTGTTTATATTTATTGGTAAGTATTAGTTAAAAGGCGACGTTTTGTTTGTTGTAAATCAACGAGTTTTCTATACAACAACAACTACTTCTACAACCACATCGGGATCGATCTATCTTGGTTGTTTTTTTTAATTGTAAATATTATACTACATGTACATGTATGTACTTGAAATAAATGTAATTTTATTTGAAAATTAGGAAGTCAAACAAAATTAAATTGATTGTTATCTCGTAAAACGTGGAGTTTCCCCTGCGTTGCCAACGTCGAGGGCCGCCGCGTCGGCTTATCAGTTTTGCCGATTGTTAACCGCCGCATCCAAAATCATGCAAACGCCGCGTCTGGCGGGATTTTCTTAATCTCCCTCCAGGTCAATCACTGCAGAGTATGGAGGGAAATTGGGGAAAACGCATGGAGTGTACTGTAGGTTATTGTAGGAAAATATGTACGAAATATCTTCGTCACACTAGGCTCGGGGCGCTAATTTGTATTTGCTGCATTTTTATGAAATTCATCTTAATGTATCATTTTTCTTGCATATTGTGTTTTATTATAACATATTTGTATCAATATATTACAATTCAACCATACATGCCAGACGTCCCGATCTCGGCGGGACAGTCCCACTTTTGGGCCCTTTGTCTCGGCAAAGTTTAGAAAATATTGCTCCTTAATTATAAGTTTTACTATTTAGACTTTACATCTTTGACTTGAGTGTATGATTTGACAAAATTGTAAATGAATTGAAAAACAGTCAGATATGTATATTAATCTAAACCTTTTCGAAAGTATGAGGCGTGAATGTATTTTTGCAGGCTTGTTTGCACGAAGAGACGTCATCTAATATACTGTCAAACACGTCGCAGACTGTAGATGGGACCAAAACAAACACAATCGCCCCAAAACAAAACAATTTAGTCGCCATTTTGTTGAGTTGTGAATTTGCAAGTCACATGACCAATTTTGCGGCTACAAACTACTAATGGGTGCCAATTAACTCACTCCATGGCCAAATCGCCCAAGGACCAGTCACCACAAAAATATGGTGAACTCGCCTCAACTTTAAAGTGATATTATGGACATCTAACAGTGTATTGGTGTCTATCGCAACCGTAGTTTATTTTTGGTGTTTTCACTTCGTATACACTTATATGTGTTAATGCAGCATCAACATACTAAAACAATACCCCGGAACAAAGACCTAGAATAAATTTATTTATTCTAGGTCTTTGCCCGGAAAGAGAAAAATAATGCATTTGAATCTCAACCGTACTTTCGTTTGTCATGTACGATGTGATACTAAATTTAGTTTTAGTGCAGATTCGTTCATACGACACAAAGACACAATTTTGTTTTACGGATCATTTCGGCTTACAGGACTCACCAGTCATGTAAAATATCGAATATAAAATATAGTTTTATAAACCACTGGTAGCAAGATGAGTTGCAGATAATTGGTCAGTAACCACATTTTAACTAACTCTTTTGACCTGTTAATTCTTTTCAGCTCAATTCAACAGTGAAAAATGCCCATAATATAACTTGAAGGAAAAACTCGCCCAAAACAGGAAGACAACTCGCCTCAATTTTATTTTCGTATATATCAAATTGTTTTTGATTGAAATTATTTTATCTGAATAACAAACTTTAAAAAGCATCCGGCAATCCTTCCGTGCTGAAATGTGAAAACATCAAACTACCAATCATCTCAGAACTTGGCATACATGTTTTTAAAAATTAACCAGTGAATACGATGTCTTCTTTTAACACGGGGGGGGGGGGGGGGGGGGGTGAGGGGAGAGTTAACGATGCGAAGATTAAGGTTAACTAGCAAAATGTTCTTATTTGATGCATATCGTACACGAAATATTGAAATATTGTCTACATGATTGACCTTTCTATCAGTGGTTTAAAGAAAAAGAAAAAAGTAAAGTAAAATAGAGAAATGAAATTATATAAAATAAGAATACTATTTTAATTGACTATTTTTATGTGGTGTGTAAAGGCGGTATGGATATGAACGCTCCTATCCATGCACTGAGGTCGAGAATTTGGCGTGTGAGTCTCTGTAAAATAAATAAATCAGCACGCTTACCCATATGAAAATACAATTTATAATCACGTTGTATGCCAATAAATGTATAAACAAACTTAGAAAAGGACCACGATACAATGTTGCACGCACAATAGTGAATAATTGACGTTTGAAGTTAAAGATATAAAGATTTAAAAAGTTTAAATTTTAAAAATAAAAATAAGCTCTTGTGACATAAGAATGATACAGACCGTAACGAGGTTAACAGCTATGCAAAAGAGGCGCCAAAAGATAATTAATGTTCATTTTTCCCTAGCGATAAAGGCGGAGATGGCGTTTGAATGAAATGGTATTGGACGGCACGACGAAAAAATCGAGAGCTAAAGCCTACCATAAAAAACTTTATGCATAGATGATCTAAATAGACGTTCAATATCCTACATTAAAGGAATAGTTATAAATGAGAGAGGGATTCATATTGGGGGAGGGAGGTGGATAATTGTATATGCATATGGTCCTATTGTAGACCGTTTGGGCCGCAACCGAACAACTAGCATATGGATTATTAACAGCTAAAAAAACACGTGACGAATCTCACTGCGTATAAGCTTATAGGTATACAAATAAATGTATATATGTATGTCATCATATCTTAATACCATAAACAAAGATGTTATAACTGTGATGAAAGTGTATAACTACCAGTGTATTACAATCCGACTGTCTCAATCTAGACATTGTTTTGTCGTTGTATGCCAACAAACATGAAATGTGGGTTTATGATTGGATGTGGTTTGATTATGGAGGGAGGAAAGTGATTGATGCATAAATGAAGAACGAATGCGTAAATGATGAGTAAATAAATGCAATACCGAATTTATGTACGATTGAAATAAACTATGAAAGGGAACTATGAAAAACAAAACAAAACGAGAAAACGCACTTTCTAAAATGCAAGAGTTTATATCCGAATAAGACATGTTTAAAAATCTTTATTTCGCTTTCAAACTGATACAAAAATCAAATCATGCTGCAAAGGTCGCTCCTGAAGGCAGTGCCGAAATCATGTTTATATAATGTTTTCGTCGTAGCTCTCTGCGTTTACTTTCGACCTATATTGGAAAAATATTTGTGCGGCAAAACTGAGCGCTAATCAAATAGGGCAAACTATCTTAATTTAGATAATGCAAACATGCTGCAAATGTTTAGTTTAAACATATTTATTCATTTCGTAATCATACAATTCAATACATTGTTGCAAGGTAAGAAATTCATGGATTAGAAAACAAGCGTACAGCTTATATTAATTATTTTCCATGGTGGAGTTGCAAATGTTTATCGTGTTACAATAAGATTTGAAGCTTTTAATATTATTATCTTTTTTATGTATAACCAACAAACTCGAACTAAATATATTTTTTTGTCACAAGTTTCGTCCGTTTATGGTTTAATAATAATGTTATGGGCGTTTCTATCAGCGCATTCTGCCCTTAGGGTTTAAGGTAGATACAATATATAGCCTTTCTCGGAATCCGTAATTTCTTTGTGCGAATGAATCATGACTAGCTGTCAGTGATAATAACTTTTTTTTTCTAAAAACAAATGCCAATTTATGAGTGGTCAATTGATATACATTTATATTTTTAAAGACGATGAAGAAATAGCAAAGTGGATGGATTTTCTATTTTGTTGTATCCGTGTTTAAAACTTGTATGGTACGTTCTACTGATTCGGATACCATGAGCTTATTCAAAATAACTTCTCAAGGGTTCTCATGTGTTACCGGTACATTTGGAATCGTACAAAATTCCTTAACAAAGTTTTCTTAAATAACGCCCCTTCGGTACAGAGTTGCCATGCCCATGTAACGTAAACAATTTGTCAAAGATTACCGAGAGAACTCTCACCACGATATCCTCCCTGTAACGCGATCTCATAAGCAATGCTCGGAACCAGTCAAAACACACCGCGGTGATAGAATACCGTCATGACTTGGTGCGTGTAAACTTTGTTTTATGTAAAAAGTGTTTTTATTGGTCAAACTACGCATATCATGGTTGTTGTTGTTTGTTTAACAATGGCTGACGGAGTCGTATGATAAATTCGTCGTAAAGAGACGTAAGTTTGTTTGTCCTTTAATCCTTATCATTGAAGTTTTTAAAAAAGTTAAATGTGTTTATGTCATATATTTCCATTTGTCTTAATATGTGAATAGTCACTTTGTAATTTAGATTAAGGTTAGGGTGACCAAATATTTTCTGAAGTCTGAAGACATGATTTTTTGTTCAAATCCGCATTCCAACAAAGAGTGAAATATAAAGTTCATTCACAAAATCAAAACCTTTTATAGTAGTTGAGTATTTGTCACATTCAAAGCATACTAGTTTACGATTTCAATAAAGAAACTTTACAATTAAAGTACTCCTATAAATAGGAGGTCGATTTACATCGACCTCATATCGTTTAACGTTATTTTGCAATAGCATCGTTCCGACATGAATTCATGTCGGAAGCTTTAACGGCATCAAATTCATATAACAGCACAAAATAATCATGCAATAAATTATTAAACATGCAATATAAACATTATTTTACTAATTGCATTAGAAAAATGTTTATACAAACTTACAAGTAATGATAGTCCAGACCTTTAAACACTACCACTGTTCAAATTCCATATTGTTGCCATATAGCACTGTGTAAATTGAAAGTTGCATAATGTTACCTCATTGGTCGGTTATAAATACATTGTTTCTCTATATATAGTATTCGATTTAGACGAAAATAATAATTTACGTGGAATGTCATATTAGTTTTCCATTAAAACTTTGATCTTGCCGTGTGTTTATGGACGTTATTAATTATGTTATACTTATTTTTGTATTTCATTAAGAATTAGAACGTGTAGCCCTTTTTGGTAACTGTTTTTAGCAAACGATTCGCGGCTTAATAAAACACGGAAAATAGTTAAAGCGACACTTTCGTTTAAAGGTTTAATGTGAACAATATTAAATGAAACCTTTTTGGTATTAATATATTTTATTGACATGTTAAATTCGATACTTGAAAAGGTGTTTAGTCTTTAAAAAGATGTCGCTGATATTGTTAATTTCAATAACTGTTAATATGCTTAATGTTGTATAAGAAATTGAATAGTTTCACTGAGTTGTATTCACGCCTAAAATCCGATATCGTAAAACGCGCAACGGTTAAGAATAAGGTCTGAATAAGTTTAAGTATTCAAATTCGAATATCAGCAGCTGTGCCAGCTGGGAAGCCCCGTTTTGGATTTAACAACCGGAAGCGAAACAACATACTTTTTTAAGTCTTGCACTTAGACTCCATGATCACAAGTATAGGTCCCTGCTGTGGCGTATGACACCATAGTGTTATTTAGTATTGGTCGGCACAGTATCTGATCATAACGAGATAATTGGTTTGTGCTGAACACAGGGGCAATAAAACCACAGATCTATCAATAAACAAGATTATTGAGATATCTTTTATTGAACACCGCGATAAAAATGCTCAAACCACGGACTCTAGATTACACGGATAAGAAACATGGCAACATTCTCAGAATCATCACTGCTATATGTGTAATCACCTAACAATTCGTCTAAAAGTAAAAATAATTTATATATTTGAGTTGAAGACGATGTACTGTTGTATAAGTCTGAATAAACTATCTGTCTGCCTGTCTACATGTAAATCTAAGCCGTCATCGTCCCAGTGAAAAAAATCTGATTTTGAATAGTTGGACATGATGCCCTGATGTCAAAATACGAAATGACCCGCGTAACACCGACCGTGATTTTCAAGAATCTTTAATAAATTGATAATTTAAGTTAAATAACATTTCATATAATTATACATAATTCCCTCGTTGATAATTAACAGCAAACGTTGAATGTTTTTGACACCCATTTTATTTCAAGTATCCATGTAAAGCCGAATAAAATCGAGAGGGTCCGCTATATACGCTGTTTATCATAAATTTAACACCCTTTCTGTGTTATAAACAAGAGCTGAAATCGTTACGGTAATTTATTAAGATTTATTTATAATAAGCTTTATTGATATGTTTCGTGAACAAAATACTACAATATATTCCATAAAAAATATAATAATCATGGCAAAGGAAATTCAATGGCCGGTTTCTAAGCAAAAGCATAATCGCCAAGACCGTAGCATCAGTTCAGTGCGTTAGGAACGCGCGCTACTTTCTTCCGCCTTCATTCCTTAATTACTTTTGTTTTTAAACTTTTTTCTATCGTAAACAGAATTCTATTCTTCTAAGCAAGATCTAATTTTTAAAACTGAACTCCAAATATAAACGCTACAAATTGGTATTAAGTACGAACATGTCAACCGTAAATCTAGATTCTAAAACTCCAAAACGGTATGGTATTTGCAAAAGTTAAAGTTATAACTCGCCGGGCTGTCGAAATCAGAAGAAAAACTTAATATATATTTATATATCTGTTTACTACGTAACGTTGGCTCTCTAATGATATATAATTTGTCAAAATCGGCCGAGAAATGAAACTAGAATTCAACAAAAGACGTTAGTGGGTACATCAAAATGTATAACCTCGGCGCTTCGCTGTACGCTAATTGTACAAGATCGATAGCCATAACACGGTAAAACGCGCAGTGGTAAAACATAAAATGTGTATTTCTTGTGTTTATCTCGCTATAAATCCATTAATAACAACGGGAGTATACTAAAACGTATATTTTTTGAAAGAGGGATTAATAAGCAAAAAGATAACGTATAAACCAATAAAATCGGATGAATAGTTTTTGCATAAGATTGAATTTACTACAGTAAGGGTCAAATACTCGATTCATCTCCTATCAATATACACTCCGTGATACAACTGGTAGTTTTAACACACACATATAGGTTTCATTTAATTAAAGAGTACAGAAAGCTAAAAAGTGATGTGGTTTGTTGTACAACAACAATTGGTTATGTGTAACCTATTCAAAAAATAATTTCGTTCAAGATAATTCAATGTGATTCTATAAACGACAAACACACTTCGTGTGTTGTGTATGTTTATTTTTAAAAATGTACATAACTGGTTTAAAAGCACAATTTTTACACATTTAAGAGGTAATCGCTCACATTTATGTCTAATTAATGATAATTTTATGCATAAGCAAAGATTAACGAGAAAAACTGAAGTTTAAGTTGAACTCAATTTGCTATAGGAAAACGACGGTAGCCATTTAGACGTAAGCGGGGTAGCTTACGTCTAATTATTTGGACTACAATTAAAGCATCCTGTATTCTTGGAATGTTAGCATTAGGCCATAATAAAAAAGGTCAGATTCTGGTCTCCTTGGGAAAAAAAACAGGGTCGGTTGGTAGGGAATTTTTTTTTTGTTTTTTTTGGGGGGGGGTACTAAAATGAAAGGCTACTAAAGCTTTTAATAAGAAATACATAGATAGATAGATAGATAGATAGATAGATAGATAGATAGATAGATAGATAGATAGATAGATAGATAGATAGATAGATTGATTGATAGATTGATAGATTGATAGATGATAGATAGATAGATAGATAGATAGATAGATAGATAGATAGATACATACATACATACATACATACATACATACATACATACATACATACATACATACATACATACATACATACATACATACATACATACATACATACATACATACAAATAGATAGAAACACAAAATGAGCTAAGAAAGTGGGTAAAAACGAGGTATCAGATCGAAACAGATTCAAATTGAACTGGTCAGCAGCTTCCTCACAAATTAAAGGTTGCAAGTACACATAAGCAAATATAAAACTGACAAGCACAACAAGTACACATAAGCACATAAAAAACTGACAAGTACACATAAGCATATACAAACTGACAAGCACAGCAAGATTATATAAGCACATATAAAACTGACAAACACAGCAAGTACATATAAGCCCATATAAAACTGACAAGCACAGCAAGTACGTATAAGCACATGTAAAAACTGACAATCACAGAACACCGAAGGTAGTTATAGATTTAAGGTAAAAGCAGATTACATGCCAAACAAAATAATAGTGAAAAATGTTCCTTAGCCTTAGCAAATATATACAAAAATGTCACTTTTGCTCATACACATCAATAGAGGCCCTCAATGGGGTACACAAAACACTTTCTTCACATTTACAGTACTGTTTCCAGAAATTGTTCATCAGTAGATTGATAATAAAGTCAATTTAAGAGATATGAGATATTTAAAAGAATACCAGGGGATTTCAGCCTTATATTTTAACAGGGGCATATTAAAGGCCCCTTCCCAATTTAAAATTTCTTTAAAATCATGCAGTTTTCCCAAAAATCCTTACTTACACCAGCTTTTTCATTTCATAAATCAGTAATTTTAGCGACCTGCAGGGTGAGTAGGCCTGACAATCCACTCGCCCTTCAATATAATCTTCTTCTCAACTGGAAAAACAGCACTCGCGTGGTCGGTCAAGTATTTAACAAACTTTACTCGCCTTACCGTCAACTTCACTCGCAAATTCGAGCGGTCGAGTGCATTTTTCAAGGCCTGGACATACAAATAAATTTTTTTGCTAACAAATCATTTCACTATTTGAAGACAAGTAAAACTGTCTTAAGGTAGCGCACCCATAATGATTTCCCGCGATTTCTTCAAAGATTGAAGAGCCTGTGTAAAGTTGCCATAGCCGAGTCAGGTTAAGGCGATAGACTTGAAATCCTTTAGGCTTTTCCCGCACAGGTTCGAATCCTGCCAACAACGCATACTTTTTGCGATGCGTTTTTATTTCTTTTCTAATGTAATTTGATTTAACCATACATGCCATAATTTTTTAGGTCCAAAGCGGGACATTCCATAAAAAATTGTCAGGACATTTGACCAAAAAGCAGGACACCTAAGGCTAAAACGATCTATCATTCCACCTTTACTATAGTCAGTATAGTACTAACTAAAACTCTTGATACTTTTATTCAAGACATAAAATATCTGATATGAAGCATGAAATCTAAAACATAACAATAACAGTTTTATTAAATAAGACAATAGCAAACAACAAAGATGATATTCATCTTTTTAAGAGTACAAAATCTAGAACATTCAACAATACTCATTATATTAATTTCAATGACAAACATTGACGCAGGGGAGGCTATCCAGTAGACTGAAAGTACGGGTTACAGTACACTATCTACCGAACAGTTACATCAGTTACACACGGAATGCGCGGCCGTACAAATCTCCAAGGTAGGGTTTTGGTTGAAGCAAACCGTCTTAGTGTTCATTTTAACTCTCAACAACGCCTCAACCGTTTTATGTCCCAGATTTTCTCTTTCTATATACACAGATTAAACTGAATTGTGAATTGTCAGGCGCTGTAATGGGGTAGTGTCATACTGTCATGAATAACAACACGTTGTTTTTATTACAATAACACAAGGCAAGATGGGTACCACTTTTACTGTTTGTTGCGATGTTTTTTAAGCATGTATCCATGCGCAGTTTGTTACTTGTCAATTGTCGCGGCTTAATTGGAGTAGGGTCAAACTGTCATGCATAGCACCTCGTTGTTTTTAGCTTAATTGGAGTAGGGTCAAACTGTCATGCATAGCACCTCGTTGTTTTTATTACCATTACACCCAATTACACTAGACAGAATGGGTATCACTTATTGGACTGTTTGTTGCGATTTTGGTATATTGCTTTGGATTATCCCGCTATATTGGAACTAAACATTGAATTTAAAAGACTTATTAATGACGTAGAGTTAATTTTACAAAACAATTGTTTTGTAAACCGTTTCAAACAAATACAAAAATAAACACATTTTCAACATTTATTTCATTATAATACAACTATCGATAGCAATAAGCGACCACTATCTTGAAGAACACCATGGTGTGAATGCCTGATCAAATCAATAATTAGCCGATAAATCGCTGATAAGGTGTCATAAACAACACTGGTACACACGATAAGTAGAATCAGATTGTTAATTGGGGGCAATAAAGGGATTAGCGGTGGTAAGTGCTAGCGAAACAGAGCTTGAATAGCGAATTTTATTGGGAACCTATAGACCTTACATCGTTTTTTACGAATGTTGGGACAAATCGTCTCATGGTGGGACGGCGGGACAAAGGGCCCCAAAGCAGGACTGTCCCGCCGAGATCGGGACGTATGGCATGGATTTAACATAGCATATAAGCTATGTTTATTGTTAAATATGTTGCAATTTTTATGCACATTCTTCAATTTTTAAAATTAAAACAACGTTATGGCTAAATTGGGTGATTTACTGCTGAAAATACAAATCATACATGTTGAATTTTTATTTTATTTAAAAAAGTAAACAGTAAATATGTCTATTTCTTAGTATTTTTGCTGTATATAGTGTATATATAAAAACTAAGTTCAAAATATTACTTAAATGATACTATTTTGAATTTTATGACACTTTGTTTTTAACAAACCCAATTTCTACTTGGCTGAAACCACTTCCATTTCATGGCGCTCTTCCATAGATAACACGTTATAAAAAGTAAATGTCTGTAAATGAATACTTATTTCATATTGTTTAAACTTTAAACATCTTTACTGCATCTGTACACACCAACTGCATGCCCAATTTTGGAAATCTGGATGAATTATGGAACTTTCATTTACCCCAGGGGTGCAAATAAACTGGACAAAAGCCAAGCGTGGGGGTGGTTTAAAAAAAAAAACAGTATATTTTTTAAAAAGCACAGAAAGCCTACCTAAAAATTTGCATGTAGTTCAGTGAAATGATGCTGATAAAGAAAATAATACATTAGATTATATTTGGAAAGTTTCCCATTATGGGTGCGCTACCTTAATAATGAAGGATTTATTTGAATGCAGGGCCCTCAATCTATCAAATCACCTCCTGAAAAGTATACTTTTTTACCCTTTTGGGGGGGAAAATTCCCCCTAAAAAAAATAAATATTTTTTTAATTGAAAGATGTGTCTCATCTCATGATTATTATATCTCAATTCTATTTCAATTTAATTTTTTCAAACATACTAAATTATGAAAAATGCAATGAATTTAGTGCAAACATGTACAAATGTAATAATGAGAGAGTAAGTAAAAAAATCCCCCAAAAAGGGAAACGCAGCGAAAATTCACCCTCCTAAGGGCTGCGGACCCCTTCCCCCAAAGTAGTGTGAGGGCGCTGGAATGGAATAGCATTTACGAAATACTATTTTTGAAATGTCCAGAAAATACTTCTGTGTGTAAAATATTTTCCAACCAGTATTTTCTTTAATGACTCCTTCTGGTAAAGTCAACTGCAAACCATGAGAAAGACAAAATAATAATACCGGTTATGAAATCTTATAACTTAAAATTTCAAATTTACATGACCTCATCAGAATTGATCTGATCTTGTTTTTTGTTTAACCAGACAACATACCTTTAATAGAGTTCAGTTTTATTATTTTGATGTTCACAATATTTTAAATATTATAAAAACAATAGGATAATAACTTACTAAAAACCTGTTCTATGAAAACATATGGTGAAATTTGCAATTAAAAAGAAGAAAGATTTGTTTTTTATATATATTACAAGTAAGTTTAAACAACAATATAAAACACTAGTACTGTCAGGCGGGGTTATCATGAAATGATCAAGATGGCAACATCCATGCCGGAACAGTGTTTTTTTCGCCTTTTTGAACTCTTTATTGCTTGTGTTAAATTTTCCAATGCCGCTCGCTTTCCATATCAATGGGGAAGTGATTAGCGTTTAATTCGTATTAAAATTTGCTTTAATTAAATTTTCTTAGAGGGAGCTTAATTGTGTGATCCCGCTTAGAAATTTCATAGTGAGTATAGATTTAAAGCGAATATTTGACTGCATGGTTTAAAAAATCCTGTTTGGAGTTTGTTATGTCAAGAGCGAAGAGTAAATCTGTACTATTTTTAAGTTCGAGAATAATACCTGACCTCAGCAAATTTTATCGGAAATATCCTAGGTCCAAAGTCTTTTGCCTGGATTGCAACTGCACAATTAATTATTGTAATTTGAAAGTTTGGTTCTGTTTTGAATTTCACAGTTATTTCCATCAAAGTAGGGTTAAAACCAATAGCCATTTTGAAATTTAGTCAAGTTTGAAATGTTCATGCCCTGTGATTTGGTAATGTTTTTTATGTTTGCATGTCCATAGTGAATGATAGAATGACTGGAATGTGATTTTACAGGTAGGCGGGCAGCATCAAATATGTGATTTTGGATCATTAACTTAAGTTTGCCTTGACAAATCTTTATGAAAGTTAAGAAATAGCAAGCTGGCATAAAAACCCAGTATGGCACTATATTTGGGGCCACCAGTAGTTGGATATAGATCATAAGAAAATAAGTTCTGCTTTGAAACTTGAGTTTGGATGGAGGTATTGCCCTACAGAACTCGGAAGTTGCATTGGCTCATTAAATCCATCTCAAAAAAGAGGTGGCGTGCTTGATGATTAACGGCCGTGATATAACTAGACTTAAATTCTCATTTAACATCAAGTTTATATAAAAAAAAAGATTAGACAATTTTAATTGAGGCAAAAAATTCACTTACTTATTTTTAGAAGAATTTTTGTGAATATTGCAATAGAAAAAATATCCCTTTTAAGGTTTTAAACCTGTGTTATAATTAATTTTGTGTAATATGGCCTTATATTGTTCATTTTTATCACCCAAACAGTTTTTGATTATGCTTGTAAAACTGCATTATTTTGGTCAACATTTAAATAAGTTACTGGTTTATTTATCCTAACTATTTGAATGCCACTGTTGTGTAGAGGTTAAAAGCTTGCACTTTTACATCTTCGGGTCCCTGGGTCAATTTCTTCAGCGGTTGAACTTTTTTAAAAATAAACTTTGTTTGGTTTTGTAAATATTGTGGACTATTTCAAATATTAGAGCGTTGTTAATAAAAATATTAAATGACATGTATTGCCAAGTAAAAAATTGTCTTTTTAATACTTTATAGATACTATATTTTAAATTCCATCGGGTTAAAATGAGTAATTCCTTTCAGATCTGTGTACATTGTAGGTGACATGAAAACAAAGTGTTTGTTACAATATGGGTTGATTATCACAGATATGACTTAATTGGTTATGACGGGACCATCACTTTCACATATTAAAACATATTTTTTTCACAATTTAACTATTTTATATGGAAACTATGTTATTCTGAATATCCATGCATAGGTGAGTGATATGAACTGAGCAATGTGAACTATTTTGGGCCTGATTGCTTTATAAAGACTATACGTTTCATAAGGTAATGCAACATCTAAAATTTTCAGCTGCAGCATGGTTATAGCATATTAACTCTTTCAGTGCGGGAACCGAATTTTGAAGGCCTTTGCAAACAGTTTGGATCCAGATGAGACGCCACAGAACGTGGCGTCTCATCTGGATCCAAACTGTTTGCTATTCTGATAGTATTCTTTGAAAAAAATCGAAGAAAATGCTAATTTTAGAAATTCAGCAGACAACATTTTAGCAAACGACAAATTTCCCAGCATGCAAAGGGTTAATTTGTCAAATGTGGATGACCTTACAAGTGAAGCTGAAACTTTAAAGTTATGTGTTGAAACTATATTTCTTAGTAGAAGTAATTGTATTCTTTAGTATAGAATTATGCTTCAAGTATGTCTTTAAAAATGAATCATATAACTTCACTTTTACAATACAAAAAAAAAATCAACAATCAAACTTAAATAAAATGAATATAATTATGTTTAAATAAATATGACGTGTACTAACAAAAAGAACAATAATGGATTTGTCTTATTTCTTATAAAAAAGTGAATAAATGCCTAGTAATTAATTTATTGTGTGTGATGATTACACATAAACTCAAATAGACTGATCACGGAAAAGCACGAGTTTAGAAAAACACACTAATCACTGTGGTATAAACAACTCTGGTCTAATTAATCAACCAATGATAGCTTCCTTTAAATAATAACAGTTCAGCGACTTTTTTCCTTCTTTATAAAGTACCGGTAAACGGCACTTTCTCAATTACGAAAAAACTACAAATTTTCCAATTGCTGTCCAAAAAATTCCCAATTTAAGGTAAAAAAATAAAAATAAAAAAAAAAAAGTTTTTTTTGGGGGGGAAATGCAACATTTTGTTAGTTTCCCAATGCAGCTCTATGGTTTGAACCTAGGTAAATATAATATTGACAGCTTGAAAACACTTAGTTATCAATTTTAAAGTATTTGGCGACCAATTTCCCAGTTTGAGGGTTTCACGACTCGATTTTTTCCCAATTTTCAGGCTTTCATGACTCAATTTTTCCCAATTGGACAGGTACGGGTACTTTTCCCAATTGGACAAAAAAAATCGCTTCAGTTGATACGGTGTGTGATTTCGAAAGGATTATAAATGGGTCATGTTTATTTGTACTAGCAGATTAATGTGTTTTTCCAAAAAGTTGCTTTTTCCGGGATACATATATTATAATCAGTAGCAAGTGTTATTGTACCGAGGCTGTTCAAAGTATTAGGGCTTTAATACAATCAATGAAACAATAAAATACTCAATACTGATATGTTGAAACATTACCATATTTTTAACAATAACAATACTGAAAATCAAGAGAATTGTCTATAAATGTCAACGTTTTCAATTAAGGTACCTAAAATTATTGTTATAGGCTGAAATGTATTGCTGTAAATTTTTTATGATTGAAAAACAATACTTGGGCTGCCAAGTTTAGAACTTTAGAAGGGAGCAAAAACTTATTTCATTTTAATTGTCAATACTATAAAAATGTATTAAACATCAAATGTTAATCAGTATCATATTACTAGAGAAACTATTTGCATAATTAAGTTCTAAATAATCAAAGTAATTTCTAATATTGTAGGCACAAATTTTAATTAACATTAATACTCAAAATCAACGAATATTTTGCAAAATATTTTGTGAAATAAAATTAACCCATAAATATTCAGTGTTCCTCATAGCAATAGCCAAAATTATAATGCTAGACGTGGTATGGTAACGTAGATTTAACGACATACAAAATGCGTGTTTTTATTTTTTGTTGCACAATATATTCCAATTAAATTACCCACAATTATATCTATTCATAGGACACAGGAATACTAAAATGCCATATGAATATGTGTTGAATATATGAACCGCTTTCTGAGAAAACTGGGCTTAATGCATGTGCGTAAGGTGTTGTCCCAGATTAGCCTGCGCACTGCGCAGTCAGCACAGGCTTATTAGGGACGACTTTTTCCGCGTTTATGGTATTTTTAGTTTCAAGGAAGTCCCTCCTAGTACCAAAAATCAAATTTAGGCGGAAAGTGTCGTCCCTAATTAGCCTGTGCGGACTGCACAGGCTAATCTGGGATGACACTTAACGCACATGCATTAAGCCCAGTTTTCTCAGAACAAGGCTAATATTGTACGACAAAAAAAACACAAAAAGTGTTTGCTTCTCAGCTAACCTTTGTGCTTGTGTGTGTTGTATGATGAGAAGTTCTATATTTTCAAATGTATACCGGTATGCTTGTGTGCTTATTATTCTGAAGTGAAAGTGTAAAATACAAGACAACGCAAATACAAGCATTTAATTTTTACTGGTACGTTCAAGTATACACACTGCTTCAAGTGTTTGAAGTTAATACAATTCTAAAGTTATCATGTTAAAGCTTTAATTGCTATAATAATGCACTATAGAATGTAGAAGCTCTAACAAAAAATCAGCACATGTTGTTTTAAAGCCCCATTTAACAATTATTAAAAGCAAACTTTGCTGGAACCTTTTTTCAATTGAACATCTCACCAACCAAAATACAGAAAATTGATTCAGAAAACCTCATTTTCTTTAATTAGAATTCCATTTAACCATCAATTGAAGTATTTCTGGTGGACAAGTGATCGATTGTTGTACCAACAAAGTTCATCACTAAGTGAACATTCAAAACCAAAGATATGAGGGTAGATGATATTGACAACTTCTTGAATGGGATCATATTCAATAAAGTTTTTCACTTGCAGGGGGTTGGACCTTACAGATCAATACATGTAGTGAATGAACTATTTTTGAAGTATTTAATAGCTTTCTATAGATTTTTGAAAGCGTATTCAGATGTTTGTTGGAGATTATAAAAGGTGTATATATGGTAATGCTTGTTTGATGTCATGATTTTAGGAACTTGCTCGACCACATTTGGCAACTTGAAGAGGCACGTTTTGATCCGCAGATGTTATCTTGGATACCAATGGATGGGACGATAGCCTAGTTCACACAGTGTTACAAAGCATTTTCTTAATACTTAACAGTCATTGTTGTTTAAATAAGTAACATTAAATGAAAAAAATACATGTACTGATGTGACTAAAGGTGCGTTGTTAACCGTTACCTGATATTAAAAGTAGAAGATAGAGAAGATAAATTTGATTAACAGAAAGTACAAGCAGTGAAAAATCAATATGAGATTGAACTATGAAGATCATGAAAGGAAAAAATTTGAATTACTAACTAATTAAAAGAAGATGTGAGAAAAATAGAGTGATTAACTGAGAATTAGATAAGTCTGTGTCAGGCATAAAATACATACATCCATAAGGGACATTCTAGAAAAGTCTGAGCTAATGTTTGAATGGTTTAATGGTTTAAAGAAGCCAATAAAAAATGATTTATAGATAATCATAGTTTATTTACTGCCAAAAAACAGTAACAAAATCTTTTTTGAAAATAAGATAAATGTATCAAGCGGATGTCCTTGTAAACTCTCCAAGAATGGCTTCGGGATACAAATGTCGGGAGTGTCACATGAACTTTCAGTCGCAACATCTTCTTACTAAACATAAGCAGAAGTTCTGCGTGGGGAGCACCGCCGACCCAGACGACCTTCAGCTGCGCCGAGGACTCTGGTCTGAATCTCCAAGAAGGATTATCTCCCCCGAGGACAGGGTAAGGTGTTTGAATTTGAAATATCATGTAGTCATTAATTATTCTTTGGTGAACAGTTTTTTGTGTAATTTTTATAAGATTTTGTAATTATTAACATAATATCTTAAATCATGTGTTTTAATGTTTTTTTTGTAAATAAATGATACAAAATAGTCTTGTTTTACAAAACGTTTTTGTTGTGTTTTATTTACATTCATTTTTAACAAATTGTTTGACGTTTTGTTCATTTATATATTTTTTTTACTTAAATACATTAAAATCTTAATTATGGCATAAGTGTCCTGAACTGTGTAAACAGTGTTGTTTCATTCAAAATCGGGTCCAGTAACCGGACCCATTCCCATGGAAAAAAGTATATATTTTTCCCAAATGGGAGCTAAAAATTCCCAATGGAAGGTTTCCAAAAATTTTTTTTTTTTTTTTTTTTTCGATCTCAATATTTTGTTCGTCTCCCATCCATTTAAGTTCAACCTTAGTAAATATAATACTGGACACACTTATTTTCTCAATTTTGAAGTATTTTTTAGCAAAACAACAAAAACACAAATTTCCCAATTTAAGTCAAAACGCAGCGAATTTTCCCAATCCAAAGGAACCCGGACCCATTCCCAATAAAAACGGTAAAAAAACAACATTAGTACTAAATTTATCTTGATTATTGTTATGATAAAAATGAACCAGTTCCTTAAATCTAGATCTTGTATTCAACTAGTTAAAGATGGTCAATTTATTTTTGGATATCCAATACTTTATTTGAAGTACCTGTGTGGTCTGCTAATTGATTCATAAATTGACCAATATTGAGTGCTCTCTTCAGATTTAGTAATCTGGACCAATGTTCCAATGTTTTATTTCTTTTAAAACTTAAATTTGATAAGTGAAAAATAAATATTTGTTGAAAATAGAAACTAATAGGGTGGATATTAATAATATTATATATAAATTACAACCAAGAACCCATTCAAGTATACCAAACAGTATCAATTTAAAACTTTATTAAAAATTCTTTTTAACAAAATAGATGTTTTGAGACTGTTTTGATTTTTTTTGTGTGCCATAATTATTTCTGAATGATTTTTGTTAAACCAACTTGAAAGACCAACTTTGTTTGATTGAGCACTTATTGCAATAGCAGTGATGGTCTAGCTTCAGATGTCCCTTAAACATATTATTAAACTGTTGGGATTGATTGATAAAGGTGACGCTAAGCCACTGTATGTCGTAGCAACCATTACAGTCGCAAACAATTTGATTTCACACAACTTATATGAAGATAAACATCAGTTTAGGTTTGATGTTTGTCTCCGTATTGACAGCTGAGATCATTGGGTTCAGAATTATCAGCTTATAAAAATGCCCTTTAAGTAAAATAAATTATCGTAAAGGTTCATATTAAGGAACACCCAGGTTGTTTTTGTTGGACAAAGGAAGACAGCTTTCAACTAAAACTTGACTAAAATGATTGATTACAGTTTATGTAGCATTTATGATTTAATTATTTCCAAAGCTTTCTATTTGCTGTTACAGTCAGATTATCTATTAAAGATTTTAGTTAAAAAATAAAAACAAGAACAAAGTAAAGCATCATCATATCTATATAATGATATACAATATATCAACAACAACAGTTAGAAAATAACTATAACTTTGTAACAACAATAACAACGTTTTATTGTATAACCTCCCACAATTAAAGCAATCTAATAATAATGTTAATTATAAGTAATGACATGTAGTTAACACAAAATTCTAATGTCTGTAACTTGTTAAATGTTTAAAAGTTAGTTTTTGCCATCTTTGAAAATTAACTTTAAATAAGACTAACTCAAGTACATAATTGTACACGTTAAAAAAATCAATAATTTTGTGGTCCCTCAGAAAAAGGTATGTATGGTGTGAATTTCATAATTATAGGAATAACATTAATACAAATTGTTTGCCTGCTATTCAATATATGGATGATGGCCTAAACACATATTATCTAGTTATAAAGCAATAGAAAAATACGAAATTAATTTTATTGTCATCATCTGTTTATATAGCTTAGATGACAAGCTTTGAATCTTAACCCAATAAGACATCCTTAAGCAATATAAATTGAAATTTCATGACAAAATTGAAATTTTATTGTGGCGAATATACCTTCTGTTCGATATATATGGTCTATGCATTATTTGAAGTTTATTTGATGTATTGATTTCTGTAAGCATGGAAAGGTTTGCATTTAAGGTGAAATTGGCAATAGACGACTATTAAAAAACGAAATGTACTAAATAAATATGCATGCGTTCAACTGATTGGTGGGTTTTGATTTATCTCCATTGAAAGTATTAAGTAAACAGCAAGGGTTGCAATGTAAGGTGTTGCTGAAGGGTTGGAAGTAATATGAATGTCATGTTTGCATTAGATATGTTCTAGTAATTACAAGCTCATTTTGCAATAAATATCATTGGGTGCTGATGAGATCATAGCAAAATTTCAAATGTGAACCTCTTGCTATGCCACTTATTGTAACCCTTTACGACTAAGATACATGTTCATATTTTGACACACTTGTAGTCCCTTAGGAAGTTAAATTCAATTAAAGATTTTTTTTACTGGTACCTAAGATTCAAGTTTTTAAGGCTTCATCTCCAACCCTCAGATACTGGTGAGCAGCAAACAGTATAAAAGCTGATCAGACTGCGACTAACTCGTAATTTTAAGCTGTTCTGGTTTTATGCTGCTTGCACAAAGCCATTTTTACTTTGCTTCTGAGACGGAAAGGGTTAAGCACTGATGTTATTTTTAGGGCGCAAAGAAACCAGGGAAAATTAATGCTAAACAACAGGATTATTCTCCAATATTAATACCCACAAACAAATCCCCAGCAAGTGGTCGTTCATCGACTAAGCGGGACAATTTTTTCCCAACACCTGACATTGACCTAAAAACGCCTCCCGTATTTCTCCGAAATCCTGTCAATGAGACAGGGGCCACAGGCCAAAACTTGCCTGTACAGCCTGGCAAAGATATAAGTGTGGTGGGTTCCAAAATGGCGACCCCTGTGTCCCCTGAGAATATTGAAGAGAAGGTATTTAATTGCACGCAAGCTGCATGGAAAATTGACAAACTTTGCGCACATTAAACAGGTTATGGGTCACTGTATGAAAGGCCAAGCCAAAAAAAAAAAGATTCCTAGAACACTTATCTTAAAATTAAAGTGTAAATTAATTAAATATGCAATCTTAAACTTTAAATGTTAAATTAAAGAGACGTAAGCCTCTCAGTTTAAAACTTAAAATGTTAACCAATATTTGTCCAAGGTATGTGAGCAAATGCATCGCAATATTAAGCAAATTTTATGTTTTTATTGGCCAGTAATCTATATTAAGATATGATTGTTGTGGAGCTTGGTTTGGCCACATAAGTGTCACAGAAAACATCTATCTTCTGAAATTACTAGTATATAAAATACTATAAAATACTAATATAAATATGAATAGAAATAAATATTTCCTTTTTTACTGTACTTAAAGGTTGTCAGAAATAAACAAGTTGTTGGAAAAAGTGCTCTAGTAATTACTTGTCTATAAAATATATGAAAGTGTGAGTTTTTATATCTTTTTATTGTATATACATATAAATCTGTGATTTTTTTTGCTGAAAGTCACCACCAAAATACGGCTGTTTTTCAATGGCAAAAAAAGATTTACAATTTGAAGAAAATGATTTATAAAATTATAAAAAAAAATATCAAGGGCTCCTTTATTATAAGAAGGAACCTGAGGAGCACTTTATAATATAAAATTGTAGTTTAACATTGTATTTTTAGTGATTAACAATGGGAATGAAACAATATTTATTATATTTATGTACCGGTATTCCCCTTTTCCTGGTTTATTATACTATTTTATGCAATCCATAAGCCACAGTCTGTAAAATATAAAACAATAAAAAAATCACTTATAATAAATTATTATAAGTGATTTTTTTATTGTTTTTAAATGTAACTGTTTTGTTAGTATTTGTATATATACTTTTATGTTTGTAAATATATTTTGTTCATTTAATGCTATAAAAATCATAAGGAAAACTCCAGATATTTTTGTTTCATAAGCATATTACAATAAATCTGAGTTATGTTTCAAAAATTGCATTTAAATTTCATACACATGATTTTTCATAAGCATGTACATGCAACAATAATGGACATTAGCTTATGTCTCAATTTCGCCTGTTATGCATTACACTTGCATGGTTTTGTTTGATGTTTGTTTGATGTTTCAGCCATTCTCTGACTCTCTGTTGTTGAACAAAAAGGTGAGGGCATAACGAATTGCAGAACTCTATCTTTGTAAATCATATCTGTTTATGAAAGCTTTTTTATCACAATATGTGTATGAAAACCTGTATGTCAAACTCATTTCTTAACCATTTACACAATGTATACACATTAATACACTCAAAAAAGCATCAAATGTACATTGTACTTGCTATGTATTATATATGAGAAGGGCTCAAGGAATATTGGCTTTAATGCATATGCATTAAGTATCGTCTTACATTAGCCTGTGAAATCTTTATAAGCTTATTGGGGACCTCATTTTCCACTAAGTTGGAACTTTTTGTTTTAATGTTGTCCCTGATTAGCCTGTGCAAACTACTGGATTAAAGGGACATTTTCACAGATTTTGGCATGTATTGAAGTTTGTCATTAAATGTTTGATATTGATAAATGTAAACAGTGGATCTAAAAAGCTCTAGTAAAGAACAAGAATAAAATTAAAGAAAGCAAAAAAAGGAACCCTCAACCGGGCTCGAACTACTGACACTTGGAGTAAAAGTCTATCGCTTAGACCACTCGGCCATCCGGGCTCATAATTATTACTATGACTGTTGTATTTTATACTTTATATAACCAATCATTGTAGTGTCACAAAATAAAACAACAACAACAGAACTCTCCAAATTGTTCAATCGCTTTGCGTTGCAACGCTTTATAATTTTCAGGTTTTTAAATCGTCAAAAGATGCATATAATGGTTATTTTAGAGCATGGTAAATGTTCATTTTAACTGTTTCCTCACAAATATCATAACTACACCGAAAATTTGTGAATCTGAAACCATTTTTTTAAATTTTGTCAATTTTCGAAAGTGTGAAAAGGTCCCTTTAAGCCTAGCATTTCCAGAACAAGGCTCATATTGTTAACCCCCGCCATAGGCAGAGGGATATTGTTTTGGCGTTGTCTTTCCGTCCGTCTGTCTTTCCGTCCGGAGCCATATCTTGGAAGTGCTTTGGCGGATTTCATTGAAACTTGGTATGAGTATATATATGAATAAGAGGATGATGCACTCAAAATGTCATTGTACACCATCTGTTAATAAGGGAGTTATGGCCCTTTGTATCTTGAAAAAATGCTTTTTTGAGTGTCAAATATAACACTTTTGTGTCCAAAAGCATATTGGCGGGGGATATCAATTCAACGAATTTGCTTGTTGTATGTGTATTACAAGAGGGACAAAAATGTTTATAAAACATTTTCCTTTTTCTTGGTCATTATATAGTAGTGTGACCCATTTACATTTTTCATTTTAACAAATAATAACATCTATGTGTGATAATTCATAAACAGATATGATATAAGTCTGACTTTATGACCTGGATGCTAAGAAAAAAAGACAAACTTAAATATAGGCTATTTATATCACAAAATTGTTAGAAAATCTGTGTCAAAAAGCCTCATTCAATTACTTGAAAGTTTTATATATGAATACTGTTTGGCAGTCAGTATGAACAAAACAATTGTTTAGCAAAAAAATACCCTTAAAGATTATTTTAATTTCATGTAAGAATCACAGTTCATGGTAATGGAGACCATTGATTATATTTCGATTGCTGTCTGTCATTCTATTCTTTTCTTTAAAAGTTAAAACATCATTAGATATGGACATTTTTCTCTCCCTTTCCATCCACGGTGCAATTGACCAGAAAACATGTATTAGGTACATCTTGTTTTGGATTAGTAACATGACTAGTCTTTGAGATAATGTTGCTTGAAAGAACGCAAGTCTCAGTCACTGTCTGAAGAAGCTTCCTCAAACTTTACAGATATTATATAAAAATAATTTATTTTCTCCATTTTGACATAACATTCTACTCGGTATGGCATAACCCAGAAACACAATTCCTTTAACTCTTTCAGTGCGGGAACCGAATTTTGAAGGCCTTTGCAAACAGTTTGGATCCAGATGAGACGCCACAAAACGTGGCGTCTCATCTGGATCCAAACTGTTTGCTATTCTGATAATATTCTTTGAAAAAAATCGAAGAAAATGCTAATTTTAGAAATTCAGCAGACGACATTTTAGCAGACAAGAAATTTCCCAGCATGCAAAGGGTTAAAATTATGTACTTTTCTCAGCGCTATGATGCTCACATTTTGTGAAATGACATAATGGTTTTGAGGTCGAGCCTTTGAGATTCTAAGGAAATGTTCAATGTAGCCACTTTAAGTTTAAAAACAAATGGTATATAGCCATATATTACTAAAAGAAATTTTGTATGTTTTATGTGGAGTTGTTATTTTCTTTATTCTTTTTTGTTAATTAACAAAAACGTGAAGTAGAATATAACACAACCAACAATAGTTTTTATGTTTCCAAACAGTGACAGAGAAGTTGCAACTTTCTGTATTCAAGTTTTAGACATTGATTCCTTAACGCTAAATGACTGTCCCTATTATTTTATTTGTCTGATAAATATTTACAAAATCCATAGAAATAGATAGTGTATAATTATTAACTTAAGCATAAAACACATATATTATTAAGTTATTTAAAAAAAATAATATATATTTACTTTACAAAAGCTTATTATTCCAAATGAACAAGTTATTCTGTTCAACGGCAATGCTATCAATTTCTAGAAAATTCATATGTTTTCTCAATTTGTTAAAACTCGTATTTGTAAATATATTATTTCGCAATAACATTAACAAGGAAACAATGTCTAGAAAAACCATGGCCATGGTGTTAGAAGCAATCACTGTGTGGATTGTGCTTAGTGTTGTTTTGCTAGTTTGTTGCTAGAAAACATAAATACAATAATAGTTAACATCAAATTATTTTCAGTTATATCTATTTTAATGCTGAAATTTCATAATGTTAATCATTAAGCATTTTTATTGGTTACCTGTTTTATTTGTTGTGTTTTATTGGTTTTGTGTTTTATTGGTTGCATGTTTTATTGGTTGCATGTTTGAATTAAGCTATATCAGCTTCGCCGCTTAAAAGAGAAGCGTTCACGGGACAGAGATCTGCGAGATCTGGAGGAACGCATTCTCCTAGATGACCTTGAGAACCGTGAAGGTCAAAGGTCACCAAGAAAGTCACGCATCAAAATCCCGCTTTCCAAGTACCCTGAGATTCGCGATTTGCAGTTGGAGGTGTGTGCTGCTAGAGTAGCAATTTCTGCTTTTTAGACACTAGAACACTTGGATATTACATAAATTATATATCTCCTTATAGTTGAACAACTGATTAAGGGCTAATGTTAAACACTGCAGATAATCACTTATTGAACTAACATAGTTATACATATGATAGAGCTACATCATGACAAAATTGATCTAATGCCATATGCGGCCAGTGTAGTTACAGACAAGCCTGGCATCTGCAAATTCTGGTTAGGAGCTATGCTTTGCGCTGGAAAGATCACTAAAATTTGTGTGAAATTAAGTAGACAGGGTAGCTTCTGACTGTAGATATAGTAATGTCACTGCTTGGAAAGCTTTCTCTTTTGTGCTTCACTATTTGTTAATTCAGATTATGACATCATAATGTTTGATAACTGATAAATTTATACTATGTTAAAATATATATTAAGTTTTTTTTTTTATAAGTATTCTTTTAATTAAAGCTTTACACAAATAGCTTTACACAAATTCAATGTTTCATTTTTACTGACAAATGGTTTAATATTTTATTTATATAAGAAGTATAACAAACAGTTAATTTATGGGAAATACTGTGAGTCATCAACAAAATATATTTCTTCTATGGTTTGGTGCCTTTATGAGGCTTTTTCTTGCATCAGGTTTCTCTTGTACCTGTATGCTATTAGGTATTTTTAACCAGGTTTTCCGAAGGAAAAAACTGGTTATTAGATTGGCGAATGCGGGCGGGCTGGCTGGCTGGCTGGCTGGCGGGCTGGCTGGCGGGCTGGCGGGCTGGCGGGCTGGCGGAATAAGCTTGTCCGGGCCATAACTATGTCGTTCATTGTCAGATTTTAAAATCATTTGGCACATTTGTTCACCATCATTGGACGGTGTGTCGCGCGAAATAATTACGTCGATATCTCCAAGGTCAAGGTCACACTTTGAGTCCAAAGGTCAAAAATGGCCATAAATGAGCTTGTCCGAGCCATAACTATGTCGTTCATCGTCAGATTTTAAAATCATTTGGCACATTTGTTCACCATCATTGGACGGTGTGTCGCGCGAAATAATTACGTCGATATCTCCAAGGTCAAGGTCACACTTTGAGTTCAAAGGTCAAAAATGGCCATAAATGAGCTTGTCCTGGCCATAACTATGTCATTCATTGTGAGATTTTAAAATCATTTGGCACATTTGTTCACCATCATGGGACGGTGTGTCCCACGAAAGAATCACGTCAATATCTCCAATGTCAAGGTCGCCACGACTAAAAATAGATTTTAAAAAAAAAAAAAAACTTACAAAGGGGGTTAATTTTTTTTGGTCATTTCAAAAGTTCAGTTTGAGTTTTCTCCCTTTATCAGATTTTTTTTTCACAATGAAAACCTGGTTTTGTGACAATTTTGTCCCTTGTTTTTATATGCAATCTAGAGAAACAGAAAAATGGCATTGCTTACCAACATTCATTAATTCTTGTTTTTATGCCCCCGGTAGGGTGGCATATAGCAGTTGTACTGTCCGTCAGTCAGTCAGTATGTCAGTCTGTCCGTCTGTCCGAAAAAAACACTTTAACGTTGGCAATAAACTTTTGCAATATTGAAGATAGCAACTTGATATTTGGCATGCATGTGTATCTCATGAAGCTGCACATTTTGAGTGGTGGAAGTTCAAGGTCAAGGTCATCCTTCAAGGTATTTTTTTTCAAATATATCAAAGCGGCGCAGTAGGGGGCATTGTGTTTCTGACGAACACATCTCTTGTTGTTCTTCATTTAGTCTTCATCTTATATTTATTTACAATCATGTATGCATGTACTAGAATGGTCTTGTTGCTTGGCACACTGATATGCTTCTACGGTATGAGTGTGTTTATTTTGTGTAAATTTACTAACCAACATAATTATTATTTTATGTTTGTATAAAGGACATTCTATAACTCATGAAACAATCATGGCATGTTTCCATAGCCTCTGTACTAACAGATTTAACAGTACTTAATGTTATTTAAAAATTGCTTTCAAAGATTTTGCATATCTTAGAAAATGTTTTAAAGGTTATCATAACATAATTCCTTAAATCGTAAAATTGTTGGTTTTGTTATGCAAAAGTATGTGTGTTACACGTTTGTCTAGTTATATGTTGTCTCCTAGTATGGGGCATGAAATACCACACTGTATAAACACTTCAATTGATGGATTATCTCCTTAAACACGTGCACGAACAGCTTGATAGAATTAGCTTCGACTGAACGAAATACTATATCTTGCTAAAAACTTCTTTAACTTGTTGTCTGAACATAGCCTGGCACCTCAAGCTTTTAAGGCAAAACGATGTTTGTTTAAACAGTACATATCCAACAATTTTACTATGATAATTGACAAGGGCAGCGTGATAGTGTCAGTGGCTTCAATCTACAAATTGACAATCCAAAGATAGGCATGTCAGTGAAATTAATTTTTACAAAAATACTTCAAGCAGAAGTTCATCAAGATCAAGAGCAGTATATAAGTTCTCCTCTTGTCTGACAATTTGGACACCAAGCATTTTTGCCTATGTCATTCTTTTTTTGTGTTAGCTACGTCTTGAAGATCTAGGGTAAAAAATGAGTGGATTTTGTTGATCCTTGTTTTTTTTTTACTCCATAATTTTCATTTGAAACCTTTCTGTATGTACTATTAAAATACAGGTATCATAGGAAGTTGAAGGTGTAAAACAAGTCGAAAGGTCTCGCTCAATTTGACAAGTGTTACTCAAGTTGAGGGGTGTTCATCAAGTTAAGGGGTGTTAATCATGTTAACGGGTGTAACTCTTTGAGGAAACAATATTAACTGAAACACAAAAGAACGATTTAAGGCAGATGGAGATGTGTTTTACATTCCAAAGGCATGATATTTATTTAATTATGCAGGGATGGGCATTGGGGGATATTTCAATTGGAAAATGAAAATGATATTAAATGATAACTAATATCTTGGTCTGATGATATGTCATTAGATTACCATTTCACGGAACAATCACACTGATGACATGTGTTTATAGAATAGAGAGCACTTGTAGCTTATTGTCACCCATAACAAAACATATTAACAAACACTTACCGGTATGTATCAAATAATACATACAATTTTATCCTTTTGCATTTTTGTAATTTTTACCACTGATGCATAAAATAATTACCCTACTCTTAAATATTTTTTAGGATTTTAACATATATCAAGGGATTTGCATCCATCCATAAACAAACTTCATTTGGTGGGGAATATCAGTTCATCAAATTTGCTTCATTTGTTTCGATTTTTTATTAGAACGCATAAGTATGAATATACAGGACTTTATACATTTATTTGTTTTTAAGACTAAGCTATTTAAAGTATGGTGTGTTTATTAATTCTAATTGTTACTTTGTGCTACTAATGCACCTTAAAGCAAGTATATACGATTTTGTCAAATATTTATGAATTTATATAAAATGTGCAAAAAACTTATAATATATGTATTTCAATATAAAATAAAATAAAAGTTCAGAAGAACATGTGTCAAAAAATGCCAAATAAGCCAGATATTTAATTCTGAAATTGAAAACGGCTGTACAGTCGAATTCGCCAGCATGTATATCATGCATGTACGATGTGAATCTAAACTTAGTTTAACAGTTCATTTTAAATTCCTGCAACGATATATATTCATACGACACATGAACACTAACTCTGGTTCTAATAAAAAGACGAATGCTTCGGTTATTGTAGGAAAATATGTTCGTCAAAATCGGCTCGGGGCGCTAATTTGTCTTTGCTGCATTTTATGAAATTCGTATTTAATGTATAATTTTTCTTGCCTATTTTGTGTTATTGTAACATATTTTATCAATATACACTTTAACACCTTTATTTCGAAGTCGTCGGGACAGTTAAAAAAACTTCGGATTAAAGATAATTCGAAAGAAACATTTGACCAAAGACTTCTTTGATTCTGTAAAAATAAAACGTTGTGGAATTTGCATGGTTCGGTTACACGCTTACTGAAAAGCGTAAACTAGTCAGATAGCAATAGATTTCCACTTGTAACAAACGGAGGAATAAACGATTCTTTTTCTTGTTTCTATTTTTGTCTAATTACACAACATATAAAATCTAACGAATATCACAAATGATCAGACATACATACATATGAATACATTTTCAGAAATGAATTAACATTTTTTTAAAACTAATACGCAATATCTTTCTCAACACCGGCGTTCGCGCAGATAACAAAGGTGTAATTATCGGCTTTTGACGCGCCACGACAAAGGTGTAAAATTATGCTCAGTATTTTGCAGTTTTGACCTCGGATTAATGAACGATAATTATGTGCGAATTAGAGTGTTGGGACTGACTGAATCACTTCGCAGTAACAATTTCTTCGGTTTAACAAAGTTCGGATTAACAATGAAATTTTACATTAAACAAGGAAGAACCAAACACGGGACTGAAAAATACTTCGAAATAACGGTGACTTCGGATTATCGGTGTTCGAAATAACGGTGTTGAAGTGTATCACAATTTAACACATATACAAAAATTGTATAATCTCGCTTTAACAAAAAGGGTTTAATATGTTCATTCGAGTACTTTAAATGAACTTAGTGAATCTGATGTACCATGATTGTTTTTTACAAGTGGCTCATTACATTGCTCAAGCTACCTTGGAATACATTGTATAAAATGAAATTGTACAGCTTTAAAATCATGTCAGAATGATTTTTTTTTTTTTCTTTAAAATTTGCTGCCCTGTTTTATGCAACCACACATAGTTTTATTTAGTGTTTTACAGTAATTGATTTGTTTATTTCAGTACGAGAAACTACGGGAGAAAGAGAATCTGACAGGCAGGAAAACTGTTCCAGCACGACCTGTGTTCAGTAGAAATGATCGGGAAACACCTTATTCACGCAATTCCAACTCCAGCATCAGTATTCACTTGGAGGTAAATTAATGTGATGTTTATTATGTAAATTTGCTCCTAATAAACAGAATAAATCAACAGAGACTCAGATTAGCACAAGCTAAGTCATGCATACAATGGGTGCATAGCTTTCGTAAGCTGATCTTGACCAAGTAGCTGATTTACAGCCTTGTGAAGTTTATATTGAAACTTTCAGAATATCTGTCCCTACATTTTATTGCCCCTGGATGGAATTTGCGGGGGTAAATTGTTTTTGGCCTGTCTGTCTGTCATTCTGTCTGTCTGTCATTCTGTCCCAAAACTTTAACCTTGGTTTAAGTCAAGGTTAAAGTTTTGCAATTTTTTTTTGCATAATTGAAGATAGCAACTTGATATTTTTGCATGTATGTGTATCTCATGGAGCTGCACATTTTGAGTGGTGAAAGGTCATTCTTCAAGGTCAAAGGTAAAAAATATGGCTTTAAAGCTGCGCAATAGGGGGCATTGTGTTTTTGATAATTACAATAATTATTCTCTTGTTTTCTGCTATTTTAAGGATAAAAAATGTGTTTAGTATCCAATGAGCAAACACAAATGAGAGAAAAAAAGGTGACATGCCAATATATATTTCAAAATGTTATTATTTACCACTGCAGTCCAAAGTAATACATACATGCTTTATTTTTTATAATGAAAATAGCTTGCATTAAAAATGTTATTATGGATAAAATAATATTGGCAAAAAAAAGATACCTTAGACATTTTTAACATGTTTTTCTTCACTTAATAAAATCAGTCGGTTTCATTGAAAGAACACTTATGATGCAATATAATTAGTCTAAATGTGTATAAATAATTATGTATATGCCAATTAAAAAGTATATTTCTTTTCTGTTTCAGAAGAAATTATGTAATTTATATAATGTATACTAACATTTGCTCTGGCTTTCTAACCCCTGTAAGTGTCTGCATTTGTATTATATTCTAAATTATGTTAAAGGGCCATGGTTTGATAGGATTATTATGAATTACTGGTACAAATTGTAAAAATGACTGTTTGTAAAAAAACAACATTTGGGCTTTTTTTTCCCATATACAAATTTACATTATGATTGTTTCATTTTTTTTAATATCATTAACCCTTTCAGTGCGGAAACCGAATTTTAAAGGCCTTTGCAAACAGTTTGGATCCAGATGAGACGCCACAGAACATGGTGTCTCATCAGGATCCAAACTGTTTGCTATTCTGATAGTATTCTTTGAAAAAAAATGTAAGAAAATGCTAATTTTAGAAATTCAGCAGACGACATTTTAGCAGACGACAAATTTCCCAGCATGCAAAGGGTTAAAAAGACTCAAAAACTAGTAAAATAAATGTGCATGCAAATTGAAAGAAGAAACAGTCATTTAATAACCTCTTTTAATAGAATTTAGTTACTTGTCAAGAATGTATTTTATTATTGAATACTAATCATATTATTGTTACTACTAACACAATATTGATGTTTTTCTTAAATAACATTTGTTGTGGTTTAGTGTGTTGTTTTTATACTTATTGTATATTTGTATCTTGTAAATGGAGTTATCAAAATTATTTGAGTTCAATTATTTTCAAAGTGTATTTCAATGAAATCAATTGAGTTTTCTTCCTGTATATCTTATTTAACTATAAACGTCGTTTTCTGCATTTTTGTCATCATCAAACAGTGTTCTAAGTTACTAGGCAACAGGTCTGAAAAATGAACATAATATCTAAGTACATGTATTGTAAGATGTCTACATACAGTGAATACATATACAATATTGTCACATAATGACAGTGCCTACATTGCTTTTACATTGATTTATGTACATTTTTTTAAAGCCTTAATACCAATATTTTAGTATTATATAAACATGTCAAAAATGACCATAGACTCTAATTGCAGAAATCTTGATGAAGGTCTCATTCCTTTCTGAAAGAGCTTTATAGACAATAACCCAAAACTTTTTTTTGATTGAACAAAAATACTAAGGTTTAAAAAAAGAAATGCTAATCTAAGGGGCCAAACTCTATTCTTAACATGTATTTATTATAATCTAATATAAGTTTCAACAAAAGGGATTGTTTGTACAAATCTCGCTTACTTGTTATCCAAAATTCAATACAAACTGATTAAATCCACATTTATCTTGCAATAATGCAAAGTTTTTAAGTCACACAGAAAGGTAATTTGCCAAATATAAATTCAAGTGTATGAAAATTCAAAAACGTATTGCTGTACATAATAAAATGACACAAATTGGGTGTTTAATATATTAAATTTTGATGGCCTTGTTTGAAAAAAGACCCCTTCAAATATGTCCTACACAAAGTCATTTAAGAACATTTACCAACTAGTGAAACTTTTGTTTTCCAAAACAATCCTATGATTATGCAATTCATTGCACAAAGTACGTGTCCTGTTACTGTTATAATTATCAGAAATTGTTTATTTATTTGAAAATTATAAGCATGCACATATAGCTCTGTGTATTAAATACATCCCTGGCAACCATTGGCCCATGAAAACATTCAAATAAGGAAGCATGCCTACTAATTGTGATATCACTACATCCATAGAGCTCAAGAAATTAAGCTGTCTGTCAGGAAATGCAGCAATTTATAACGAACTGGCAGTGATTTGGGGCTCATGCAGTGTAGTTTAGATGGAAGCGTTTTGAAAAATGTTTTTTTCGGATAAAGTTGAGCAACATCATTGCCGGGTGGGAAACAAGCACTTTTTGATTTACACCATCCCTGTGAAGGTAAGATTGGTCGTGATACTTGAGTCAACATGCTGACAATGGAATAATTGTTACAATTGGTTGATAATAAAAATTGATGTAAAAATATGCTGAAGAAAATTGGTTTACAAGTATTCTACTATCAAGTTTAAATTTTAAGTGACAAAAAACATCCAACAAATATTGGTATTATAATAATAATCAGGGATCATATTTTCCCGCAACATCAATCGGTCCGGATTTAAATGGGGAAAAAGTATCCGAAAATTTATATCCGAAATCATGACAAATTACGTTAAAATAAATACAAGTTAAATTCCCTTAGGCATTTTTTAAAACGAAACATACGAGTTTTCTCAATTTGTTTTATCATTTGCTATTTCATTGACATTGGTTGTTTCGTGTGCTGTTTTATCTGAATGTTTTTCATCGTTGTCAATATTATTAGTCTGCGTAAGTCTATACCGATGTTTTAAATCGTTGTCGACTCGATAATTGCATACAAACATGCACTGAACCAAACAAATGTCTGTGCGTAGATTTGTTACTGACAATAAAAAAGCCAAATAGTTAAGAAACAATTCGTGTACGTTATTGTTTGTTGTCAAATAACCCACGGCCGATATTTAAGATGCGTAGGGGTTAAATCACGAGTGCGAAGCACGAGTGATTTGAAACCACGCATCTAAACTTCCGGTCGTGGGTTATTCAACAAAAAACAATAAAGAACACGAATTATTTCTATTCTAACACGATTTTTACTTAAGATTTATACAATGTATATTATTAATCTTGTGTACTATTTTATGTGAAGTTCCGCCCATAAAAATAACTTTCGGCTGATCTGTCTATCAGATCCGCAACTTTTATTTATTTATTGCCGAATAAATAGGAAAATGTATCGGCATATTTTGTTTAATTACAGCGCGTGCTTTAAGTGTATAACGTCCGCCCACAATTATTGCAGAATATCCGATTTTCTTCTTTGTTGTTATGAAAGTTTACTGTATCATGCATGAGGATAACGTCGAGGTTTTCATCTCCGAAGTAAATGTCAACGATTTTATCCTGGACGAGTACACATTACGGACCGATTAGTGTACTAGGTATAAGCCAGTGAAATTATCGATTGATATTATCGCGGGGTTATTTACGCATGACTAATACACAACCGGGCGAATCTTCGCTGCTTGGGGTCATATTCTGATACTAGTCGGCTGACGTGCAATAAACTGGTCCTGACCGGTTTATAGACTGCAGATAATGGTTTATCACACCTAATCGAGATAAGAATGTAATAAAGTTGTGCACTGTGTAATCAATTTCATGACATGGGAATTTTAGCAAACAGAATCAGACCAACTGTTTGGGATTTTCAATTGGTCTTTCATGACCTCAATCGGTTTAGGACTGACAAAACCGAAAAAAATATATGCAGTTTTACTTGTTGTATGTATAAATTTTGAAAATTTGTAAGTAAAATAGACTTTAGCATATATAATTGTATCATTAAAATTGATTTTACTAAAAACCTAGTGTCGCATAGTCTGTGGAACACATTAAAGTACATAAGTCTATTTCAATTTTCATTGCGAGTTATTTTTGCTAGATAAACTCTAACACAATGTTTTCCAGTGTCCGTAAAATATTCTGAACAGCAAGATAAATGCAGCAGCCTTACCAGTGATATTTTTACAAATTTTCTCATCTGAGTCCTTGGACATGATAACTTGCAAATCTAAGAGTCCCCAAATTGAAAGAATGAGTCCAATTATTAAACGATATTATTTTTTGAGAAATTTTAATCCATTTTTGGGACTCGCATAATTCGAAACATTGCATCCCCAGAGGTTTTTGTGCGTCCAGGATGCAGGACTCGCAGGTAAAAAAATTACTGCTAACAGCCCCGGACAACAAGTGATTTTGACCTATCTGCTTGGTTGTCTAAAATGTACTGACTTCCCTGCTGAAGTTAATATATTAATATACATTGAAACACTCAAAAGGCAACGTGTGCAATATCGACGGGAACGTGTGCAAAGTCACGTGTCCAAAGGTAACAATGTAATATGACGTTTGCAACGGATGTATATGGACGTTAGCCTTTCATTTACATGAAATTACACAACAATTAATGGGCTGCATGTGCTTACCAAAGACATGGCTAATTAGTGAAACAATACATGGGCAATAACTTGGTGCATTCTCCTTGCAGGATGAGTATCGAAGGAATCCCAACCAGGACCAACAGTTACGGAGCCTGGCTGAGAACCATGGCCGTCAGATGGAGTACCTGCAGTTGCGTAATCGAGATCTCGAGAAACAAAGAGAAGGTAACTCTTGCTGCAGTTTTATTTTATGGCCCTGAGTATTGAAGCCTTGTTCTGGGAAAACTGGGCTAAATGCATGTGCATATACACAGGTTAATCTAGAGAGACACTTTGCGTAAACTGGTTTGTCATTAACCCTTTCAGTGCTAGAACTGAATTTTGAAGGCCTTTGCAAACAGTTTGGATCCAGATGAGACGCCACAGAACGTGGCGTCTCATCAGGATCCAAACTGTTTGCTATTCTTATAGTATTCTTTGGAAAAAATATCGAAGAAAATGTAATTTTAGAAATTCAGCAGACGACATTTTAGCAGACGACAAATTTCCCAGCATGCAAAGGGTTAAGAAGAGACCTCTTTTAAATGAAAAATACCATTAACACGGAAAGTTTTGTCCTTGATTAGTCTGTGTAGACTCCCCAGGCTGATCTTGAACTAATTTGTAAGCACAATATATGGCCGTTTTGCCAGATCAAGGATAATTTTTCTTACCACATCTTGGAAAGTTTTGGAAGTGTCATTTGTACTTGGCGTGATACAGACGTACAGCAGATCACCTTGTCAAAAAATTCCTATAAGTCTTTGTTACCTAAGATATAATAAACATTTTTGAAATATCAATTGATTAAGAAAGTTGTATTTGATACATATTAATTAAAGTTTGTAAATTCTGTTGAACGCAATATACAATCCTTCAAAGAGTACAAAACACTAAAAAAAGAGTCTTTTTAATCTTTTTACACAACATTTCATGATCATTAATAGTTTTTCACACACCCATATAATCACTGCGAAGCATTTTTGATATGCTATGCTGTATATTTATATACATATAAATATTCCATTTTAGTAAACTATTTGCCTACTTTGATTCACTGAAACCATTCGGGTGACATCTTTTAGTCAGAGTAGTGAATGGTTGCTAAGCAAAATAAATTTTTATAAATATTTTTAGCAGACTGTAGCAGCTATTACTTGAGAAAAAATAATATTCTCATCAAATGCATGACCAAACAGCTTAATACTGCCATTTTTTACCATAAACTGACGAAAAAAAACAACAGTGTATGTTGTGAAAAAGGAAGGCTTAATCAAAATGATTAAAAACAAAATCAGATATGGGGCTAAATAGAACTGTGGGTGAAATTAAGAGATTTTTATATTTAAAAAAAATTAAGGTGTGGCAAATTAGTCATCTTACCAATTTGTTGTTGTAACGGCCAACTGTTGTGTACTTTTCGTGTGAATGTTTTTATCCCCACGCTTTTTGAAAAGCGTGGGGATATTGTGGTTATCTCCGCCGTCCGTCTGTCCATCTGTCTGTCCGTCCTGGCCACTATCTCCTCCTACACTATAAGCACTAGAACCTTGAAACTTACACACATGGTAGCTATGAGCATATGTGCGACCCTGCACTATTCGGAATTTTGATCTGACCCCTTGGTCAAAAGTTATGGGGGTTTGGGTGGGGCCAGGTCAGAGATTTTCACTTATTATTTTATGCCCCCGGTATGGTGCATTGGCCATAACTTTTGCAATATTGAAGATAGCAACTTGATGTTTGGCATGAATGTGTATCTCATGGAGCTGCACATTTTGAGTGGCTAAAGGTTAAGGTGAAGGTCATCCTTCAAGGTCAAAGGTAAAAAAAACAAATCCAAGGGAAGTAATAAGCTTTAAAGGATGGTAAGTAAATAACCTGCCAAATGATATAAAAAAAATTAATAAATCAAAACGGTGCATAGAGTTACACAGTAGTGGCGCAGAGATGTATTTAGTATTCAATTGTTTGTGTTAACTCATCTGTGAAATGGTTTAGCTCATCCATCTAATGTTTATACAAGGGATTATAAAATATTGGCGCAAAGGGACACCTGTATTTAACAGAAGAGATAGAATGCAGTCAAGGATAAAAAGCATGAGAAACTCATGGAATAGAGCCTCAAGAATCTATAACAGGGCTGAAACTTTCACTTTGTTCAATTACAATTTTAGACTCATTTCTGAAAATCTGTCAAAATGTTAAAGTGGGAAAAATGTGAGACACAATTTAAAGCAAGATGGACTTTGAACAGGCACATCAAAGACAGACATGAAATTCAACATATTCATTGTTGTGTACAAGATTGCGATAGAAAATTTCTGAGACACTACTATTTAGTCAACCATTTAACCTCAAAACATAACTTTTCCAAAACAGAAGCAAGAAGATTGGCTATAAGAGAGGATGTTCAGCCATCTCATTCGTCATTCCAATTAGGATGACTTGTACATAATTGACTACAGTGAAGTTATTTCATTATTAGATTTGTTAGGAGAGCAGAATGAGGAGGACAAATTAGGGTATAGATTTTCACTCATTTTTTAGGTTATTTTACGTTAACTTCTTCATTTCTACACCGAATTACTTCAAATTTATACTGAACATCTCTTATGACAATACGGTCAATCTCAACTATGCATGGCCCCATAACCAACCCTGGGGCGCCCCTGAGTCAAACATGCGGTGTGGGGATACGCGTCTGCCTCTGCTGCGCAGTTTCTAGTTTTACTATGCTTTCTGATTGATTTAGTGATTCCGGCATTGACAGGTAAAACTACACTGCATTTCATAAGTTGGTTAAGAACTAATGTCTTTTGTGAAGCAAATTGAAATTGAATAACTGTGCATAAAATAAAGTATATTTTTAGTATGTTGTGTTGCATTTGCACTTGTGAATGAGATGATTGATGGCAAAAGGGATTTATTTTGCGTTTGTGTTGTTCTTATTTACAGTGATAAATTCACTGATAATATTGAATTTATATTGGAAGTTTTATTTTTATTTATCTTTAAACACCCATGGATGGACAACTTCATTTTGTTTTATGCACTTAATTAGAGGTGATGGTGGCTAACTGAGTATGGTGTCTTAAGTACATGTTAGAATAAGGAGGTCACTGGTTCTTTAAGAGCGAGATAATACGGTTTTTTATTATTAACCAGGTTTTCCGAAGAAAAAAACTGGTTATTAGATTGGCGAATGCAGGCGGGCTGGCGGGCTGGCTGGCTGGCGGGCTGGCGGGCGGGCGGAACAAGCTTGTCCGGGCCATAACTATGTCGTTCATTGTCAGATTTTAAAATCATTTGGCACATTTGTTCACCATCATTGGACGGTGTGTCGCGCGAAATAATTACGTCGATATCTCCAAGGTCAAGGTCACACTCTGAGTTCAAAGGTCAAAAATGGCCATAAATGAGCTTGTCCTGGCCATAACTATGTCATTCATTGTGAGATTTTAAAATCATTTGGCACAATTGTTCACCATCATGGGACGGTGTGTCGCACGAAAGAATCACGTCAATATCTCCAATGTCAAGGTCGCCACGACTAAAAATAGATTTAAAAAAAAAAAAACTTACAAAGGGGGTTAATTTTGTTTGTTCATTTCAAAAGTTCAGTTTGAGTTTTCTCCCTTTATCAGATTTTTTTTCACAATGAAAACCTGGTTTTGTGACAATTTTGTCCTTGTATGTGTTATATTGTAATATATTGATAAAATATGTTACAATTACACAAAATAGGCAAGACAAATTATACATTGAAGACGAATTTCATAAAATGAGGCAAAGACAAATAATCACCCCGAGCCGATTGTGACAAAGATATTTTATACATATTTTTCTACAATAACCGAAGCATTCGTCTTTTTAGTTAGTGTTTGTGTGTCGTATGAAAAGATATCGTTGCAGGAATTTAAAATGAACCGTTAAACTAAATTTAGATTCACATCGTATATGCATGATATACATGCTGGCGAATTCGACTGTACAGACATTTTTGATTTCAGAATTAAATATCTGGCTTATTTTGCATTTTTCGACACAAGTTCTTCTTAACTTTTATTTTAATTTAAATTGAAATATATGTTTAATAATTTTTTCACACATTTTATATAAATTAATTAATATTTGACAAAATCATATAATCTCGCTTTAAGACACCAACAACTGGTTCTACCCAGGAAAACTCAGTACTTGTGATGGTGTTTATAAGTCGTGAGGCTTCTGATGTACTCTGGCTTAAAAAGATATAGTTAAACTAATTGGACATTTTAAAAAGCATTGTATTGAATTATGCACAGTAATTAATTAACATAATCCTCATACAATTTCATATAAGTTGCCCTCTCTGAAAATTGGGCTAATGCCATGTGAGTTAACCCTTTCCCACATAGAAACAAAGTGGAAATGGCTATGTGCAAACAGCAAACAGCACGAGTAACCCACAGTCTATTCAGGTTTAATGCTGTTTGCTGCTCATCAGTGTCTATATAATATAAAAGGTTTGAAATGAAGCCTTTGCAACTTGAATCTAGAAAGAAAGGTCTTTAATTAAAAGTAACCTTTAAGGGACTACAAATGCGTGAAAAAACGTATCTACATGGGAAAGGGTCAAGCGTGGTCCCAGGTTAGCCTACGCAGTCCATACAGGCTTATCTGGAATGACACATTTGACTTTTATGTAATTTTTGTTTTAAAGGAAGTCTCTTCTAAACAAACATTCAGTATAGGCAAAAATTGTCTTTGTATGAACACTGACTACTGACCCGTACATACATGATGTATTAATTGTTCACATATGTGTGGCACATGCACAGCACTTGTTTCTGCGTGCAGTGAAATATATCAGGGACAACAACGTTCTTTGGACATATTGTTGTGAATGTTTTGTTAATGCATCTGTATATATGTATATATATGTATAAGCATGGTCAAAGAATTTAAGCATCGGAACTTTTTTTTTTTTTTTCAAGACCAGCTAACTTATGTCTTCAAGTGCATGACAAGCAATCCAAGGGTTTTGTATTTAATGCTTGGCCCCAGCAACAAAACATATGAAGGGATTGGTCCTGGAATAATTACAATGTCCATTCTTACATTAATTCTTAAAGTTGAGTAGTCGTCAACTGCTGGCACTTATATGTGCACTTAGTGCTGGTTCCCTACTTAGATTGATTTCACGTACAGAAAAAGAGCGAATAGTTTATTGGACACAAAAAAGAGCGAATAGTTTATTGGACACCATTAAATGACTGAAATAGGCAAAAGGGGGGAATGAATATCTGAAAAAAAAATCTGTTTTACTACCAGACATACGTCGGCGGTTGGAGGGTCTAGGCAGAAAGGCGCTGGTCCCTGAGCCCCACCATGACAACACTGCCGACCTGCTACGAGAGCTCAGAGAACAGGAAATACGCAACCAGCGCGCCCTTGACGACCTCAAGCGACAGCTTCACGATCTGAGTGGCAACCAAAGGGTCAACGTCATGTAAGTTGTTTTGTTTGTTTCATGATTTTATTTATCGGAGCATCATGACATGTGTAGGAAAAAGTAGGAAAACAGTAACATTATATTGAGTTTTCTTTGCACCTACAAATATCCCAAGGTCTGTACTCAATTCTCTTAAACTGCTGGATGGATCTTACTTAAACTGTCTCAGCTAAATGCCCTTAATTTGTGAGGTTCATAAATTTTGAATAAATTTAAATTGCTTTTAATTCTAGATATTACATGTAGTTTTAGAGAATAATTTATTCTTTTGAACTATACTTTTATGTATTCATCATGCATATGGGTCAGTGCCGGGTTAATATTGGAGAGCTTTATGTGTTTAGTGGTCATATTGACGATTTATATCACTTTTATGCTTGCAAAAAGGGATGTGGATTTGATGCAGAGAAATATAAGTAAAACAGTCAAAGTGATTCAAGACATAGAAAGAGTTGTGTACGAACAGTGGAAGAAGAAATGTGAAGAGAAAGAACTAGAAATGGTTGCAAAAGCAACAAAACTCATTGAAACCAACATTGTTTGTGAAAATGGAAAAGAAAGTGGTGGTGAAAAAATCAGAAAATCATCTGAGAAGGATAGAGAAAGGGTAAAACAAATGATGAATTCTTCTCTTTGGCATCTTTTTTATGATCCTGAAATCTAGTTTGGGCAGGCATAATTCTATAATGATTGGCTTGCCTGTCCTGATTCTGTTTCCTAGAACGTTGTTTTTCAGAATGTGAGCTAATTTTACCAATTGCCTCTAGCACCACCGTTCCATACACCCCAATTTGATACATCATTTATTGCTAATGACCATTTATAATCCATATGATTCTTGCACTGGGAAAATGGGGCTTAATGCATGTGTGGTTAAATGTTGTCCCAGATTAGCCTGTGGAGTCACCACAGGTAAATCAGGGATGACTTTTTCTGATTTTTTTTGTAAATTTAGTTTAAAGGAAGTAAAATCTTCTCAGCGAAAATCCAGTCTAGGTGGCAAGATTCCTCCCTGATTAGCACACTTCACACTTCACTGGCTAATCTGGGATGACACTTAACGCACATGCATTAAGCCCTGTTTTCTGAGAGCAAGGCTTATCTTTATTACCGGTACTCTGATTTTGACAAAGCCAGAAAATCTTTCAACCACAATGTTTTTGCCCAACCACTAAAAGCTTTACATGGTAATGAATGACTGTGTTCAACGATAATTTGTTATAATTGTTTAAAAAATTGTCACAAATGATATTGGTACATAATTGCTGTTATTGAAAATGTGCCAAATAATCAACTTGAAAAGACTCCTGAAAAAACAAAACAGAATGAGAAAGTTATTGATTCACAAACAGTAGAAAAACACAATCCATTGAGTGGGGATGGAGAAAATGTTGTTCTTGAAAGCAAGGGAAGTAACTGGAAAAATCTGGTGTGTCAACAGTTATTAAAATGTAAAGATGACTTAAGATCTAGTGTTGGAGCAAAAAGTCAAGAAAGAAGGCAACAACTTTTGTTGGAAGATCTAAACATTCTGAAAAACATTGTAAAAAATAGCGATAAATATGGTTATTCAGATGTTGTTAAGGGCCCTCATGGCAGCCCCAAAACAAGAACTATAAGTGATAACAGAGAGTTTATGGACAATCTTGAGATAAAGGCCAATGATCTGAGAGACAAAAGTCTTCCATGCCCAACTGCAGGTGTGCAAAGTCAGTGTAGGTTTGTGGCTGTTTTACTTGTAATTAAGTTTCTTTGGGTTCCATTTAGTTTTGTTTTTATTATATGTTTTACTGTTTGTATATCTTTGTATTGTTTAAGTTAGTGAGCTACAATCAGAGGTCCAGGTGCATACACAATTAATTATGAACTCATAGTAAACAGATATGTAGGGAAAATGAGCGGAGTATGTATATTTTAAAACACAAGTTAAATAAGTTGTAAAATGTTCAAACATTATCAAATAGACATCAGTAAAAGTGATCATATAGACGTTATGACAAGTCTAACTCCACATATATATATGAGCCTCCCTATGTGAAAAGGGGGTTAAATGCATGTGAGTAAAGTGTGGTCCCAGATGAGCCTGTGCAGTCTGCACAGGCTAATCACGGAAGACACTTTTGGCTTTTATTGTATTTTTTGTTCAAAGGATTATCCTTCTTGACAAAAATCTACTTTAGGCAGAAAGTGTCGTCCCTGATTAGGCTGTGCGCAATGCACAGGCTAATCTGGGACAACACTTTACACACATGCATTAACCCTTCTTTTCACAGAACCAGGATCATATGGATAACTGCTTTGTTTCAACTACCATTACTTGTTGTTGTTTAACAGATTATGTTCATGCTTAGTTTGATTGATTTGTCATGTTTTTATTGTTATTAAATTATTGCAAAGTTATTTTGTATTATTTGTGTTGTTATGTTTGGTTTATGTATGGTTGCTTCTTGTCATTTGAAATTTATTTTAATCAACAATATAATATATTATGTATGTAAGATTTTTAAACAGAAAATGTATCAACTGTAAATTGTTTACCATCAGAGTGTTGTTGTAAAGGCTATGATAGTGTACACCTTGCTGTTTGTTTTATCAGAATAAATGAAAGGCTTCATTATAAGACAATATGGTTGACTTTGAATGTAAATTTATTTTCAGTTACTACAAAAAAGCGTTACTAATACAGCAATACTTATTATGTGTTTTGTATTTATATGTTCTTAACATAACATCAATAGAAATCAGTTGTAGCAGAAAAAACAGCAAATCGCTGCACCAGTCTCTTTGCTATTCTATAAGGAAAAAGTCAATATATTTAAATAATTAACTTTAACAAGCCTTGAACACTTATTTAAATATATATAATTTGCTTAATAACCTTACTAAAAGATATGCTCCACTTTCTTACACAAAAGTTTAAACTACCGCCTTCATGCCTTGGTTCTGATTTCAGAGAGATAGAGAAGCCAGTGTACCCCCAGGCACCCCCTCCCCCTGCCCCTCCATCTCCACGGAGACCATTCGTCATGCCTGTGTTCTATGGGAAGTCCTTAGTAGCAGAAATCATGTATGTATACAACATAAGCTTGTTTATTGTTTCCTGTTAACAGATTAACTTGACCTCATTTTAATCTTTAAACAGTATACACCAAGGACAATTACCAAGGACACTGAAATGTCACAGGTGGCTGTGGTGTAGTGGATATGTTGTCTGTCACGGGTTTGATCCCCTTCTGTTGGAGCGAAATTTAAATTTCCCCCATAGTCACCAAGCACTGGTTCTAGTCCTAGGAAACGTATGGTTTCAAATAAGCCTGAGGCTTTCTATGCAATAGAGCTAAGATAAATAGGTTTAAACTTAATTGAAATGTCCATTTTAAGCGCCATACGTCAAGCGTATCTCCAGAATGGCGGTAATGACCCTGATGTGCTCTCCCAGATGGCACAGATGCAGGCTGAGGCGCAGGCTATCGAGGACCAGATGAATCAGAAACCACCAGAGAAACATCGAGGTCAGTGGGATATGAGGTAGTGCTGCAACGATACGCCAAAAAGCGTATTGCGATATATTGTCAGCTCAAAAACCCGTATTGCAATATATCGCAATATATTGCTTACTTGTTCCAAAATTATGACTCGCCAATTACCCGATAATCCCGTATATTCCAGTTTTAAAGCAAATTCTGGTAAATGTTTACTATAAAAATGCTCAAGAATAACACAAAACACAAACATTCACCAATTTTCTTACATATCAAATACATTTTGGCATTTGTTACTATTTAAAGATGTGATGAAATAACTTCCAATCGGGCGTTTTTTTTCCCCACTGAACACGCGTAAATCGCCTGACGTGATGTTCCCGTTTTATACAACACAAATACACCCACACTTTGCACGCGACGTTCTACATGTCTGTATAATTTTTGCGCGCTTTCGCTTTTTATTGAGAAAAAGAATAAAGCACTTTTTTTATTGTCGCGTTAGCATTACATTTCGGAAGCGTGTTTCCGAAATTCGGATTACAAATTTAATAATGCTCATTTCAGAATCGAAAGAAACATTTAGTTGTGCGTAATTAATTCAACGATAATTCGTTTAAAAGCATAGAATGAATGCTCCCATGTAACAACGCTACTCTGTATAATAGACTTTTTAGAATGCCATTTGTACGTAACAATTTATTTTTACAAAATACCGCTTTGTTTTGTTTACCTTGATATCATTATTTTGGATGGCTTTTCTGAACGAAATGTAGATGCATGTTTGTAAAATTTTCGTACCGGTATGACGAAAATCGTATCGCAATACAATATGCGGATTGCGTATTGCGATATATACCGATATACCGGTATATTGTTGCAGCACTAATATGAGGCTAACCTTGCAGAAAAAGGGCAAAATGCACGTGTTGTCCCAGATTTGCCTGTGCATTTCGCACAGGCTACTCACAGATCATACTTTCCATCTTCACTGGGTTATTTCTAAGAATATCCTTCCTTTTAACAAAAATTACCATTTAAGCAGACAGTGTTTAACCTGGTTTTTGTCGGAAATGACTATACAGGCTAATCTGGGATGCCACTTTATGCAAATGCATTAAGCCCCATTTTACCAGATTGAGGCTCATATGTATACCAGTCTGTCTAGCTGGATGTTTTGTATACCAGTCTGTCTAGCTGGATGTTTTGTATACCAGTCTGTCTAGCTGGATGTTTTGTATACCAGTCTGTCTAGCTGGATGTTTTGTATACCAGTCTGTCTAGCTGGATGTTTTGTATACCAGTCTGTCTAGCTGGATGTTTTGTATACCAGTCTGTCTAGCTGGATGTTTTGTATACCAGTCTGTCTAGGATGATGTTTTGTACTACCTCTCCCTCTAGGGGTGTACTTGATTTACCACGAAGCTCTGTCTTGTTCTATCTGTCTCAAGACACAAACTTGGCTGACCCAGTGTGCATGTGCACCTTTTTTTATTATTTTTAGTACAAATGTTCCCTTTATTAATTTTAACAAAGGTCAAGGTCATCCTTCAAGGTCAAAGGTCAAATATATGGCTTCTAAGCGACGCAGTACGGGGCATTGTGTTTCTGACAAACACATCTCTTGTTAAATATTAAATGCATTTCTTTGTCTTTTTGCAGAAAAGCCAAAGGACAACGCTACTGCTGTTCATATGCTGGAAATTGAAAACGATCGCTTGAACCAGGAACTCCGACTGCTGCAAGAGCAAAATCTTCTGGCACAGAATCGCAATAGAAAGTCTGACAAAGAAGGTAACAAACTTCCCCATATAAGCACCTCTGTTGACCCCAGAAAGAATGAAGTCCATTTACACCTTTCCTTTCCTAATCCTTCACTCAAGGACCATAATAATCGTAAAGCTCGTGGGAAAAAGCACAAGGGTAATCCACAGAAGTTTGACATAAAAATTTCTTCGCCTCTAAATCTCCCAACCACAAAACAGCGGTTGATTGGTGTTTTCCGTCCAGCTGACTACACAAGCTATAAGCCTGTTGAACAAGTGGAGAGTTATCTTTCTGGTGATCAAGATAAGCACAGTTCTCGATCGGAGCCCATAAAGAACAGCAGAGAAAAGGTCGTGAAATATTTAGCCTTACACAACCCTGATGGCACAGTCCAGCTTTCAAGGTCACAAAGTTTTGGATCTTACAAAGGTCAAACAAAGTCAAGGCCATACATTCCACCTCTAGACCTTAGAGATGTTAAATCACCTTCAAGAAGACCTCGTGACCTTGACAAAGGAAGGTCATATAAAACCCAGCCATTACTTCATCCAATTTCACCAGACCTTACGGGCATGGTACCACCAAATCGAGCTTCGATGAGCAGAATTACTGAAGAGCTTGCTCATTCCAACACAATTGCCTCACACCCAGATGACCCGGATGGACATACGCAATTACCTGTCATTACAGGTCAAGGTCATCCTTTTAAACCAGTTTCAAGGTCACAGCAGGGGCCAGTCGACCTTGGGCATGCAGAACTTAATCCTGAAGTGTTTATTGATGCTCCTACCCCCACAAGACCAAATTCCAACATGTCACTAGGTACTCGGCAAGCATTAGAATACCAGGATGTTGTCAATTTAGAGAGTGATGGAAGTGACAAAGATGATGTTTTTGAGGATGGTCACAACTCACCAGAAATTATTCCCGACGTTGCCTGGCAAGTGTCAAGGTCAAGTGCCCAGCAGCAACGGGAGACTGGTTTTGATGACTTCATTTATGAATACTAACAGTCAACAGGATGGTGTTTACCAGCAGTTAATACCCAGTACTTGTAGCATATCGTTTATGCCGCCAACTTTTGAACTTGACTAAAAAGTGAAATTGAAATAACATTTTGGAAAACCGTAAATCAAGATAATGTAAATGCTTACTTAATTTGGTGCTGGGTCTTCTTTCTGCTTTGAACACATGTAAACTAGACTTTTTTTTCTTTTAAGATCATTTGGTTATTTTGGCATTTATTTGTGCTTTTCTGTCCTTCTGCTAATTAAGACATTACCGGTATTCTTTATAACCACCCCTGGTTGTCAATGTATGTAATTGTAGCCATCTGTAGTAGTGATTTTGCTTTTTGTTGTTGCAATATTAATATTCCAAACACTGTTTTTGTACTTAAAATATCTGAACAAATTCTGACTTCATGTAATACTGCTTAATTTTTGAATAGTGAATGCTGATAATTATATGAAATATTTTATGCGACAAAGTTTCATGTTTTCACAGAGAATCTAAGTAGAGGTATTAACTTGCTAGTGTGGGCTATTGAAAAGTTAGATTGCTTGTTTATCATTTCAATGACAAATCATTTTAAATTGTATAAGTCCTGCACAATTCTGATTACTTGCATTAAGTCAAATGTTCTTTTAATTTTGGTATATATCCTTTTTAATGCCCCCGAAGGAGGGCATATAGTGATCGGACCGTCCGTCTGTCTGTCTGTCCGTCTTTCCGTCACACTTTGCGTTTAGGTTTCGCGTTTAGGTTTAGAAAAATTCTCATAACTTCTATGTCAAACTCATCTCTTGTTAATTGTGTTCTGACAAACACATCTCTTGTTTACAAGGGAAATTGGTTTTGTCCACTTCGTATGTATTTAAGGCATAATACTGACATTAAAAGCGAAAAGCATATTTCAAGTTAACTACTTATTCTTGCAATTTTATTTTCACCTAAAATATTCTAACAAATCTCTTTAAAAATGGTATTGAAACATCTCTTTTTGAATTGGAAGATGTAAACCAAACAGTGGTTGTAATTAATTGATTTGAATGAATTGAATGCATTGAGTGTATATTGGGCTTTCTATATAACATTATATGTATGAGTAAAATGTAGTTAAAATGATATTGCAAGAGTTTGAAATTCTTTGCACTAGGAGGTTATGTTATAGTTTTTATTAGCTCATCTATTTTTTTTAAAAAAATTATGAGCTATTGTCATCACCTTGGCGTCGGCGTTGGCGTCGGTGTCCGTTTAATTTTTGCGTTTAGGTCCACTTTTCTCAGAAAGTATCAATGCAATTGCATTCAAACTTGGTACACTTACTAACTATCATGAGGGGACTGGGCAGGCAAAGTTAGATAACTCTGGCGTGCATTTTGACAGAATTATGTGCCCTTTTTATACTTAGAAAAATTGAAAATTTTGGTTAAGTTTTGTGTTTTAGGTCCATTTTATTCCTTAAGTATCAAAGCTATTGCTTTCATACTTGCAACACTTACTAACTATCATAAGGGGACTGTGCAGGCAAAGTTATGTAACTCTGACTGGCATTTGGACGGAATTATGGGCCCTTTATCCTTAGAAAATTGAAAATTTGGTTAAGATTTGTGTTTTGGTCCACTTTACCTCTAAAGTATCACAGATATTGCTTTCATACTTTGAACACTCGCAAACTATCATAAGGGTACAGTAAAAGAACAAGTTGCAAAACTCTGGTTGTCATTTTTATGGAATTATGGCCCTTTTTTGACTTAGTAACTTTGAATATATGGTTAAATTTTGTGTTTCGATCCACTTTACTTCTAAGGTATCAAGGCTATTGCTTTCAAACTTCAAATACTTTCATGCTATCATGAGGTTACTGTACCTGGCAAGTTGAATTTTACCTTGACCTTTGAATGACCTTGACTCTCAAGGTCAAATTATTAAATTTTTCTAAAATAAACTTCTTTATTTATGATTAGATTTGATTGATACTTTGACAAAACAACTCTTACCTGACATACCACAAAAGACTCCACCCAAACCATCCCCCCACCCAAATCCCCCCCCCACCCAAATCCCCCCCTCATTTTTTTTCTTAAAGATCATCTAATAAATGACCACCACACCCTCACACTATACCCCCCCCCCCCCCCAAAAAAAAAATGTTTTTGAAACATGGTTAAAAAACACAAATATTTATTTTTATTGTTTTATTTTTGAAATACGGTCCAACCATCCCACCCAAGACCCCCCCCCCCAAGTTTGATAGCCTGATTATTTTCTGCATTTTTTTTTGCATTTTTGGAAGATAATGTAATAAATGACCACACCCCTACACTATACACCCCTCTCCACTTCACCCCTCCCTCCTTTGTGATTGAAATTGAGATAGATCCCTTCACCTTTAAATAGAAAAATAGATGAGCGGTCTGCACCCGCAAGGCGGGTTGTTTCTTAATAGCATGGGTAATGTTTGTGCAATACTGAACCATAACATCAACAAAGTGCAGTTTAATTCCTAACAAGGTAGCCGATTCTTGTATTAACCGACAAAACAATATATGTTTTATGTATATTTTTGATTGTTTGAGATTACATGTTGTAACTTAAATTGTTTATGTGAGATACATTGAAGCAGATGTTTCATGTTACAAGTTAAGTCTCTGGTAAGGAATACAAATTCTCTTGTAAAAAGCACATTAATGTATACCTATTTATTGGATACCGTTTTGCTAGATAAGACTTAGTGTATGCAGTTGGCAAGTTTTGTTTATCTTATGTTAATTATGGAGAATTCAGTAGTGTGACATATTTTCTTTAAGTTAATTGATCCTGGTTCATTAAGTAATATTGATAAATTATCAAAAGTAAAATAACTTCTTGTATTTTCTTTTGAAAAAAATGAGATTAAAACTTGATAACAAGTTCATGATTGTAATGTTCATGTATTTCTTTTCTTTACATCTTAATTAATATTTGCATATTTTAAAATGTAGAATTATGTATACTGTGATTAACTTATGTTTTTTTAACATTCTATATATACAATCTGATATAAAAGAAAAACAATACTCCATGTGTTAATTATTATAACCTTATTATTTTCTCTTTCAATATTCTGTATGTAATATAGTGTTGAAGGCTATTCTGGGAAGACAACTTCAGCTTTAACAAAATTTTCGCTAAGAAGAGACTTACATTTAATGTAAAAATACCATAAAAGCGTAAAGTGACGTCCCAGATTAGCATGTGCGGACTGAATAGGCTAATCTGGGATAACACTTTATGCACATGCATTAAGTCCCGATTTCCCAGAGGCAGGCTCAATGGATGTTTCACTTTCACAATTCACATTCCAGCCATCTGCAGTGGTTATTTATGTTGCAAACAAATGATGTTTATATATTTTATAATTACTGGTTATGGTATACATATATGCTTCTTGGTTTCTTTTTACAAACTTCTTTATTATAAAGTGTTATCGTTTGCTACTTGGCTTTGGTTGTGGGAATTCACCTGTTTCAAGTTTCAAGAACCCTCCCCCCATTGCCCAGCTTTTTTAAAATTTTAAATTATCTGTATAGAAAGTAATTGTCAAATATGTGCATTTCTTTAATTCGAACCCTTTTTATTACATTTGAAATTCTGACATATATGCATAGCTGATCTTCAATACATCTAAAATGTAAACAAATTAAAGCATTGAACAGGATTTACTTAAATGACATTTAATATTGAATAAGCTTTAACCTTTAAATAGCTTTGTGATGTCACAATTAATAAATGTATTCATGAACCTCAAAATATTTTATTTGACTGATTACGAAGGCTTATTGATATGGTATTTATTAAAGAAGAAATGAATGTCTTTCACTCTTTCAATTTTAATTTCCTTACAAATTCAATGAAATCTGATAGCCAGATATCTTTTTATTCAATAGCTTGAATTCACTGTATCATTTAAACTGTGCAAAAATGTATGTATACAAATTATGTAAATTTATAAGCTTTTAATAATACCTTAAAAGACTGGTTTGAATACGCTTGTTTTCAAAACATCCTTTGATACTGCTTCAAATATTGAATGAAGTTAAGCAAACGCATATGGTTAATTTAACTAATAACGTACATCATATCAAACTGTTATGTCAGTCACATTTAAAAAAAACACACTGTTATCTTGGTAGTGAAAACAAACACCTAGCAACATATTTATTTGTTTTCATTGAATTATTATTAAGATTATCGTGTTTGTTGACTTAGTTTGGGACATTACTCATCTTTAAATTCAAACAGAGTGAGAGAGTAGAAAATGCAATTTTTATTATAAAAGTAGTTTTCAATCACATTGACCTAAGTGTACACAAATGGCAAAAAACATTTCACAGACTTTGTGATTGCATCAGATCTATTTTTCATTTTTTGTTAAGACTATCAAAAACAAGTACATGTATTTCTGGCAGCTTAAATATAAAAATGGTATTTTCAGCTGCACCGTTTCTATAATTCCTTAAAATCAAAGCCAAAAGCCTCATAATGTCTGCAAATTTGTAAAACCAAAATGTATTTTCAAAACTTCAAAATTTTGATAACAAATCAAAGTTAAGGTCTCATTTTGAACATTTAACCTTCAAGATCGAGGCTAAAAGAGTTCTCTTTACTTCCACTGCAGACGAGCTAGAGCGTGAATTGCGGAGGTTGCAACGTGAGCATCTCGAGAAAATGTACGGTTTACAACGAGAGCTTGATGATCTCCGCATGCTGTTAATGATGGATAGAAATCGCCCAGGTCCTCCACCACAGACCACCCATTTCATACAGCAACCACAACCACCTGTGTCACTGGTAAGGGGTAATTGGTGGACATAACTGTGTATAAATCTACTCAAAATTTGCTAAGGATCACTTTTTATTTTCACATTATCTTCAATTTAATTTATATTAATGTAATTTATTATTTTGCAGGTTTTGATAATATAATGTGTGTTTTTGATTATATTTTTATGTATTGATTTATCATTGATGCGTGTCTCTGGCTGAATCTAGCTACGGGTGAACTTCAAATTACACATACACACAATGTACTATAAAAAGTGATCCTTAGCAAATTTTGAATAGTTTATTATTATTTTTATTATTATTATTATTATCATTATTATTATTATTAGTCCCCTACTGGTGAAACCCGAGGGGACTTACCGGTATGGTTTGCGCTCTGTGTGTCTGCGAGACTGTGAGTCTGTCAGTCTGTCACACTTTTCTGGATCCTGTGATAACTTTTTAAGTTTGTCATATTTTTTCATGAAACTTAAAACAAGGACAGATGGCAATATGGAGTTTATGCATGTAATTTCATTTTGTTCCTACGTCAAGAATTCTGGTTGCTATGGCAACAAATAGACTACAAATATTGCTGAAAATGGTGGAGTTTCACCGGTAGGGGACTTTTATTGCTTGGCAATAGTCTTGTTGTTACTATTATTATTATTATATTTTATTATTATTATTTATTTTTTAAATTATTATTATTATGTAAATTAATTGTATCAACAACATTATGATATTATTAATTGTATATTATTTGTTTTATCAGAGCCAAAAATTGTAAGGGTGTTTTGATAGAATTCAATGGTACTGTTATAATTAAATTATTCATTTAATATTATCGATTTAAAATTGTGTTAATGGATTGGAATGGTTGCTTCCTGTTGAATTTATTGCACTTAAATTAATACCTTTTAAAGTGATTTGTCTGTATTGAGCAGTTATGTAAAGAGTCAAGCAAAAGAAAATACCTCACCATCTTTTAGATTTATTTGTATTAATGATAAAAAAAGGAGAAGCATCTAAGCTTGAATTTCTTGAACAATGATTTGAGACTAAATAGTAGTTCTACAAAATTCAACGAGATGTTCACTCCAAGCTTGGAGAACTTATATCATGGCTTGATTTTATTATAAATGAGTCTTAGACTCAAGTTTGGATGAAAATCTTTATGAATGTGAATGTGAAAATGAATGCGCTGTTGGGAGGACGTATGATCTGCGTTCCTAAAATTTATGATGACCAGAGAAATAAACAACAGGTAATGTGTGTGCACTTAACATAGAGCAGACATTGTAACTAGCAGTTTTTGTGTATAAAATACTGTTTATGTTGAAAGCACACTTCTAAGAGCATGTGTGTTTCCAAATAAAATGCTTAAGCACTAGATTTTAAGTAGAACTGCATGCACTAGTCACCATTTTGTGATTAAAGCTCTGTTATTTTTTAACAAAGTAATACGGAATACAAATAAATAAAGGATTTCTGATTGCTCCGTTTATGCTTCAGTTCCATATTGCATGTTATGTCAAAATGTATTATTATTATTATAAATGTTTATTTAAAGGCAATAAAGTGTTAATATAATTTTAAGCAAACATTTAGCATGTTGAAATAAAATAATGGAAGTATTGAATTTATGAAACATACTTCATCTACCTTCATTATTGAGACAACTCGTACAGCTTAACGCGTGCATGTTTAACCCTTTCAGTGCTGGAACTGAATTTTGAAGGCCTTTGCAAACAGTTTGGATCCAGATGTGACGCCACACAACATGGCGTCTGATCAGGATACAAACTGTTTGCTATTCTGATAGTATTCTTTGAAAAAAATTCAAAAAAATGCTAATTCAGCAGACGACATTTTAGCTGACAACAAATTTCCCAGCCTGCAAAAGGTTAATATGCCAATGTAAAATACCTGATTGTGTTTATACTAACAGTTATTTCCCAGAATGATTGGCACTAACACTTCTGTATGCATAAGGTTTTATCAATGCATATATACCGTTCATATTCACTGTCCATAAAAACAATTTTCTATTTATTTTTTTCCATAAATTCTTAACCTGATATTGAGGCGGTCCTTTTTTTTATAGCAAATATATATGTGCAGTTTGCACCACTGTTAGTTTTATGATTATGATTGAGAAAATAGTTCTGCTGCTTTTAATCACTTTGTTGCATCCATTTCTTAAGTATGTATATAAAATTTAATCTAAAAATGTCCCCTAATGCAAGAATTTCTTTAAGACATGGGGCTTTATAAATACAGGCCCTCAGTAACAGTAGCAAAAAAGTCTGTTTTGAATTGTTATATTAAAGCCCTAGTCTCTGTCACTAAAAATCAACTTTGCAGGAATCATTCTGAAACATCTTACAAGTTAAAACAAAACAAAATTGAAATGGGAAAATTTGTAAATGTTTAGCATTTTCATTTGCAATTAATATGCATTAAACACATAAAAACCTGCTTGACTTAATGACACCAATACTAACACACCAGCATGTAAAGTGTGATGATCACATAATGTTAACCACTAACCCTAAACTTAATATGTAGATGTGACTTAAGACTGATCAGCATAGTTATACCCCCACAAACGAAGTTTAGGGGGGTATATAGGAGTGAGCTTGTCTGTCGGTCTGTTGGTCGGTCCATAGTAAGTGTCCGCTCTCTATTTCAAGTAGTTTTCATCCGATCTTCACCAAACTTGGTCAGAAGTTGTATCTTCATGATGTCTAGGCCAAGTTCGAACATGGGCCTTGTCGGGTCAAAAACTAGGTCACGGGGTCACTTAGTGCGTTTTAAACATTCAGCATGTTGTCCGCTCTCTATTTGAAGTAGTTTTCATCCGATCTTCACCAAACTTGGTCAGAAGTTGAATCTAGATGATCTTAAGGCCAAGTTTGAATATGGGCCTTGCCGGGTCAAAAACTTGGTCACGGGGTCACTTAGTGCCTTTTAAACTTTCAGCATGTTGTCCGCTCTCTAATTCAAGTAGTTTTCATCCGATCTTCACCAAACTTGGTTGGAAGTTGTATCTAGATGATGTCTAGGCCAAGTTCGATCATGGGCCTTGCCAGGTCAAAAAATAGGTCACGGGGTCACTTAGTGCGTTTTAAACATTCAGCATGTTGTCCGCTCTCTTATTCAAGTAGTTTTCATCCGATCATTACCAAACTTGGTCAGAAGTTGTATCTAGATGATGTCTAGGCCAAGTTCGAACATGGGCCTTGCCAGGTCAAAAACTAGGTCACGCGGTCACTTAGTACGTTTTACACATTGAGCATGGTGTCCGCTCTCTATTTCAAGTAGTTTAAATCCAATCTTCACCACACTGGGTCAAAAGTTGTAACTAGATGATGTGTAGGTCACGTTCGAACATGGGCCATGCCAGGTAAAAAACTAGGTCACGGGGTCACTTAGTGTGTTTTAAACCTCACCATGTTGTCCGCTCTCTAATTCAAGTATTATTTATCCAATCTTCACCAAAATTGGTCAAAAGTTGTAACTTGATAATGTCTAGTGCAAGTTTGAATATGGGTCATGCAGGGTCAAAAACAAGGTCACGGGGTCACTTAGGGCGTTTTAAACATCACAATGTTGTCCGCTCTCTAATTCAAGTAGTTTTCATCAGATCTTCACCAAACTTGGTCAGAAGTTGTATCTAGATGATCTTAAGGCCAAGTTTGAACATGGGCCTTGCCGGGTCAAAAACTAGGTCACAGGGTCACTTAGTGCATTTAAAACATTCAGCATGTTGTCGGCTCTCTAATTCAAGAAGTTTTCATCCGATCTTCACCAAACTTTGTCAGAAGTTGTATGTAGAAGATCTTAAGGCCAAGTTTGAACATGGGCCTTGCCGGGTCAAAAACTAGGTCACGGCGTCACTAAGTAAGTTTTACACATTGAGCATGGTGTCCGCTCTCTATTTCAAGTAGTTTAAATCCGATCTTCACCACACTTGGTCAGAAGTTGTAACTAGATGATGTGTAGGTCAAGTTCGAACATGGGCCATGCCGGGTCAAAAACTAGGTCACGGGGTCACTTAGTGTGTTTTAAACCTCACCATGTTGTCCGCTCTCTAATTCAAGTAGTTTTTATCCAATCTTCACCAAAATTGGTCAGAAGTTGTATCTTAATAATGTCTAGAGCAAGTTTGATTATGGGTCATGTGGGTCAAAAACAAGGTCACGGGGTCACTTAGGGCGTTTTTAACATCACAATGTTGTCTGCTCTCTAATTCAAGTAGTTTTCATCCAATCTTCACCAAACTTGGTCAGAAGTTTTATCCAGATGATGTCTAGGTCAAGTTTGAATATGGGTCATACCGGGTCAAAAACTAGGTCACGGGTATGTTAGTGCATTTTAAACCTCACCATGTTGTTCGCTCTCTAATTCAAGTAGTTTTCATCCAATCCTCACCAAACTTGGTCACAAGTTTTATCTAAATGATCTCTAGGACAAGTTTGAACATGGACCATTCGGGGCCTAAAACTAGGTCATGGGTTCACTTAGTGCGTTTTTTAACATTCAGCATGGTGTCCGCTCTCTAATTCAAGTAGTTTACATCCGATCTTCACCAAACTTGGTCAGAAGTTTTATGGAGATGATTCTAAGGACAAGTTAGAACATGGGCCTTTCTGGGTTAAAAACTAGGTCAAAGGGTCACTTAGTGCGTTTTAAAAATTGAGCATGGTGTCCGCTGTTTTTTGTGAAGACGACATGCAAAATATTATGTGCCAATGCGGCATGTGGGGGTATTCGTCACATCTGTGACAAAGCTCTAGTTTAATTTAATTTGATGTAGGAATTGATAGATAATATATTTTTGTTCTTTGTGTATTTGTTATGCCTCTGTCAATACTATTCTGTCTTCATGGACTTTTTTAATACATTTTTTTTGGTAAAAAACAACAATGCACAAAGACACTTTTACAGTTTTAATTATTGAATTACAAGTGTTTTTAATACAATATTACTTATTTTAGTCAAAATAATGCACCCATCTTTCTTTTTATCATGGTAAATACGAATGTCCTTAATCTTTCTGAATAACAGAACGATGAATAAACAGTACTAAATTGGTAGTAATCGCCTCAAGTCTGAAAAAAACCTGGTGAATAACCTGATAATATTTCGAGATTGTTTTCGTTTACTTTATTCTTCTCTTATTTAAAACAACAGTTACTGTTCTCTTACTTGGCAATAATCTCGAAACTCACAATTTAACAAACATAAAAAAAGGATAGACATTTAAAACTGAAAAATGAAAAATATTTTGGAAGTATATTTAGCACCTCAATATATAACAAACAGAACCAGTGTTGTTAATATTGTAGTGGATAAATAGTGTAATAAGATTAAGAAGGAATCTGTAAACACATTTATTACATCAAGTCTTTTGAAGAAAAAACATGGAAAAATGTGTATAAAAATTAGCTTTATTTATATGTATTCATTTACGAGATGTTCCATGCACAAAATAAACATAGTAAAGTAATAAATTAAATATAAACATATGTGGGGTAAATTAAGTATGAAATAAATCATGTGAACACAAATTTAAGAGCTATTATTTTACTGAGGATAACCAAATTAGCACTTTTTGAACGCACATTTACAGTGAAATGAAGTGTGTTATAGTTACCCATTTTTACATTTCAATGTAAATTATGTAAGTATTAAATGAAGCCCCAGGTAGAATAATAACCAGAGAAAAATTGGGCTTGTTAATTTGAAATGTATGGTTTATAACTATTGGTAAACATAAATAAAAAAACCACTTACATATTAATTTATGGAGTGTGATATAAAAAAAATTGATAAAAAATAATTATAGATTTTTATAATATAAACAATACCAAGTATTCTAAAAGATAGGTTCATATATTACGGTCAAAATAGTGAAGGGATGATGGTTTTCACATTGGTAACTTAAGCAACCACAAAGACCTTTCCCATGATTTGTTCAAGGATTCCAAGTTCTTCCCATGGAACAGATTTGAGAGTGCCTGTAATGTATAAGTCCTATGCTTAAGATGCCCCTGCTATTTATGAGGATTAAAATTGATAATAACAATACCTTAAGTAAATACATTAAGCTTAACTGTAATAGAAGCATAGGAGAAAAATAACCAACGGAAAGCTTTGTGTTTTGAGAAACATATAGTACATAAAGCAATCTTTTGGGAAACATATCTAAGGAATAGCAAACTTTCTAGAAACATATTCTAGAGAAGGTAATCTTTGGAGAAACATATCAAAGGGAAAGCAATCTTTATAGAAATTTATCTAAGGGGAAGCAACCATTCTGTAGATTGAAGACAGACATATGTGTTGACAGGGGCGTGAACACACTCCCTGGTTATTGCAGAAACCCTATGTAGAGGTGGAGCCAATGGCGCCTTACGACCAATAGTAAGTGGAAATGATTTTACTTGCAACATTCGGTTTAATTACCAATAATATTAACATTCATTAATATTATATGTTGGAAATCTTTTTTAAGTAATAGAAAAACAGGTTGTGGGTCACTGTGTTCTGTATAAAATTGTGTATACAATAATAATAACAAGTTAACTGAGATTGTTTTATTCAGTATAATTTATATTTAATTAATCACCAATATATTTGTTATGTGTTTTGAAATAATGTGAATTTAATACAATTGCAATATGTGGCTTATTTTCCTTCAAAATATATTGCTGCTGAAAAATTGTTGATTGAAGTTAAATAAAGACTGCATTATTATTTGTCATTTAGTTGACTCTGACAAGTTAATAAACTTGATGTGTCTTGTTATGTCTGGATAGTCTCGACCATTATGTTATTGTATTGCTATTTTCTGAATATATAAAACAATACAAATTCACCATTTTATTTCAATCCATTCAGCATTTTAGTCAGTAATGGTTTCCCAACTTATGTGGTATCCATGCCACGAAAAGTGATTGGATAAAGAATCATAGACTGGTTCTTTTTGTGGGATGACCAAATGATGGGTTTGTAGATTAGGAATGAAAAGCAGTCTATGCATTCAACTCAAACATATGACTTTTTTATTTGCAACCACAACATATTCATGTCAACTTTTGCACTTTTGTATAAGGGTTTTTTAAATATTTTTTGCTGTAGCTTATAACTGCACAAATGCAACTTTTTTTGCTGAAAATTGCTCTTCATTCCTAGTCTCAAATCATTTGTTCAAAGAACACAGATTTTATTACTATGATAAATGTAAATTAAATAGTCCTTTGATAGTGACCAAAAATAATCAGGATTTCAATCAGGAATAGAGTTAACCAATTTGGGTTTTAAATTTGAGTGGTAACTTATAGCGCATGGTTCCTTATCCCACTACCCCAGTGATGATGTACTTCAATGGTGCTGAAATATGTAAATAATAGTGTACATTTCAATGTGTTCCTGAATAGAAACAAGTTTAAGTTTGAATGCCAACCTAATATATCTTTAACATAAATGTACAACTTTCACCACTCTTCCATCCAATCCTCACTCTTGAATTCTTGTTAAAACCTTTTCAGTGAGAAGCCCAAGCCCAGTTTTCACCACACATGGAACTATACCCAATATTACCGCCCACACGCTGTCCCCCAGGGCCCCCCTCCCAGAAATATAGACCTTGCAAAGTCTTAAGAAAACAGGTGTTTTGATTTTTGTATTCATGACATGATAGGTGTCTTGGAATGCATAGCAATTTTCTGGTCATCACCTGTATAAACTCTTGTTCAGCCTTTATTAATCTTATAATAGATCTTATAGTGCTTTGATGTATACTAGTGTTTATTTCACTCTTTTTAGTTGGCTTTTAAAGAGGCAAGAATACTAGCTGCTTTTCAGTCCAATCTAAAACACAGACATAAAAAATGACAATAATTCACTTAAGGACCAAAGCAAAGATAACTTCACCATTCATTTTCATTACACTGCCTGAAGTTGTTAGGTTGGTTCCTACAGTAGAGGAATTAAGGGATTATATTCCATATTTCAGCCCAAATAATTACGTTCCAGCGTTTCACCACACATACAATTTCACTCCATATTACCATGGAGCAATCGTGCCTGAATTTCCACAGCGTCAGATGACTGTTAGAACGTCAGGGCCAATAGTGCGTGAAATCGAAGAAACACCTTAATTAAAAAAACAATTGTGTGTGATTTTCAAATGTCTTTTATTCATAGCTTTCATTAACAGAAACAAGTGAAAGTCTGTTGATTTTAATCTTAACAGTTTGGTTGTGAGATTTGTTTATCAATATAAATGGAAATTTCGATAGAAAATCCAGACATTGTTTCATGCAATTAATCAATATATTTTTTATATCAACACTATTATTTGTAAATGGCTCAGGGATGACCTTTTTGTGTTGAGTTGCAGTAAAATCCAAACAAACAAACTTTCACATTGTTTTTGCCAATTTTGCTTCTAATAAGAGTAGATAATTTAACTTGTGTCAATAATACAGTCAAAGCGGAACAAATAATATCTTGAAAATATTATACAGTGTATACCTTTACCTTTAACAAGTTAAATTAATTTATTTGAATATAATAAATTCTTGTACTACTGCAATAAATTAAAAAAAATTGGCATGTTTTGCTTTGACTGTGCATTTCAACTAACACTTGCAGTCATGAAACGACATTAAACCATCCAATATAACCGAATCCATCATCTGACTTTTTTTCTCAATTGATAATTATACTTTTATTCTCAAATCGTGAATATTGGGCTATCCATTTGTGGTGAAAACTGTTTTCTTTTTAAAGTTGGTTGCCTGTATTACAAGCATGCCAATTTTTCAGCCTAAACAGATTTGATAAACGGCAGATAAGCACAGCAACTAGAACCTGGGTCGCAACACAAAGGGTAAAAATTGACCAGCGGCCATTGTTTCCTGTGTATGATGGAGAATTCAATGTACAGACTGACTCATCTATGCCTCTTGGCAGAAACAGAATGTTGTCTAGATTTCTGCAAACTGCTACCCCAGCTCTTGACTTTAACCCACAATATGCCCAGCAACCGAGCCTTTTTGCTGCAAATAACACAGGGGAGGTAACCTCAAATGGAAATAATGCTCTGGAGTATTCAGGGGAGGTCACTGATGCAACTTTACCTCCTTTGAGGAGAGCTCAAACTCCAGGACCTAGTAGTACTCAGGCTAGAACTAGACCTCTTCGGAGCAATGAAGATTCCAAACCGGGCCCTATCCGCAGAGAATGGGGCCAACCTGTCATGTTTGATTGTAAGAATGAAATTCTGATTGTCATGATCATGTAGCTAAGCACTAATGGTAGGCTTACTGGAGTGTTCATCACAGATCTCAACAAAATCAAGCAACATTTATCATAAAATATTTGTTATCTTTTTCTTCTTGTGTTTTGCAGATAGAACATTATATTCGGAGACTAGTTTCACAGTGTGCATGCTTGGCCACGCAGTTCTGGTGTTTATCTTCTTCTGTTCACCAATGTAGCAAAATATGACCTTTTTCTGTTTGCCTGTACTAATCCACACACATATGTAGCTTTGTTAAATTTAGACTAGACAATTGAATTGAAAATTGGCTTTTATTATGTTCATTTAAACAAGTATTATTTACAGGGGTCAGAGTTTTTGTTTGTTTATTAAGTTATTTGATCACTAAATTTTATAAAACATAAACCCTATTAAAATAATGATATTAAATATTAATACAATTTGGAGATACAATTTATAATGTGCTGTGAAACTAAAAATACTCGCTCAAAAGAAAGAGGTCATATTATTAACATTGTTGTTTATTTCTTTCACAGGATACACTCCGGGACGAATAGCTGTTTCCATTTCCTTGACACTGAGATGACTACCTGACCATATTTAAATAAAATGATCAATATATATTAGACTATAGATTTGTGTGTTTTTTAATGACTTTTGTTGGTGTATAGTTAACCACTGCATTTAATCTGTTGTGCAAAAACCATAAGTGACTAAAATGCTGAATGGATACAGATGTTTGTATATTTGAACAACATTTATAATTAGTAAAATACCATTTATAATTAATAAAGACCAAACAATTGCATGTGCACACTGATCAGAAAAATTCCAAATAAATGTTATTCATCTTGTAAATATTCTTTTTGGAATTTTATCCATCATTATAGTTTGAGTTTTGTTGATAATATGACAATGTGAAAATCATCATGACTGATTGGTTAAAATGTCACTTAATTGGCAAATTAACATTGATCATCAACCAGTTGTTGTTTTAAAATTATAGGATGCATTCTTTTTTTGCATAATATAACATTTGAGTAAATTACGAATTTGTTTTCAATTAAATCATAATAGTTTAAATGTTTGAAAATAACCATCTGTGTGTCTAATGGGTGTAGGTTGAACTTTTTCCTGCTTACAGAAATATACTGGTAAGTACTGGTATACATAAATTACAAAAAAACGGAAGAGTTTGTTGCTATATCAGTAAAAACAATTGTTTGAAAATAAACATATATAACTATCAATCAAACGTGACTATGAATACAAGTCTTATCTTAAACAGATTGATTATGTGTTCTTGTGTATGTTTTTTGGCAAGTCTATGTAATATATGTCTATGTTTTGTCTTTTTTCAGTGCGGGGTTTGTGATATTCTACGACTTTGTGTTGTCATTGGACCCCACAATTCAAGCCTGTCGATTGGTCGTAGGCCTACACAGCTCGTCGGCAGTGATGGGGGAACCAACTGTCTTGCCAACCGTCTACACGGAACCGGCCACGCGAGGCGAGAGATACAACTACAACTACTCCAACGCTGTTATTGGCGCTAAACAACCTGTCCCAAAGTATGACATGATTTGAGTCGCGTTCTGAGAAAACTGGGCATAATGCATGTGCCCAAAGTGTTGTCCCAGATTAGCCTGCGGAGTCCGCACAGGCTAATCAGGGACGACACTTTCCGCCTAAATTGGATTGTTTCAAAGAAGAGACTTCATTTAAATGACATTAATTAAATGTCATAAAAGAGGAAAGTGTTGTCCCTGATTAGCCTGTGCGGACTGCACAGGCTAATCTGGGACGACTCTGTATGCACATGCATTATGCCCAGTTTTCTCAGAACACGACTTTTAAAGTGGTCTTAAAATGATTATTTCCCTTTCTTGTGTTGATATCATGCATTATCTAAAACAAACATATATATTTTTTATTTAATTTTGTCCCAGTTGAAATTAAAATAATTTAAAGAAATTTTGCGGAAAATTGGAACAAAAATATGTAGAAAAAAACAAAGAGGTTTCATTGGTGTAATAAAAATTGTGTATGATTTAATTCCTGCGTAATTATGATAGGTAATTACTTTTAAAGTAATTTAGGATATATCCTGGGCATGGATATTATTTTTCCAATGTGAAGGGCTAAATCAATGTTAGATTAGCTCTTGAATATACAATAATAAACTTGAATTAAAAATCTACAACTAGCTATAACCCCATTACTGGCAATGGGGGCTATATAGAAGTCATTTTGTCTGTCTGTCATTTTGTCTGTCTGTCTGTCTGTCTGTCTGTCTGTTTGTCTGTCCCGAAAAGTTCATCTGATCTTCACCAAACTTGGTCAGAAGTTGTATCTAGATGATGTCTAGGTCAAGTTTTAATATGGGTCATGCCGGGTCAAAAACTAGTTTCTTCTGTGAATATCAGTATTTATCTATGTACTTTGTTGAATATACTTGTAATACTTTTAGGTTACATCACAGTTCTCAGCACAAAATTATTATACCCTCTCAACTATTAAAGCGGAAAAAGTGTCGTCCTAGGCTTACTGGGACAACAGTTCACACACATGCATTAAGCCAGGTTTTTCCAAAGCAATTTAAGGCTTGAATAAAAACTGTCTATGCAATTAATACACTGATAACCCTGCAGGTGCCCGCCTGAGTCTGACCTCGGCCTTGTGGTGGAGCTGCAGGCAAGTGGAGGCCCCGCCTCTGAGCACGACCGCCACAGCCTGATAACGCGTGCCTGGACCAAGGTGCCTCTCTTTGACAACAATGGTCGCCTGATAGCTGGCCGCTTCAGGATTCCCATGCGCAATGTGCCCATCAAGCCATTCCTACATGTGAGCCAGGTGCAACGCATACCAAAGGTGGGAACAATAGTTGATTTCGCTTTTATGCAATTTTTTGTTTAAAGGAAGTCTCTTCTTAACAAAAATCTAGTTTAAGCGGAAAGTGTCATTCCTGATTAGCCTGTGTGGACTGCACAGGCTAATCTGGGACCACACTTTACACACATGCATTATGCCCTGTTTTCCTACACTGAGGCTCAAATTGATGTTGTTGAATACCATTATATTTGTTTATCATTAAAATTATTAAGCACTGGCAAATATTGTAGCGCAAATCTATTTAGCATGAAATGTAGATGAGCAAGATACTTTGTGAAAACTGGTATGTGGGCAGTGTCATCTCAAATAAGCCTGTGCAGTCCACACAGGCTAATCAGGGACGACACTTTTTGCTTTTATGGAATTTTTCATTAAAGAAAGTTTCTTCTATCTGAAAATCCATATTTTGAAGAAAGTGTCATTCCTGATTAGCCTGTTGGGACTGCACAGGCTTATCTGGGTCTACACCTCATGCACTTATATTATTCTTAGTTTTCCCAAAACCTGACTCAAATAGTCAGTATAATGACATGATTTCTGTTACAAATAGTACGGGGATGCTGACCTGTACTACCGGATTGTGAACATGCGGGACGCTGAGATCCACTCCATGCAGCAGATCACGGCAGCAAACTACAACCAGTACACCTACCCACAGGTACCCACTTGTAGAGAGTAGATATATGGAGATATATCATTCAGTTGAAAATAGAACGTTGTAGGGTTAAATAGGGAAGATTGGGCTTAATTGTAGCACATTGATCACAAACATAGTCTATATTTTATATGTTTTGGATTAATTAAAACAGTTTGTGGTCATAAAATGCAAAAACCTTCATAAAAACTATTAATTAAAATATCACAAATAAGTATTCATGATTGAACTGCATAAAACTTATATTTAGACAGTCACAATTATTTGAGTATTTGATCTTCAACCTCAAAATACTGCATGCGTGTTTTTATAAGTAGCAAAATTGTTAATGTGGCTCAAATGTAAATTTTGAGCTATTTTTCATGACTCGTTTAATATAGATACCTGGTGATTACAAAAGGTATGCAATTTCATATCCTAAGAGAAAACTTGAAGAGTTGTTTACAAATCTAGCATTTAAATTTATGTTGTATTTATCTTCAACATATTATTTTCAAATTTGCAGAATAATAAGTAAAATGTAAAATAACATTCATATTCTCTGTCAATTGTTTGGCATAGTTATGTTTGTTTTATGATGATTGCAGTGTCATATTTTTTTTCAAATGATCAGTTTGCATATGTTTTGATGTTGAAGATGAATACCACTGCTTGTATGCAAAGTGTAATCAGACATAGATACTGATTGATGTAGACAGATCACTACTATATTAAATGTGTATATATTCGTTCACAGATAGATTATCCTAGTTATCCGGTTGATAAACATGAATACCGGGATAACCGGGATTATCGGTTTGTACTAACACCTGTGTTTCAGCACTTAATTTGTAATTGCATTTTCAGTTCAAGAACATTTGTGCTTAAACCAAGATTGGGATGAAAAATTAAACATTGTCATAAATACATTGTTTTTGTTGTGTGTACTTACTGATTAACTAATACAAGATATTATTCTATATCCAATAAATTCATCCAATCGGCATTCTTCATATGTACCACATGACCGTCCAATATATTCTGGTATTGGATTGAAAAAGTCTGTATTTTTTCCATATTGGACAGTTGAGTACAAGTGCACTAAGCAATTGTTTTATAACGATAAAAGCCGTTACCGAGAAAAAGTATCCGAATGTACTATAATCGACTCACACAGGTGCTTGTCTTGAAAATAGCATAGATGCAATTAAAGCATTTTAAAATCAAAATTAAAATGAAACAAGAGCAGAAGAAAGGGATATAGAATAAAAAGCTTATTAGACGTTTAAACTGTACAATACATGATATATTTGGACGAGCACACAGTTTGAAGTCATATTGGACTCACCTAACGGCTCGTCCAATATGACGTCAAACTGAGTGCTCGTCCAAATATATCTCCGTATTGTACAGTGAAACTTCTAATAACCCATAATTATTACAACAACAGATTGTTAGAGTGTTATTAGCTTGGCGTTTTTGGAGAAAACCCGAGGTATTGTCATAGCCAGCTCGTCGTCTGCCAACCGTGTCATGCTAAAACCTTAACTTTTTTTTAAGGTTTTGAACATTGTCTCTAAAATCAAATTGCTTCCACCTACAGCTTTGAAACTTCATATGCAGATGCACCTTGATGTGTTTTACATGCCACACCCATTTTTGGGTCACTAGGTCAAAGGTCAAGGTCACTGTGACCTTAAAAAAATAAATAAAAAATCTGACAAGCTTTCATTTATTCAAAACTGCACCCATAGCCGAGCGTGGCACCCGTTATGCGGTGCTCTTGTTTTAACTAACTAGCAATGGGTTACTCTTTGTTTGCATCCTTATTACGTGTGGAAAAAGTTAGCATATTGTGCTGCGTTTTTATGCCCCCTTTCGAAGAAAAGGGTGCATATAGTGATCGGACTGTCCGTCTGTCTGTCCGTCCGTATTTCCGTCACACTTTGCGTTTAGGTTTCCAAAAATGCTCATAACTTCTATGTCCCTTGAGATATAACCTTCATATTTGGTATGCATGTGTATATGGACAAGGCCTTTCCATACGCACACAAATTTTTATCCCTGTGACCTTGACCTTGAACTTAGGGTCCGCGTTAGGTTTCAAAATCTGCGTTTAGGTTTCGAAAAATGCTCATAACTTCTATGTCCCTTGAGATATAACCTTCATGTTTGGTATGCATGTGTATATGGACAAGGCCTTTCCATACGCACAAAATTTTTTACCCCTGTTACCTTGACCTTGAACTTAGGGTCCGCGTTAAGGTTTCAAATCTGCATTTAGGTTTTGAAAAATGCTCATAACTTCTATGTCCCTTGAGATACAACCTTCATATTTGGTATGCATGTGTATATGGACAAGGCCTTTCCATACACATTAATTTTTTTACCCCTGTGACCTTGACCTTGAACTTAGGGTCCGCATTTAGGTTTCAAAATCTGCGTTTAGGTTTCGAAAAATGCTCATAACTTCTATGTCCCTTGAGATATAACCTTCATATTTGGTGTGCATGTGTATATGGACAAGGCATTTCTATACGCACAAAAGTTTTGACCCCTGGGACCTTGAAATTGAACTTAGGGTCCGAGTTTAGGTTTCGAAATCTGCGTTTAGGTTTCGAAAAAAGCTCATAACTTCTATCAAGGGTTTATAGGGGGCATAAGTCATCCTATGGTGACAGCTCTTGTTTTTAATGTATAAATTGTAGTTGAAATGAAATCAAATGTTTGGTGCTGGCTGGTTGTTGTGCTCACATGCATCCTGGTTTGCTTGATTTCATTTGGTTTCTTTATATTCTAATCTGCTTAATACTCAAACCTTCAGGTATACATGTATTATTTTACATTTAGAACTCTTTTGAGTATTTTTATGGAACTTGGATAAGTAAATAATATATTTTAATTGTATGGCATATTTTCAAGTTATTGTATAAAAGCTAACTAGCTATATTTTGCATGCAAAATTATGAAGTAAGGTGTTATTAAGTTATATATAATCATGTTAAGTAAATCATAAGCACTAGCATATACTAAGCTTTTAGTTATTGTTTACTGAATGTTTCAGAACAGTGTGTAGTATTCAAGTATAGTCGATGAAACTTTAGTGATTGTACGAGCCTTTTTTCATCTAGAGTTATGTAGTATGAGTTTTAAAGAGCACCATAGTCTTGGTATTACTGTTCACATAAATAGCCATGGCAGGTATTTGCATACCCAAATCATTCTTCTTAAAAGACAATGATCAAGTTTTACTTATTAGTGATTAAATATCAGATCTTTAACAAAAAAATCTATATAAATACAAACACGAGTACACTTAGACAGCGCAAAAATTATTTGACACTATTTAACTGCTCTGACACAGTTCTATAACTAAAAAAGCTTTTTTGTCTAAGAAAACGCAAAACAAATGCAATTTAAGTTTAATTTTTAACAGAACTACACTCAGTGTGCATTTTAAGTTTTTTGGAAGAGCATTCCACCACTTGGGTCAAATAATTGCTACCTATGTTAAAGTTCTTGGGATATTGAAATTAATATCATCAATTGAGTCGCGTTCTGAGAAAACTGGGCATAATGCATGTGCGTAAAGTGTCGTCCCAGATTAGTCTGTGCAGTCCGCACAGGCTAATCAGGGATGACACTTTCCGCCTCAACTTGATTTTTGGTAAGGAGGGACTTAATTGAAACTAAAAATACCATGAAAGTGGAAAGTGTCGTCTCTGATTAGCCTGTTCAGACTGCACAGGCTATTCTGGGACAACACTTAATGCAGAAGCATTATGCCCAGTTTTCTCAGAAGGCGACTCAATTGTTTTATGTCTGTATTGACCTTGACCAGTTGTGATCTGCTAATTTTGAGCAGTTCCACATTTTGTTCTTAACATGAATATGAGTATCTTCTACATTACCCATGCAAGTTTAGGGAGCCAGTTCAGTGACCTTAGGATCTCCTTGCTTGATTGATTGCGTGAAACATCAGCAACATAAATTCTTGCTGCTCGATTTTGAATTTGCTGCAGTCTGTCAATCTGATATTTTGGGTTTCCAGTGAAAAGGTCTTAGCAAAAGTCTAAATGAGAATGAATTAGGCCTTGCATAAGGACCTCTGCAGATTTTGTGCTCAATGCCTAGCTATGATTTTGTGATTATTCGATTGCACACAAGTGATTTGGCATTTTGTTTTGATGTGCTGATGAAAACATAAGTGTTATGTTAACATCAATAACTTCTGTTTACAATAGGGCTCATAGACTCAGTAGTGCACATCTATAAGCCATCTTTACTAGTCACAATATGCCAGGTACAAGGACATGCACACCCAACAACAAAAGACATGAAAAATAAAACAAAATAAACAAAAAATAGGTTACTTATCCCAATAATCCCAGTGAATATAAGCTTGTGTAGCTATTCAGAAATCTCAGAAGGGGAAACTTGTCTTATTGTGTTGTGATTAGAAAGATACATGAAAATGTTCACCAATTACAACTTAAGTTTGGATTTGCTTTAGAAGGTTCGTGAATACCTGACAAAAACTATAGTGACCATACGCATGTTTGTGTTTTTGCATATTTGCACTTAACGTACTAACATAGCTTGCAATGCATTTGTATTTCAGATTGAGGATGAACTCATCCCTGTCTATTCCCCCAAACGAAATATTCCCCCTCCCCCCTCAGCGTCCCCCCTCCCAACCCCCAGGAAGAAGCAAAGGTATTGTATGGTCATTGAACTCCACCGGCCCCTTGTTCAAACCCTTTCACTACCCTTTTCTTCATTGTTTTAGTTTTGGTTATTGAACTCCATCCCAGTCCCTTTTATACACATGTTCCAACCCTTTTTCTATCATTATCTTTAATTTTCTAACAAGTAGTAAAAAAATGTTATTTGATATCTCACTTTCTTCCGGCATTTCCCATCCATTTAGACTTTTTAATATTTTTTGTTATGACTCACATTTATAAATTTATAAATGAATGGTCCATTGTCACCTCGAAAAGTCATGTCTCATAAAAGGAGCAACATTTTTTGTTTCCCCAGATTAAAATCCTTCAATGTATTCAATGGTGTTGGGCTTATTTTACCCTAATTGCAAACCTGTATGTTTAACCAAAAGTGATATACCAGGTGGTAAAATTACAGGTGATATGTATTTAATATTTATTTTAGTATGCATAATGTGTGAGTGCCAGGTTGTATTTTTGCTTTGCTGTAGCACATACTAAAAATACTAACAAATAACACCAAAGCTTTCATATAAATACAATTGTATTGGGTATATGTGTCCGTCTGAAATATTTTTTGGATAAAAAATGTTATTTTGCAATTTGGTGCCTTATTTAAGTCTCAACCTTTGTTTTCAATGTCTTTTACCAGTTACTGCATGATAATTAAACAAGTGAAAATTCAATTTGTAAAATATATTTTTTTAATGAGTATAACAACTTTATAAGAACGTTTTTTATGGTCAATATGCTTTTCATAAAAGGCCATTGCCAAAACAAGGCAACTTCCCATTTGTAATTGACAAATTCGTAAAAAAATTGTAAATGTTATCAAATGTTCACCTCTGGTGACTTTAATTGATTTTTATGCGTGTTTATATATACTGACATTCCAAATATCTACCAAACAATATTTGAGCAAGCATACCATATTTATGATATTGAGTTTTATTTGGGTTAATGTGGTATAAACAATCTTATACAATGTGCTTTTAAATTATTTGATTCAAGTTATTGAAATAAGCATTATCTAAAATGATTGTGTGTACATTTACAAAAAATGTCACTAATTATATTGGAAATATAATTGGAAATTGTACTGTTTCATAGGCAAATTTTTAAGCCAAATGTTGTAAAGAATAATTGAGTTTGACTTATTTAAATTATTCTTTTTATATTTATTTGAATACGGTTTAAAAACATATTCACCTGAAGTTTCTTATTTTTTATTATTAAAGCAATGCATGTACTCTTAGTAATGCAATTTATTGTTTTTCCTTAAAATCATACTGTTTTTTATTCTTCTTTTGAATCAATATTTAAAATTATACCTTTCTATATGAATGCACCTTATAATAAGAGATTATAAACCAGATGATGGACTTTTTGTTGTTCAAACACAATGTTACAGAAATGGTCCTTTGATTTTCTTAATTAAGACAAAAATATTGGGAACATTGTGCGGTATGTTACTTGTAACCACATGCATTTCCTCATCATTATCTGCCTCTTGCAATTTGAATGATCACATATGGAAATATTCCATGGTTTGTTACTTGGAATCTATCCCCAAGGACTTTAGACCAATGAGCGATTTACAATACTTGTCCTGAATAAGACAATGGTACTATAGAAAGATTGCTAGTTCTTTCATTTTTCATAGCACCGTTTACAGTCAAACATTCGACTTAGAAATTCCTCTGATATTGATTTTATAATTTTATCTGTTTAAACATATCATGAACAAACTAAATTCATAGTTTTTTAGGCAATCACTAGTTAAATACTTAAAATAAATGGCTATGATATAGGCAATGAAAGCTGATTATAAATTGAAGGTAAGGATTATATTCACAATGAAGAGAGGTTATTTCCAAGGGAAGTCACCAGTTTTGGGCAAGGTCTATTATCATAATTCTCTTTTTTTTTCTGTTTACTGGTTGTGAAAGTAAGATAAATTTATAGATTGTTTACATATGTTTTTGCAAAGCTCTCAGTTTTATTTCCCTTTTTTTTAATTAATCCATTTTACTTGCGCTTGAAAATGATTCAATAATACCATGAATGTTTCGTAAAGTGAACAAACAATTAAAATTCAAAGTTCAAACAAAGTATAACCTAATTTAATTTCATCAAAGTCATTCTTTTAAAATAATTGTGTGACAATTTCAGCGTACAATCGGTACCGCAGTCGCCTCAGCGCTTACCCTCCATCCCACCCAGAGCGCTGCGCTCAACTTCTCCCGCGCAGACTATGGCACTCCAAGATACGACGTTGGGGTTCCAGGTGGACCGAGTTAAGAAGGCGGAGTCGGGCGAGGGCAAGATCAAAATCACTGCGTACTATGCCTCAACTGGGAAGGTAAGATCAATGTGTACTATGCCTCAGCTGGGAAGGTAAGATCAATGTTTACTATGCCTCAGCTGGGAAGGTAAGATCAATGTTTACTATGCCTCAACTGGGAAGGTAAGATCATTGCGTACTATGCCTCAACTGGGAAGGTAAGATCAATGTGTACTATGCCTTAGCTGGGAAGGTAAGATCAATGTTTACTATCCCTCAACTTATGAGATAAGGGCACAATTAAGATCACTGGGTACTATGCCTCAATTGGGAAGTTGCAATATCATCAGTGCTATAATAACATGGCAGTGTTTCTTTGTGATGAAATAATGGGACAAAATTCAGCCTCTTCTAATTGTCATAAAGAGTATATTTGTCCAAGATTCCAAAATGACTGCCTTAATTTCCAATGGAATGTCCCCCCCGCCCTCAATTTTGTAAAATTTATTTTATGAATTAAAACATTCAGTTTTTCCCCCTGTTCACCTCTTTTAGTTTAACCCTAACACAATTTTATTATTACAAAGTGTATATTAAACAAAACAAAATCAAAACTAAATTAAACAACTTCAGTGTTAACGTCATAGTTGTTGTCTGCTGTTAATGGCTCCTGTGAAGACCCATTTCCAAAATGGGGAATTATAACGTTTTCCTTGTGTGCCTTCTAATGGGAAGGTGCTACAGTAAGTTGTTGTTATTATTACAGTATAACATGTTTTGTTAGTTTCTGTTAGTGCTAAAATGCATTAGTCAACTTAGTGTTGCGTGTTTTCCTTAGTAGTAATATTTCTTGAATATAACAAAACTGGGAAATATTATAGGTCAACTGTGTAAATTACATGTAATCACATTGATTTAGGAAATGTTAAGTTATTGCCCTTGAGCTATCTAATTTTGCCTATTGTAGTAATGAACACTATTTTTGTTTACTTCATCCAAACTTTACTGAACTGTCACATAATAGACATTTATCTTCAAATTGATTTATGCTCAGAGGGTTGTTAGAGCAAAACCTTTTTTGCAAACAGGTTTTGTTTGAAAGAATCTGTAGTGTAGTTATGTGATGTTTACCAGATAAAATTCTAAATAAATTTTGCCAATCTTACAAAATATATAGATAACAGTATTTGTTAGGAAAAAAAGCAAATACATTATACATTTTTTTTAATAATCCATTTATAGGCAGAGAAATCTCTTTTGAGGTACTGTTTAACCTAATCCTAATTAAACCATGTATAATGATCAAAATATTAATATTGTTCTATTAAAATGCTTGATTTTTATGAATGTGTACATTTTTCAGGTTGTCGATTCAGCAACTAGTCCAGTAACCTGTAGCACAACATCAGTAAAATCAAACTTCAAGTACGGATACCATGTTTTCGGCCAACAAGAAGCCACATTCCAAGATGTCAACTACCAAGGGGACATGATTCTCATTGCTAGATTCTACCTGAAGCGACGGGAGGTAGATGTTTATGATGAATTCCAGGTGGCAGACCAGGGAGTCCTGGAACCAACGCTTTACGACGAGGAATCCTGTGTCGCCTGGGCCGCCCTGCCTCTAGTCATCTGTGATGATAGTGAGTACTCTCCCTTTGTTTTTTCAGTGCTCTCCCTTTGTTTGTTTAGTTCTCTAACTTTGATTGTTTTTTTTTTACCAGGCAACTAAAGTAGATATAACTGGGTGTGTTAAACTATTATAAAATCCAAAGCCCAGTTGAATTGCCATTTACACATGCTAGGTTTTCAGCATCACCCTTCTATTCCAACATAAGTACATACTACCGCTATGAATATTTTTATATTCATGATTTTTGGTACAGGTAATTATTATCATCACAAAAAAATAAAATGACATTCATTCATTTTACCCCACAGGTCTACCATTGAAAAAGCGGAAGACCTTCAACCCAAACTTCATGTCCATCAACCAGGGTACGCATACGATTCCACTTTATGAAATGCCTGTACCAGAGCCTGGACAGATTCCACTAGATGGTCTACCACGCTCCCGTGATTGGGCACGGTATGGGAAAGCAACATTGCGGGTGTACGTGTTCCAAGGCACCCCTCGACCGGGGTCTCTTACGCCTAGCGATGTATCGGACATAGAGGGAGAGGATACTTTACCTGAGGTGAGGGGGATATTTTACCTGAGTTGAGGGGGATACTTTACCTGAGTTGAGGGGATACTTTACCTCAGGTGAAGGGGATACTTTACCTGAGTTGAGGGGGATACTTTACCTGAGGTGAGGGGGTACTTTACCTGAGGTGAGGGGGTTTCTTTACCTGAAGCGAGGGTATACTTTACCTGAGGTGAGGGGGATACTTAACCTAAGGTAAGGTGTTTTTTTTGTCCCCCTACCAGTAAGTCTGTGAGTCTGTCTGTCACACTTTTCTAGACCCTGAAATAACTTTTAAAGTTCTTCATATTTTTTAATGAAACATGAAATATGGATAGATGGCAATATCAACATTATGCACATCATTTTATTTTTCTTCCATGTCAAATATTCTGGTTACTATGGCAACAAATAAAAAAATAATCTGACAATGGTGGAGCCCGTAGCTAGGGGACATATATTGCTTGGTTATGTTTAACCTGAGGTGAGGGGGATACATTACCTGAATCTGAGGTGAGGGGGATACTTTATCTTAGGTAAGGGGGATACTTTACATGAGTTGAGGGGGATACTTTAGGTGAGGATGATATTTTACCTAAGGGGAGGGGATACTTTAACTCAGACTTTACCTGAGGTGAAGGGGATATATTACTTAATTGTTTGCATAGAAAATGCAACAATGCCCACTTGGTGCTTTATAACTTTTGTTGTTGAGTGTATAAGAACTTGTTCTGCAATTTACATTGGGTTGTTGATCACCTTTTGTAACATTTTTTAGTTTGCCTGGCTTCCACTGGAGCGTAAGACTCCACCCAAGGACCCGTTCCTACTAGGCGATGGATTTGATGTCTATATTGATGGTTGCAGATTCCTGCCAGACTCATCCACTTTCACAAAGGTATGTACCATGTTGTTTGTGTAGTAAATTTGTTTTGACTTGTATGAAATATATTATAATTTTTGTACACCTCTGGTGTGTCAATGAAACATTTTGACGATTTTGACAAAAATTCAGTGTACCCATATCAATTAAAAGTAACATATAACAAATGAAAATCAACACAATAAAGCCAAATTTAAACTTTGAAGTTTTAACATAGCTGAAATCTGAATGTACAGATCTGATTTTCTGTCAAATGTGTTATAAGCTTGGCTGTTTTTGGAGAAAACTTGAGTTATTGTCATAGCCAACTCGTCGTGTCGTGTCATCCGCCGTCTGCGTTGTGCTAAAACCATAACATTTTGTTAACCTTTTGAACATTGGCTCTTAAATCAAAGTGCTTTCACCTACAACTTTGAAACTTCATATGTAGATGCACCGTGTTGAGTTCTACAAGCCACACCCATTTTTGGGTCACTAGGCTAAAGATCAAGGTTACTGTGACCTCTAAAAAAAATCAAAAAAAAAATCTGACAAACTTTCATTAATAAACAACTGCATCTGCAGCCGAACCTTGGCACCCGTTATGCGGTGCTCTTGTTTACTGTTCCCTCCAATCAGGTTGCTGAACATACCTTGTGTCATTGACTGTTTCTTTGATTCAGGTTGCATGACATATCATTGACTGTTTTCTCCATCTGCACGATATCATAAAATGGGGAAGACAACAGTTTCTTGTAACAGGAAATTTGTTTAGGCACTTGTTTGTGAGAACACTGACTTGCAATCATGCCCATTGGTAAAATGGTTACCTAGAAGGAAAAAATGTATTTTTTCTATTTTGAGCTTCCAGATCAATGGTCAAGGTCACATTACCTTATATCAAGATTTGGATTTCTTAATTATATATAGTGAATTCTATGACCTTCAATCATCTATGCTGGATTTTTTGGACGAAATAATGAGGCCTATTGATTTTGAGGTCAACAGTTCAAAGGTCAAGGTAACAAGGGCTTGAAACACCTTACCTTGTCAACACTTGGACTTACACTCATACTGATTGGTATTGTTGTTACTTGGGTGCAAAGTAAGACATCTATCAAAATTGAGGTCAACAGGTCAAAGGTCAAGTTTACAGGGGCTTGTATCATGAAATTTGTGTCTGCATAATAGCTTGAGAATTCTAAGAATCACGTTAATTCTTTAACTGATTAATCTTGACGAAGGATGACCCTCAATAATTACAAAATCAAGAGATCTAAGGTAAATGTTACTGGGACAACTTTTCTGCAAGTCAAGGGGAATACATGTTTTACAAACATCTATTGTTAATTCTTTTTTTTTTGGGGGGGGGGGGGGGTAAAATAAAGATAATTTTGTTGACTATTTCCTTCAGTCAAGCTTCTGCACATAAACTATGTCATTTTTTATTCAGTCAATCACTGGTTTTTATAATGTATGGCAATAGTGTGCATCATGGTGTGTGTGGCAATAAGGTTGCAGGGCGTATTCTGGACCGGCGGTACGAGCTCTACGGCAAGGACATCAACACGGGGGAAAAGTTGGATAGTGATGTGTACAACCCGGTGTACGAGGAAAAGATTGAGTTCAGAGAGACCAACATTCCACCCACTGCAACTCTGCTTCTCAAGGTAAATTGAGCCGCATTCTGGGAAAAGGGTGCTTAATGCAAGTGCGTAAAGTGTCCTCCCAGATTAGACTGAACAGAGTGCGCAGGCTGATCAGGGTTGACACCTTCCGCTTACACTGGATTTTGGTTGAGAAGATACTTTCTTTAGATGACAAATTTTACTAAAGCAGAAAGTTTCATAATTGATTTGACTGTTCAGACTTCACAAGCTAATCTGGGATGAGACTTTTCGCACATGCATTAAGCCCTGTTTTCACAAAATGAGGCTCAATTGATAATTTCACTTTAAATTGCAAGCACATTTAATTTTACATGGCAAAACATGATTTAATTCATTTTCTATGCGCCTTGAAACATTGTGGTTTCTTAATTTAGGTAGTTCATAGGCCACTATTTCTCTCAGTTCATCTTTGCTGTGAAGGTTTAGCTTAAAATTTTCAAGTTTGTCAAAGACACTAAAAAAAGATGAAATCAAGAATTATTTCAAACACAATTTATATTTTAATGAATGTTCAGGTGTACACAATTGACAACTTCTACAAGAGTTTGACTGTGGTCGGTTACGCTACACTGAATGTCTTTGTGGAGACAGGGACCGAGCGACAACCCAATGTTGACAAACCCATGCAGGTAAGCAAAACTTTATTTTATTAATTTGGTTAAACATGAATCTGGATTAGCAGCACTGTCTTTGATTATGTTAATTAAACATGACTTTTAAAGGACTGCACTTTCTTTTATTTTGTTAGCTAGACATAACTGAGTTAGTGTAGCACTTTTTTATGCCCCCGGTAGGGTGGCATATAGCAGTCGCACTGTCCGTCCGTCCGTCTGTCCTTCAGTCTGTCCGCCTGTCTGTCTGTTCGTCACACTTTTTTAGGTTTCAAAAAATGCTCATAACCTATATGTCCTTTCAGATTTAACCTTCATATTTGATATGCATGTGTATATGGACATGGCCTTTCCATACGCACACACATTTTGACCCCTTTGACCTTGACCTTGAACGTAGGGTCCGCAATTAGGTTTCAAAATCTGCGTTTAGGTTTCGAAAAAGCATTTTTCGGGGGCATGTCTTCCGACGGAGACAGCTCTTGTTTATTATGTCTGTTAACCAAGACTTCATAAGTGCTACCAGCAGCCAAATGAGCCAATGGTGACTACAAATGTTGATGATAAAAAAATTCAAAATCACTTAGCATAGTAATGGAAAATGACTTTGTTTATTTAAATATGGTTTTTCCGTTTTTTTAATTTCTTTGACCCGCCTTATCAAAGCAATAATTCAAGTTAAAGAAAAGCCAGAATGTGTTATCTGCCTTCATTTCATCTTAAATTGTGTTTCAACGGACAATTATAAAATATCAAAACATATTTATACATTTTCTTCAATACCTTTTGTTATTTTTTCGTAGGATATTGTGTCAAAGGTTAACTCATTGTTGTTTTCTTTTTTATGACTTTTGTGTTCATACTTTAATAAACATTTCTTATAGTATACTAAGGTGTTGCTTTATTATTTCATTTATATCATACTTAATTTGGTCTTTGGTACCTTGTTAATGAAATCCTAGATATTGATTGTAAGGTCATGTACAACACTGTGCAATCATTTCATTTGTGGTAGTCACATTGGAAATATATTCTGTCAGAGTAAAGCAGATATATGACCTCTTTCATGAAATATTACATTTAAAAGGACAGTCAATCACGAATGACAAAAAAAGAAAAGTTCTAAAATACCGTATTTTTTTACAATTATTAGTTTATATTGATTAAAATATCATGACTGGTATATCATATTACTTGAAAAAAGTTCATATTTTCAGTATATTTGGTAATAAAATTTTGCGATGTGAAATCAAAAGTACATTGCGAAAATAGGTGACATAACGATATACATGTACACACTATAAATAACTCAAGTAGATTGATCATTTTATATATAAATGATATACAAGTCACTACGCATTCACAATTTGCATTCCTGGGTTTACCACGTGACGATGATGATCAATCTACTTGCGTTATTTACAGTTAACTGGTAGTTACATGGTACCTGTACCCAGTAAAATTTATTACCAAATATACTGAAAATATGAAAACTTAACAATAATTTTCAAGTAATGTTATATACCAGTTGTGATATTTTAATCAATGTAGACTAATAATTGTAAAAAAAATACGGTATTTTAGACCTTTTCTTTTTTCGTCATTCGTGGTTGATGGTCCCTTTAAACACTGCCACAAACTACAATGATTTTATTGTTAATCTAGGGTGTTTGTTTGTTGATTAGTGAAAAACAAATAACTTATTGCTAATTAAAATGACTTTTGCAGGAAGTTTATCTCTTCTATTACAAGTACTCATTATTAAATAATAGCTGTTATTTGGTAAAGGTTTTTAATAATCTCTGTCCTTCTTTTAGTAGCTACAATTGCCTTGTATAAGCTGGCATAACAACACTAACTATTCAAGCAAGGATTAAAAGTATAACATTATCAAGCAATAAACTGAAATCTGATAAACCTGTCGTTCATAGTTAAACAAACGTAAGAAAAAATTAATAAGTGATTCAACTGAACTGTGTTTTATTGGACTCTCTTTAGTTGAAGTGACTAGAAAAGATTTTATGGTAAAACTTGTAAACACATAAAATGCAATATGAGGTTTATGTGCATGATGTTCAGAAAGAAATTATTGTAATAGTGCTGTGACAAATAAACGTGAGATTTGATTATGTGGACAGATTAAATATATTTAATATTTAAGAGAGAAACACTATCATATTGCTGTTTTAAATCGTTTAAAAGGACAATGTGAAGGTAATTAACTTTCTAATTGACATGTTTCTTTTACTGTATGGGACTCCTATATGGCTTGCAATACTAGAAATGCCCTTTTGAATAACTTTTTTAAACATTTAAACTCAATAAAAAAAATAGAAAAAATTAGATGAGTAAACTTAAAGCTTTTTATTTGGCAGGTATCCCTAAATGAGGGTGCCCACCAACTGCGTCTGTATTCCCAGGGTCCCAATGGCGTGGACCCACTCTCTGAGCACTGCCTGCGGGACAGTGGGGTCAGGATTGTACCCTGTGCCTCCCTGCTGGTACGGCTTGTCAAGGTCACCCGAGGGGCTGGTGGTAAGGCTTTGGAGGTAGGGCTGGCAGCACAAGATAAAACATTAGTCTAGCTCTTAAAAAATTGGGTTTAATGGGTGTGCATAAGTGTTGCCCCAGATTAGCCTGTGCAATCTGCACAGGCTGTGCAGTCTGCACAGGCTAATTGGAGACAACACTATGCTTTTATTGTATTTTTTGTTTAAGAGAAGTCTTTTCTGAGCAAAAATCCAGTTGATGGAAAACTGTTGTCCCTTATTTAAGCCTGTACAGACTTCACAGGCTAATCTGGAACTACACTGTATGCACATGCATCAAGCTTGGTTTTCACAGAGCTTGGCTTCTATACTAGGATAGCTTTGAAAACAGATATGTATATTTAGCAAAGTTTAGAAGACGGGAACCACAAAGATATGTATATTTAGCAAAGTTTAGAAGACGGGGACCACAAGTCTTGATGATTTGTTTTGGGTGCTTAAAATTCTCTTTATTTGTAAATATTGACTTATTGGAGCAAAGCAAATGAACAGTATATACAAAATTGACTGCTCATAATTTAAGGCCAAGTTCAAGGAATGTCTGGGCCCCTGCATGTATTATTCCTATCGGTGTATTGATCCATCATGAAATATCATGTCTTTATTTTGTTTTGGGATATGTCATGTAATTCTTTCTTTGGCCATTCTCCCACTACCTCTGATTTAAGTCCAGCAGTGTGTTAGTTAACTTAGTTACTGGCATAAGTATATACATCAGTTAATAATGAACTGGTTAGCAAACACTTTTACTTTAGCCTTGTTATGGAAAACTGTGCCTAATTCATTGGCCATGAATGTCTTCCCAAATTAGCGTGTGCAATCTGCATATGCTCAACAGGGACAACACTTTCTGCCTAAACTGGATTTTACCTGATAAGAGCTTATCTTTATACCAGAATTACCATACAAAGCCAATAATGTCATCCCTTATTAGCCTGTGCAAATTACACAGTCTAATCTGGGACAACACAGTAGGTATGCGCATTCAGCCAATTCTTCCAAGAGCGTGAAATAATTAAAAACATTCCTGCATTTTAGTCCAGCAAGGTGCCCCAGAGTGACTGGCTCAGGATGGGCCTGATGCAACCGCGCCCAAAGTATTCTGACCGCGTCTACTACTCCTCACGGTGCACCCCCACACGAGGGGAGACACGACTCTTCCATAGCATGATGCGACGCACAAAGCGCACAGTTCGCGAGGTCATCACCCTTGTAGCACCTGCCAAGGAGAGCTACCTCCGCAGTGATAAAACCATGGAGGAGTTTATGAAAGTGAGCCGTTATTCCATGTTTCTCTCTATATACAGTACGCTGTAAAATAGTTTCATTTCGTTAGGTCCAATTTTAGTACAGATTTTATGTGGGCCCAAATTCCCCAATTTTCATTTCTATTAAATTGTTTACGGAATACTCATGTAAAAAAGTATGTGGGACTTAAATATGTCAACAGCAATATACTAAACAATATCATAGGGGACACTTTATTTTGCAGTACATGTAGATCCTTGATGTAAGATTAAATGGCATATCTATTGTTTTGCTTTGTATCTTGCTAGTTGAAACACAAAAAGTGTGACTAAAAGATGCGAAACAATTATTAATATTTGTTTTTGTTCTGATTCATAATTTCTATATAGGTTAAAAATGAAGTGGTTTGATAATAATGTTAGAAGGCATTTAGTCAATTGTTTTTAATATTTTTTTTTTTCATTAGTCCATATTTCTATGGAATACTAAAACTCAAGAATAAAAACAACATTGTTAGCTCTGTACATGTATTTACTTAATAAAAATAAGTTTAAACCCAGACTGCCTTAAGCTATCATCTTTTTTCTCCTAATTTCAGACCCAACTTACAAAGACTCCAGACATTAAACCCCTGGACCAGGACCTGAACTTTGTGTGTCAGTACAGCCCCAAGCATGGCATCAAGGTGGCTATTGACAGTGCCGTCAATCTCCCGTGGACCAACTTCACACACGCCCACATGTGCTTTAATCCACCAGCTGCTTTCTATCTGGTATGTTTAGTTTTTATGTAAGCATTAAAAATTGTATTAAGCTCGCTTGCAAAAAGCTGGTTATAGCAGCCTCAATGGTTGAGTATGTGTGCATTATATGTGTATGTGTGCATAATATGTGTATGTGTGCACTGTAACTTTGTCATATACTGTGAAACCATTATTATTCGTCCGACATTATTTTTCGCGTTTTTCGTCCTTCGACCGATGGACGAATTCAAGATCCTAACGAACAATCATGTCCCATATTTGAAACAAATAAGACTGAATTACCGTAGGCATGAGGCATTTAAATCCAGCGTAATCCAAGCATATACACACGGCTCGAAATTAACACTCGCACACTCGCAAAATGCGAGAAAAAAAGATTGCAAGGTAAGTTATAAGCCACTAGTATTTTTTGCATATAAAGAAATAGTGAAAAAAAACGAGTTATATTGCTTTAATGCGTTCGACGGCGTGAACGCTAAACCGTAGGTCAATTTTTTGAACGTCCGAATACCCATATGCGGAAGCGCGCAACTTGTTTGTTGACTGGTATACTTATAAAACAGATACACAGATGGTAGTGATACAAAGAACATGAAACAGTCGACTATTCACACTCAAGTTAAATCCGGTTTTGACACAAAGGGGTGTTCATTATACAGTGTACTGACAACTGACATTTCCTGTAAAACGCGAATGCAATAAGGCTGTATCGAATGCGTCGACTTCGTTTATGTATAATAGTGTTGATTAGCGCTAATTGTTAACAACTTTATTACCCATTGTGTGTATTGTGTTTTTCAGGGGTGTTGCAGATTATACAGCCTACACGCGGCGAATCCGGATTAAAGACAATACTATTAAACGCAATTAAAATATGACGATGTGTGAAATATATTATGCGATTTGTTACAAATTAATAAAGAACATTTTGATTTGTGTTTGGTTGTTTGGTTTCAAATATTTACGATGCAAAACGCTTGAAACTTTAATGAAATATGACCAAAATAATTTGCTTACGCTAATTATAACCCATAATGTTCGCACCTTCTCTAATTGGTGCCGATAAAGGTAAGATTGTAATCAGTTTGACCGTGATAGTAATGGAAAAAGACTAATTGGCAATTGGCTTCGTTGTTTAAAACACTTGTTAACGATTATTCAGTCCAACTTATCCGCTAATCATAACAAAGAACGTGTCAATGACATAAAATGATAAGGGACAGTTACTATCACCTAAAATAACAGACTTGCTAATTGGCATATGCCAAACAAGGCCCACCTCCTGCAAGTGACTACCAAGTGCTGCACCTCTCTTTCCCCAGCACAATGTTTTCGCAACCGCGTATTACATGTATTACAAACAAATCGGACGTTTTTTGTTTTGTTTTTTTCAAAACCAGAAATGGACGAATTTAAGAGCGGACGAAATAGTCATTTTTATGAAAAGGGCGAAATTTTGTGCCGACGAAAATAAATGGTTTCACAGTATGGTGCAATTTAAATAATGACTTAAACACAAATGACAACTATCATAAGACATTAGACAAAATGCTGCATGAAAATCCAACTTCCTATCTCAAAGGTCAAGGTCACATTTAGAGGTCAAAGGTAATATATTGCATTAAACAGCTTGTCTACAGTGTTACTGTGCTATTCTTCATGCAAGTTTAAAATAACTCACCACAAATATCCACCATGAAAAGACTACATTTTGTGTATAATATATGTCTCCCTATCCCAAAGGTCCAATATGATTATAAAGCAGGTAGTCCGGATTCTAACTGTGTCTAACTGTGTCATGCATCATTCAATGGAAATATGTAAGCACATATAAGTAAGCACAAATGTCCACAATGGCAAAATGGTGTGTTGCATGTAACATCTGTCCCATAAACTCAAAGGTCAAGGTCAAACTAAGAGATCAAAGTGTAAATACAGCCAAAAACCAACTTGTTCAGACTGCAACTTTATCATTCATCATCATGCATTTTCAAAATGATTTTCCACACATGCTTACCATGTGGTTTTATCATCCCATGGGCAAAGTTCAAGGTCACACTAAAATTCAAAGTAGAAACATGTGTGTTGTGCATGTTGGCAAGTAATACCATGTACAAGCGTTAATAACAATGGGCTCAATGTGTTGCTAAAAGGCATTTAGTGTAATAATTTTCTTGCAAGTTTTAGGCAATTACTTTAAACTCTGAAGTTATTATAGAACATTATTTTAGTTATAATTCTTATGAGAGGTGGTATGCGAAAGTTATTCAGAAAGTCAAAAGGTCTTTTGGTCAGTGTTTTGTCTGTATACAACATTATAAGTTTGCAGGGTGCTATAAATTTAAAACCTAAAGAATGTCATCACCATGAAGTGTATATTGCCAGACACTGTTTTTTTTATCTCCATTGACCAATACATTCTTGAGTTATTTGCCATAGAACGTTGCTGAAAAAATTGATGATTAATTTTAGTATATGAATGCTCTAGCTTCTTCTTAAATACTTGTAACTAACATTTTTATTGCATGTAAATGAATTTTATTAAACTATAAATATTTTAAAGTGGAATGATTTGCTAAAGTCAGTAAGATTGCATGGTAGACAAGTTAAGAAATTTATTTTCAAGAATTCAAGAAGTCAAATTCTCACCATTTAAATCAGTTAAAATGAGGTGCTCTCTTATAAAATAGGTTGTCATGCATGTGCATAATTGTCAGAGATTAGCCTGTGCATAATTGTCCCAGATTAGCCTGTGTATAATTGTCCCAGATTAGCCTGTGCATAATTGTCCCAGATTAGCCTGTGCATAATTGTCCCAGATTAGCCTGTGCTGCCTTAATTTTGAGCTAAGAAAATACTTCCTTTAAACAGAAAATCCATACAAGCAGAACGTGAGTCCCTGATTAGCCTCTGCAGACTGCAATTGGTTAATCTTATGACACTTGCTGCACATGCATAAAACCTAGTTTTCACAAAGAGAGACTCCAATGATGGATTCTTTTCCAGGGTGCTCCACATGCTACCTATGACAAGCTGATGTTCACAGAAATTCTTGACACTCGCAGCACTAACACATCCCCAGCATGGAAGGACGGCTTTAAGGTGAGTAACAAGTCTTTAACCTGGCTTAAACAACACAACAACAATGATTTAATTAGTCTGCTTCTTTGACTTAGAGAATTCCTGAAAATGTTGAATAAAGAATGCTTTGGTAAAATTGGGCTAAACCGATGTGCGTAAAGTATTGTCTGTATTCAGAATTCTACTATTTCCTCTTGTATTTTGAATTATAAAAGTGAGCATTAAAGAAAAATTTTAAATGCATATTGTTGTTGTGTTAAGATGACATAGCATGAAAATGATGTCGGCTGCTCAACTCTTATTTTTTTTTGTGCTCATTAACTAGATTCTTGAGAAAGGCTTGCAAATATATTGGTTAATTATCAATTAATCAATTAATAATCTTTTACACATTTATTGTAATGGATAGTATTTGCAGTTTGGCTATAATTTTTTATTGGGGCTATAAAATTGTCCATTTGTCATAGTTCAAAGGAAGTTGATGTTATTTAGCTTGATTAGATTTATAATAAATATCTTTTTCGCACAGATGGTATTAATCCCATCGGTTCCTTGCACTGATTAATCCTGTACATATCAGTGTTTCACGTGTCCTATTATAATAACATCCATACATTTTCCCGGCAGCATTTCCCTCGGCGTTCATTCCACCGGTTCCTTACACTGATCATCCACATCCAGGAGATATCTGTGAATGTCTCTAAGGAGAACTACAAGTATGGACTCTTGGAGCAGGTCAGTATGATCAGGGTTGTCATGGCATATTGCATATGAGCCTCGTGCTGGGCTTAACCCTTTGCATGCTGGGAAATTTGTTGTCTGCTAAAATGTCGTCTGCTGAATTTCTAAAATTAGCATTTTCTTCGATTTTTTTCAAAGAATACTATCAGAATAGCAAACAGTTTAGATCCTGATGAGACACCACATTCTGTGGCGTCTCATCTGGATCCAAACTGTTTGCAAAGGCCTTTAAAATTCAGTTCCAGCCCTGAAAGGGTTAATGCAGTTGCTAAAGTATTGTCCCAGATAATCCTGTGCAGTCCACACAGGCTTATCAGGGACAACACTTTGTTTTTATGGAATTTTAAATATAAAAGAAGGTTTTTCTACAGAGAATCCTGTTTAGGTGAAAAGTGTCGTGCCTGATTAGCCTGTGGGTACTTAACGAACATGCCCAGCCTTATATGGGACGACACTTTATGTAAATGCATTATGCCGAGTTAACCCAGAATGTTGCTCATGTGTAATCAGGCCTCTCTATTCAGAGAAGATTCTCAAGATCTTTTCTAAGACAACAAGTGCTGGTTTTACCCAGGCAACAGATATGTTTAAACTGCTGATGTGTGTGATGGATTGGAATTTGGTATTTCTGATTGAAATCTCTAGATAATATCCTAATAGTAAAAATTAGTGTTTAAGATTTTTTTTCTTCCATTTATTGCAAAGATTCTCTATGGTTTCAGAATAAATTATACAAAGACTTAATCATAAAGTTCAGAGAAAGGCTATGGAAGAAAGTCTGTTTTAAGCCAAAATCAAGGTAATGAAGAAAGTGTCGTCCTTTCAGAAAGCACAGGTTGGGATGACACTTGACGCACCTGCATTTAGCCTAGTTTTCCCAGAGAGAGGCTCTATTTCTTTATAAGTTTTACCTTTGGAAGCACATGTTCATCCTTTGCTTGCAGGCCTGGACAGCTGTACAGATCTTCACAGACAAGTACTGCACGACGCAGGCCTTCCAACTTCCTTTGTTTGCCGGTTCCCCTTCTCAGACCATCCTGAAGCAACTGGCCAGGGAACCATGCAAGGAGTGGATGGAGAGAATGATCAGAAATAACGGGGTACACAATAAAATTTTTTTACAAAGGCAGTCATTTCGAAATACCGTCGGTCCTCGGATTTTTCCGATAATAATTTGGAAAATCCGGAAATGATTCTAATATTGCCGGACCTCATGTCCGGTAATAAAATTGTGGCGAAATTTGGAATTCCATAAGCTTTTTCCAGAAAAGTTACAAGGCAAAAGTAAGGCATTTACAGAGTTATTTATGAATACTCCAATCATGAAAAACATTTTTTTATTGGTTGCATTTCTTGAATGACGTACGTGCATATACGGTATCCAAAGATTTTTGCTGCGTCGTCAATGCAAATTACAATGTTAAAAATGTCATCTTCGTCTTTCGTCGTCATTTTTTACTTTTTGGGCCTGAAATAATCAGTTCTGGGCCGGATATGGCTGCATGATTATAGGACCTCATTGCCGGCAATAAATTATAATTTTGGGAAAGACTGCAAAGGGAAAAGCATGTTAACTCATTCCCATATTATAATGCCCTTGTCCAAGTATAAAGCTTATTGGTTCATGTTAGCATATATTGTCATTTGAATGTCAGAAGGACTGTAATATAACCTTATCAAAGACAATAATTAATAAACTGAACACTTTGTAAGGCAAAGATATATATTTTTTGACAGGCTTGTTAAGTTAAAATGATAATGTCTTAATTTTATGAAATTCATATACATGTATGAATAAATAAGTCATGTTTTATATTAATATAAGATGACTATTTGCCTAGATAAATGTGAATAACATCTTGTGAACAGGTTATCCGAATAATTATACTGTTGAAAACCAGAAAAACTGTCCTCTCATGATTCAACCAAACCCAATCAACTAGCAAAGTTTGTTAGGTTTAGTCCGATGATATTGCATGACAGGAAGATGTACACAATTTTCCAACTACCACTTAAATATTCTATATTTTTGTACTGATATATAAATAATCCTAACTCTGGGAAAATAAGGCTTAATGCATAAGCATAAAGTGTTGTCCCAGATAAGCCTGTGCAGTTTTCACAGGCTATTCATGGTTGACACTTTCTGCTTTAATGGTATTTTTTTGTTGAAAGGAAGTCTCTTCTTACTTAAAATTCAAATAAGTGGAAAGTGTTGTCTCTTATTAGCATGAGCAGACTGTACAGGCTAATCTGGGACAACATTTTTAGCACATGCATTAAGACCAGTTTTCCTAAAACACTAAAAATAACTCGAAATATGTATGTTTTGTACTCCACAGATCCACCTTCTGGAAGGCTCCTCTGTATTTGTTCGTATCGCAGACGCACGCAGGGACGATGAACTTCTCTCTGACATTGCACACAACAAACTGGTAAGGAAGCATTCTGTCGATAAATATTTTGTTTTGGGTATTTGTTAGCATCTGTTTGAAGTAGTAATATACCTTTTGAATGCTTTTTTAGTAAAATGAATTAAAAAATTACTATTTAAGCTTAGTTTGTCTCGTACACCTGTTGTAAAGTGAGGCATTTTATGGGAGTGCATTTGGCAAGATTTTTTATTCATGATTAGTAGAGTATTATTTTTTGTGCATGCATTTTTTGTAATACGTTATGCATGATGAGTAAAATTTCATTATATTGCATGCATATTGCATGATGTTTATGCCCAAACCCCTTTGTCTTTTGTACACTGTAGAAAATATAGTGGATTTTTTTAAACATGTTGTTGGGGCACCAGCATTTGTGACACATTTCTGTTGATACAGGATTAGTAAAATGTAATCTTATTTCACTTATATTGTGTGATTTTTGATACCTGATTAGTAAAATTTTGATACCTGATTAGTAAAATATCATCTTTTTGCATGCATATTGCATGATTGTAATGCATAATTAGTACAATGCCATATAATTGCATGTGGGTGTTGTTTCTAGGAGGAGAATGAAGACGGTCTTCATCGGGTATAGTGCCCACCTTGCTTTGGTGTTTTAGGCTAGAATGCAAATATGTGTTGATGCCTTGAATTTTTTCCTAGGAACATGTTGTGTTGATTATGAAGGGCACCTGATTGATTTTGACATAAAAAATGCTTTCAAATAGGACAAGGAGTGCATTGTAAAATGTTAAATGCTTGTGGCAGTGAATTTAAAATGTGATTATCTTAATCAATAAAACTAATGGATATTAACTTCTGGAATTAACTTTTTAGAGTGATTATATCTTCAAAACCATTTTAGTTGTTCAATGTGATTTCAAATCTGAAAGTTATTTTAAAGTTTTTTTTTGCCACATTAAAAATTTATGTCAGTAGAAGCTACAAGTGAAATCCGATGTTCTATTTTATGTACATGTATATCTAATGCATTAGGAAGTTTGCTTTTCAAGATTTGAGTGTGTGTTTGTGTGTCATATTGGTATTGATATGCATTTTGTAGTGGCTAGTGGCGGTTGGTCGATGGCAACATATGTGTTTTGAAAAAGTAGTTAATTTTGTGTTGTCTCTTGGTGGAATTTCTAAATGAAGCAATTGATATTTTTATAGACTAACCAAATGTTACACTTTAAATTAAGTGCACTTGTGTTGCAACAACTTTGTTACTGGTTCTTGTAACAACAACTTTGTTACTGGTTGCGACAATGTTCTACGTATTTGTTCTTGCTTGTAACAACGCTATTTGTTACTGATACTTGTAACAACGGTGATGTTACGGAATGCTCTTTGTCAATGAAATGTTCTTTGAGATTTAATTGTTCAATTATTGTAAATTGTGATTCCAGTAATTTGGTTGTTCTGTGAGAGGTAGAAGAGGAAGGCGGACTGCAACGCAAAATGAAATACATTTATTCAAACTAGTATTAAGCAGTCATACAAACATACATTCATAAATCAAACATACAATTTAACATATATACAACTAAATTGGGAATTAGTCAATTTAGTAAGAGCTACTTGTTTTTAAAGTAAATATTAATTTACTAAACTGTTACAATCAACATAATTATTAAAATAATATAAATTATAAGTATTCATATTATTGCATTTAAAAGTAATAAATTTCAGACTTAAAGGTAAAGAATTAAATAAAATAAATCAAAGAAAGTAAATATGGTTTCTTATCTGCAATGCTAAAATGCAATACATTTATTAAAACTAGTATTAATCAGTGAAGATGTAGTAACTGCATCACATATATATACTAGTTTGGTGTTTGGAAGGATATTTGGCGTTACCAGGTGATTATAGAAAGTCAATACAGAAACATGTGTTGTAGAATCCACCCAACAATAAACACCACTATTATAAAGGAATCTAATATAAGGACGTGGTACATATTGCATGCATAATTCAGATGTACGTTGATTGGCAAGGAATGTATCAATAACACATTAACAATAGGTAAAAGGCAAATGTGCTAAATAACTAGCTTTAGTATAATAAAAAGTGGTTAAAGGGAAAATTCTATAAAGCAATTTAATTATGTCATGTAAATACTTGTTCTGTATTAAAACATGTTGTTAAAGAGAAATGAAAGATATTTTAATTTAAGACAAATCTTTGTGAAACTTGTTAAATAACTTAAACATTAGTGTTTTACTACATATTTAGTGTGACCCTATTTCAGATGCACAGAACCATTTAGAATTTGATAATTTTACAGAAAAATGTCACAATATATTTTAAAAGAAAACAACAACTGGACAATTCAATTAAGCCAAATATTATGTAAAGGAAAGAATGAAAGAAAATATTAAAATAGTCCACCAAAACCCAAATTGCTCACTTATTCTCAAATTAGCGTCCTGAATCCTGACAAACTTTCTTTCGTTATATATTTAAATATATTAAAGACATGTACAATTTAGACTTTATTTTTGCAGATTTTTAAAAATATAAATAACCAATTTATCCATCAGCTGCAAAAAAATCCCTTTGTCAAAAATTTGATTCTCATTTCTACCAATTTCTGGACAGGTTGAAGTGAACACTGACTACATTCCCGTAGGCCTGGAGGAGTCGTACAGTCGGGAGCGCCCTGGAAAACCCCTAGAGACCCTTGTACCAGTCGGGAAGACACCAGAACAGTTCATGGACAACCTCAAAGTGAAATTCAAGAGTGTAAGTTATAGGACTTTTTTGTAGATTTCAAATTGTTAAACGTGTTATGGTTCAATATCTGATAAAACATGTCTTAGGTTTTAATAATGTTGTATTCTATTGTAGAGATGTAGTTGTTAAGTGTTTATTTTGTGAGCCTGTGTTGAGATTTAAAAGTAAATAATTACAAGAGCATGATACATTTTTAACCAGGTTTTCCGAAGGAAAAAACTGGTTATTAGATTGGCGAATGCGGGCGGGCTGGCTGGCTGGCTGGCGGGCTGGCTGGCTGGCGGGCTGGCGGGCTGGCGGGCTGGCGGAATAAGCTTGTCCGGGCCATAACTATGTCGTTCATTGTCAGATTTTAAAATCATTTGGCACATTTGTTCACCATCATTGGACGGTGTGTCACGCGAAATAATTACGTCGATATCTCCAAGGTCAAGGTCACACTTTGAGTTCAAAGGTCAAAAATGGCCATAAATGAGCTTGTCCGAGCCATAACTATGTCGTTCATCGTCAGATTTTAAAATCATTTGGCACATTTGTTCACCATCATTGGACGGTGTGTCGCGCGAAATAATTACGTCGATATCTCCAAGGTCAAGGTCACACTTTGAGTTCAAAGGTCAAAAATGGCCATAAATGAGCTTGTCCTGGCCATAACTATGTCATTCATTGTGAGATTTTAAAATCATTTGGCACATTTGTTCACCATCATGGGACGGTGTGTCCCACGAAAGAATCACGTCAATATCTCCAATGTCAAGGTCGCCACGACTAAAAATAGATTAAAAAAAAAAAAAAAACTTACAAAGGGGGTTAATTTTTTTTGGTCATTTCAAAAGTTCAGTTTGAGTTTTCTCCCTTTATCAGATTTTTTTTTCACAATGAAAACCTGGTTTTGTGACAATTTTGTCCCTTGTTATTGTTTTAATGTAAATCTTAATATTAATTTAGCTTTGATAATATATAGTGATATGACCAGTTACTCTAGAGAATGCTGGCAACTATATTCAACTTTTACCTATACTAAACTCTGAAAAATTAAAGTACTAGTGAAGTTCAACTTAAAAAAAGCTAGTTTATTCGATTGTAATTTATTTAAGGTAAAAGATGTATATCCATTTTTTTTAACTTTCTGTGAAGTCTCATTCTATTATTTGATTGTACAATATCTGACACAAGTTATGATAATGTATTCACATCTTTTCAGCTGGTGTACAAACTGTATGAAGAAGGGAACATAGAAAAATAGGCAAAAGAAGGACACACCTACTGATGAAAATGTGCATATATATCCATGGAAGTCTGTGGATGGCCAACAGTGCAAGTTGATTCAGTAATCAATTTGTTTGAAACTGAACCTTAAACAGATTTTCTGGAAGCTTAGCTTCAATTCCTTACAGAACAAAATTATGGTAAAGGATATCCTTATTTTGAATATTTAAACTAACAACTTATTTTTGATATTTATAAGAGCTTAACAATGTTCTTTTGAAAAAAACATTAAGAATCTACCAAATATGTGCCAATAACTATAAAGAGTAACCAGTATTTATTTTTGAAATTAATACAAGCACATGTTGACATGAACTTTGTGTTGTCAGCTTTAGAAAAAATAACGATGATAGATTTTTATTAATGGCTAGACAACACATGTTATCTTCTGAAATTTTAAATAAAATTTATTCAACAAAACGTATTAAATAATAATCACGTTTCGTTTACGTATAGTTTGCTAAGACATTTAAGCACTGAGATTTGAAGCGGAAAACATGGTTACGGAGAAAAGGGTATCAAGTGTAACTTCAAAATGAGTTTAAAAATTACTCTTTAGTTTATAAGAACATTACTATTGTTATGGTTTACCTATCAAGTACTGTAACTGGACTATATTGTTGAATCGGCAGTGACTCACAGTTGAGGCACAGATCGCAGTGTGAAATTGTCACACAACCCTCGTGTAAAATCTAGTGATATCAGTAGTATAATTAGTTAAATTTAGACAATTGTTTGTCATTGACACTTATTGTTAAGATGTATGTATAGATTTTTAATTCTAGCTGCATAAGACATTTAATGGAATACCTGTTTTACAAGATATATTTTTTATACAAAATAACATGTTGTGAAATACAGAAATATGTTGATACTTTAACAATAGGGAATGGTATATTTTTATTACCCATCTCTTGTGTTTGTAAAAAGAGTTTGATTTTATTAATCATTCTGGTTGTGTTTTTTTGTTTAACTTGAAGTTCTCATTGGTACTTTATTTGAATATGTCTGGATCCCAAAAATATGTACGAATCAAAATTAAACATTAAATGTTGTTAAAACATGGTTACATTTATTTTTTTTAGTTAAAAACAAACACTCATTGCTTTAGTTATGAGGTACAAATTTAAGTTGTTGTATTTTATATATTTTATTCATTTTGCACAGTTATATGTTGCACTTGTGTTCAGTTTTTGTGTTTTGTTTTGAAATTGTTGCTGATTTTTTTTCAGATATATATTGGTTAATATGTGTTTTCATCTTTTGTGTTATTCTGCTTTATTGTATATTTGATAAAAAAAGTTAGATCTGATGTTATTTTTACATAATTTAAGGAACACATTATTGAAAGGTATATGTTATACATGTGCTTAACATTTGTTCTTGTTTTTCTGAGTTTTGAAATGTTAGTGCCATCAATTTATGTATGCTTTAATCTTTGAAATTGTAAGCTGTACTTTTACTTTTTATTTTTTTGTTTTTCATTTTATACACTTAACATTATCAAGTTGAAATCAGTGTAACATTTATCTACTGTTACATACTAAAGCCTTTAAATAGTTAATGTACTTCAAAATTGTGTACTGTAAAAACTAAATATTATGACTTTGTTATAAATTATGAACAATAAAGACTAAGGTGACAACAGACACATTATGCTTAATATCATTTCTGAATAATCTACCTATACGTTATTGTCAGTGTTAGTAATATTTTTAAGTTTCAATGCAATCACAGTTCAAGTGTTATCACAACCCACTTTTTATTATCAAACATAATTGACAAACTATATTGTGTGCATGCAAACATTTAACTGAAAAAGAAGAATGTATACCACTGAATGTTGCATATTTACAAAGTGTACTTATGATGCATTGAAGTCCGCTGTTCACTTATGGCTTACCAATATGGGGCTGTAAAAACAAATGGGTATTAAAAAAATAACACTTCTCTAGTATTGAACAATTACAACAGAGATACGTAATAGTATAAAATAAACTTTTTATTTAACTTTTTGGTTTGAAAAACAAAACAAAACAATACTCATTTGTGTTTGAAAAAAGTAACAATTTTGTTTACAAAGTAGCATTTATAAAATTCATTCCCATCAATTTTTTTTAATTGAATGTGATTTTCAAATAATAATTTTTTATTCAATGTTTCAATAAACAATGTATTTTAAAATTTTTATGTCGGCCAAACTGTGAAACTATACAATTTTAATTAATGTCTTTGATTCTTGTTAACAATACCTCATATTTGTCACAGCCTGTTGTTTTATACTGTGATTGGTGTCTTGTATACATCTACAGTGATACCCAATTGTTTTGTTATATTTATAACGATTATTGTGATACTTTTCCACTGCTCACTACTGACCGTTTGATGATCGTTATTCAACATAAAGTTCTGTAAAAAATATAAATAAACATGTTCTATTGGACACATGTTAGACATTAAGATATTTAATATAGAGGCTATTTGTATATGTCAGTGTAACATAGTATAATTATTTCATGGGTAGTCATATAAACCATATAATACAAGTTGAAATATTTTTCTAAATGACCGCAAATGAAATGATAATACGATCGTACTCTGAAATCAGCGAAGTTTCTTTTTAAATCAAGGTATTGGGGGATGAATTTTTATCATAATTTTTATCATACACGAAATTTGATCGAGCGTCATTACATGACATTCATTTTGATTGCAAACACGTTGATTAACGCTGTAATATTTATTTATTTTATGCTTTCCGGTGGTTTATAGAGAAATATCAGTGAATTAAAACATATAATACACTGTTTCAAACAGTTTATATTAACTGGGAAAACTATCGATAATTTCTCAGTTGTACTGTAGTATGATAAATCAAACAAAAACATATATTTTTCTTTCCTTTTTTTATCAACGTTTTGGCTTACGCTTTCATCAGGATAACACAAATATTAACGGAAAGCGGATGTTACGCCATTAACTTAACGTACATTTAATTGCGGGAAAATATACGTCAATAAAATGAACGTTAATTAAATGAAGCTTAACTTTCGGATTCAAGAATACACAATTTCCTATAAACTATATATACAAAAACTGTGAAATGACGTTCTTAACGTTACGACGTCATTATTTCAGAAAAAATCATTTGTAAGCATAACATACAAAGAAATATTGACTTAAATTCACTCGTGATATAGAAACAATGTTATTTTATCTTCTTGAATAAGAATAGATATACCACCAAATTCATCAGTTATCCTCTATTTATTTTCGACTGTTTAACAAAGTGATTGTTATTATAACTTTAGCTTACAAAATATATTTTGAAATGTCGCAAAAAAACTTGAAACCAAGCCAGAGTGAAATATTCAAAGTTCATAATATTACTAGAGCTTGAATTAAATGATCAAACTGGAATTTACTGGTATTCTCCATCTATTCAATGAATATAATAAAATATTTAGTGCTTCATTAAGATTAGTATGATTAAACATAACTTTAATGTTAATGTCGGTTTTTACTTAAAACATATTTATGCCCCCCTTCAAAGAAGAGGGGGTATATTGCTTTGCACATGTCGGTCTGTCGGTCTGTCTGTCTGTCGGTCGGTCTGTCGGACTGTTGGTCGGTCCGTACACCAGGTGGTTTCCGGATGATAACTCAAGAACGCTTGGGCCTAGGATCATGAAACTTCATAGGTACATCGATCATGACTCGCAGATGACCCCTATTGATTTTGAGGTCACTAGGTCAAAGGTCAAGGTCACGGTGACCCGAAATAGTAAAATGGTTTCCGGATAATAACTCAAGAACGCTTAGGCCTAGGATCATGAAACTTGATAGGTAGATTGATCATGACTCGCAGATGACCCTATTGATTTTCAGGTCACTAGGTCAAAGTCACAGTGACCCGAAATAGTAAAATGGTTTCCGGATGATAACTCAAGAACGCTTATGCCTAGGATCATGAAACTTTATAGGTACATTGATCCTGACTCGCAGATGACCCCTATTGATTTTCAGGTCGCTAGATCAAAGGTCAAGGTCTCAGTGACCAGAAATAGTAAAATGGTTTCCGGATGAAAACTCAAGAACGCTTATGGCTTGGATCATGAAACTTCATAGGTACATTGATCATGACTGGAAGATGACCACTATTGATTTTCAGGTCACTAGGTCAAAGGTCAAGGTCACAGTGACAAAAAACATATTCACATAATGGCTGTCACTACAACAGAGAGCCCATATGGGGGGCATGCATGTTTTACAAACAGCCCTTGTTTAAGACGAAATATTGATCATGTTTAATATTATTCATGTTTTGAGGTTTCTTCAACCATTCTAATACATTTTAATATCATATCATACCTTAAATCATTATATTCAGGAAAAAGCACCACAGGTCCTAATACAATCCTTGAGCTACTTTCTTTCATCAATTTATTTTCATAATTTCCCACTCTTAAGTTTGCATATTATATGTTTTCGTGTGATCTGGTGGTTGGGAAAATGTATTGTTGATTGTAAAACTATATACACAATGTATAAGCATTGTACATATACATAGTGTTATTTATACAATGTATCTCATGTGATTCAAATCTGTGATAAACATTTGATTGTATAACGTCTTCCGTTATGTTTTGAAAAGACGATGAAGATTATTACATAGTTGAACTTCCGCTTTTGGCAATGCGATATGTCATATCAATATGAGTGTATTTCTTGGTCTTGAGTATGATTTGAAATATGCTTGTGAAATAGTAAATATTAGTAAATAAATTTTATCTATGCTCCTTAACACTTTTCATAGAATATCCAAAATATATTAAGCAAAAGCATATTGAATGTCTCTATATTCAATACATTTGCATTTGCAAGATACTTGAATCATTTCAAAATTCCAAGTGATTGGCATCCATCTTGAATAAAAGTTAGTCCTTCTCAAAATATATGTCACATAAAGTGAAGGTCATACTTTGACATCGAAGATCGAAATAAAACACGTACTGTTGTGAAGACGCGGGGTCGGGATGTTAATCACTGTCAGTAATCGTGTCTAGTGAACCTTTGATTATGATTTAAAATGTAACCGTGACCGTTGACTGCTAAGAATGTGCGCGTCTATTGTACCATAAATTGTGTCATCAACCTCAGACAATCAAGCAAAACGTATGCCCGCAGCAAATGTTCAGTTCATGGATGGAAATGCTACCAAGAAGTGTTATTAAAATAATTCGTGGCATTATGAAAATAAACGAATAGCCCTTCCATGTTCTAAAGACGAACTGTAAATGTTAAACATGTGAACACTATACAATTAGTAGAGCACCGTGGAAGAAACTTTTGTTAAAGAGGATGACTTATTTTTCGGCATGCTAAATCACTATTGAACGGAAATAAATTTCGAATAAACAATTTCAATACAACGACCATAATTGTAAATTATATAAAAAGAATTATTGCTTATGCAAATGAGATGATTTTACAAACATTTATCGATGACATTTCAATCGTCCAGAACAAGTTTATATAGTGCAATCAGAGAAGAATAACAATTGATGATTTCTCTCTTAGTTTTATGTAACTTTTAATAACACGAAATATACACTATTTGTACTGCAACAAACAATAGAAACTGTCCAGTCTTACATATAAATTCATTACGCCACAAGTACATGAGCTTTGCGTACGTTTTCTCAACTTTAAACTACTGAACACTACGTAATTCTAATTGATAAAACATTGTATAACAACGCGGAGTTATGTTTCTTTGCTTTCTTCTCCTCTTTTGTCGAGGACAATTGTTTTGCGTAGAAGCAAATGAGACCATTATGGGTTCTTGTGGACCTACAAGTGTTGTCATGTTCCGGATGTTTCCGTTGGTTCGTGCTCCATACAGGAGATACGCAGCAGCAGTCGGAGACACTAGTTATTCGAAGGCATTAATCCTACGTTCGCTTGAATCAGTAGGACTGCTGTTGATTTATAGAAGAACATTGAATCGGAAATAGGCAAATACTCAATAAAACGGATTTTCAGCGTAAAAACGTGCACCAAAACAAAATTTAGAATTATATACATTTAGTATTTATTTACTTGTAGTCTGTGGTTTAACAAGTACAGAACAGTCTTATGCAAGAGTGTTGTCTTGGTAGTTTGGTGTTGCTTTGAGGCCGCACAACGCCTGTTAATATCTTTCCAACGCTTCTTTAGCCATCTGCAGTTAACAAACATTTTAAATTATTATTATTATTAGATAAAATTTATTCTATATCTATACAATATTTGCATTGTATTTTCATAATGAGTTGAGCTTACAATACTATACACCAATTCTATTATGATATACATTCAGATCATTAACTTAATATTAATACAAATGTGGGTTTATCTATCCATTAATCTGCCATGTTAATCAGTCAAAAGCGCATTTGTTATTCAAGAATCAATGAATATTGTCCACCGATATTACTTAAAACAATACACTCTCCCTACTTATATGACAATATGAATCTGATTTTGAAACAAGAACTTTCTTTTTTTTAAAGATATACGGCGTGCAAGATATTAATTTCATAATGGCTCAACCAATGGACTCTATGACACAGTACCAGAACGCGAACAGGGAGGTGAGAAAGAAGATGAATGAGACCAAGGAGTCGTGGATTGAGGAACATTGTAATACCATTGGCAAAGAGATTACCACAGGTTGCAGTAAGAATGCCTCAAGTCCTCCACAAAGAACTGTCAGCCCAAGGCATTTGTTATAGCAAACGCGGACGAGAACCGTCTGAACGAGAGTGCCGCAGTCCTGAACATGATGACTTAATACTTCAAAGACCACTTTAACTACCCACTTGACTCCAGTCTCCTAAAGAACTATCGCTGTCAAGAAGCGGATGACAAAATTCCGTACTTACTTAAGGAAGGGTTGGAGGAGGCAGTGAGCAGGCTTAAGGAATGAAAATCTACCGGAGTGCACAATGTCCCGTCTGAGCTGATTAAGCACGGTTCCGAGGCAAAGACTGAATAAATGACGGGACTTTGGCAGATATCTTGAAGGAAAATAAGTTGCCCAAGGAGCGAACCCCGTCATCATCCTACCGAAAAGGGGCAATATCAAGCTGTGTCTGAATTACAGCACCACCAGCCTCATCAGATATCCCGGCAAAGTCAACTTCACATCATCCTCAACCACTTGAAAAGGAAGGCCGAGGAATTGCTGGCGGAAGAGCAGTCTGGATTAAGAGCATGGCAGAGCACAAATCTTCAACTAAAGAGTCATAATTGAAAAACACCTGCAACACCTACGTGAGCTCTTACAAATAAATAGACTTAAAGAAATGTTTCGAAGGCGGATGTCATGATTGACCATGGAAGATTCTGGGAGGATTCGACCTTGACGAAACGCTGTTGCAAGTCATGCAAGAACACTTCGGAAACGCAAGCAACGCAGTACTTCTCAATAGACAGTTGGGTGACTTCTTTAGGATTTAAGTTGGCGTCCGTCCGGGATTTTTGCTCTTCCCCGTCCTTCTTAAACTTTTTCTTTGGGAAGATGCGGATGACCATCCAAGACCACCACTCCTCAATTCCCAACGTTGGTAGACTCATCTAAAACTTGAGATAAGCTTATGATATTGACCACATCGGGGGCACCAACAATCAACTCCAAGGCCTCACCGACAGACTACTATTATCTGAAAGAGTAGGAGCATACGGAATATAGGTTAGCACGGAAGGGTCGAAGATCATGGTTAACAGTACGAACAACACCAGTGCATACATCACCATGATGAGAAGCTGGAAGAAGTGACCATCTTCAAGTTCTTGGGAGCAGCCGAATCCAAGGATGGCATCAGTACCGCTGTGGTCCGAATAAAAATATCATAAGTGACCGTCTTCAAGTACTTGGGAGCAGCCGAATCCAAGGATGGCGCCAGTACCACTGTGGTCCGAATAAAAACATCATAACCACCGCAGCGATGGCAAGATTTAGCAGGTTGTAGACAAGAAAGCTAGCTCCTTTCTAACCCTCTGTGTGCAAACGCTATTATATCATAGCACAATAATAAAATGCACACATTCTGCAGCGTGCTTTGAATGCGGTTTAAACAAACAGCCATATTTTCTTTTACACAAGTCTTAAATAAACGGATCCGGGATCTGCTTCCTGTAAATAACCAACGTGCCGAATAGAATTTGCTAAGAACCAAAATGCTAACTCTGTTCTATTCCAATTTTCGAAAGACAAAATATTCATCTTTAAAAAGATACTAGGCTTCTACAATCTGTTTTAAAGGAAAGGCAAAACAATGATTTGAAAGTATGCTGTTTCGTAATCGGACCCTATTAGAATTGGAGTTAGTTTAAGCACACACATATCATTTTTACGTTTTTTCGCATGCGATGTTAAATCCGCCGTCATATAAATATTGAAATTGGTCGAATGAGATTTCTGAAGACAGCAACAACCAAACGACCAACATAAAACCTCACCCTGAATGCATCAAATACCAATTATGAAATGGTAATTAATTATAAAATACATTAAACAGACTAATTTTGTAAACTCTTCTTTAATTACAACGTAGGTTTGAAAACAAACATCATTGATCCATTACACCGAAGAGAGTTTTTATTAAATCGGTTTTGGATATGTATATTTTAAATTAAACAATAGATAGTAGTATCCGTTAATATGCATTTAACTTAAAATTATTAATAAACCAGTAATAAAATAATTATTTATAAATCAATCCACCTACGTGTACCTTTTAACTAACGCGACTATTGCACACACAACAATCCGCGAAAAACAAAGTAACTTGCAGGAAAAAGCTAAAAGTAACATAAATACTCAAAATCAACGAATACTTCCCAAACTAATTTGTAAAATAAAGTTTACCCATTAAAAATCAGAGTTCCTTATAGCAATCGCCGAACTATTTTCATTCATTTTATTAATTTTTTTAAATATTTTAATAATTTGTAAAACATGGTACATAAAGCATAATTATATTACACATAAAATAAGTTGTATCCGCTTATGGCATACGAAATAGCAAACATATAATTTAAAATAGCATCACAGTTGATAAGTCAAGCAAACAGAGATACAGGTTTATAAAAATTCAATAAATTATATAACTTAATATAAAAATTGAGACAGTAAAATAATAATACTATTATTGGTAAATAACTGTTTTGTACATATATGTGTGTACTAATTTTTTTATCCTATTTTCAACGCGACATTGACGGTATAACACCTTATGGAATATACTAGCCTGTATTCAACCTTGTGGGATATACGGTCGTGTCAGTTTTGGAAGGAAAACTATTTGGCAAAAAAATAAGGAAATACAACGCCTTTGCAGCAACATTTACGACAATGATTTTTTTCATTCTATTTTCATTGGATTTTAAAAGTATAAAATAAAACTTGTTACTTTGATAATGATAAGTAGTTATATCTCTATAGTGAAAATATTGTGAATAAACATATTAAATTTGGAATACAGATTTATAGTGCTGATTGTGCACTAGGATCGGCTAGTATGAATTACGAGTCTTATAAAGCCCTAGTTGTCTGCGTGAACAAATTTGATGCTTTAGATGCACACATGCACATCATGTGGAGCTCAGCAAACAGCATTAGATACAGACAGGCACACTATTAGGAGTTCAGAATACATATTTATAGTGAAGATCCTGTAACTTCTATTTACCAGCGTCTATGCGTCTCTTCGCAAGTTTTTATACGGGTGTTAAAGCGTTGGTGAAGTAATGGGCGCCTATAAATCTTTATCCAGATAACGTTCGCATCGTGCTTATAATGTACGTTAAAATCGGGATTATAAATTATTGGTATCTAATGATCTGTGCTCAGTTTACATGACATGCGCTTATATACTTCCATTATGCCTTAGTTGAACCCTATAAATATATGCGTCCCAAAATTGAGTGAGCTTGGGATATGCATGGGATAACTCATTGACTTCTATCTATGGACTATCTGCGCGAATACATGGTGTTAGTGAACTAATGAGCGCCGATTATTCTGCGTCCAGACAACGTTTTTTATATCCCGCGTAAACGGTTATATTCGTGTTTAAAAATTATGGTTAACGATAATCTGCGCCCAGTAACATTTACATACGGTCGTACGTGCATTATAGAGCATTTAGAACCCTATCAATCTGAGTCGAGTCAACAAATTAAGCGTATCAATCTGAGTCGAGTCAACAAATTAAGCGCACGCCCCCCCCCCCCCCTAAAATCTTCTAAGTAAAGTCAAATCATTTGATGTTTCACACTTACCTAGATCTCAATCACCTATTTAAACTCATTTTTTTTTCTTCTTCTTCGTACACAACATTTCCCACTAATCACAGACAATCGCTAAATGTTTTAACTTTATACTCTCTGTCGCCCGGCGTATAAACTATGCATATTTTGGCAATATAAGAAGTTTCTTTGATGAAAGTAAAGAAAGCCTTACATGTTCGAAAAGTGGTTGTCAAAGTCTTCAAAATCACTTTAATCGTGGAGCTTCCGGGGGGGGGGGGGGGCTTCTGATGAGTGTGCTTTAATGCTAGTAATTGCATCAAATAACTAAGTTAATTAGATTGATGTACGTGCATAAAATCTCCGCGTATTTTATTTTATATATTTTTTTAACCCTTGTATAACTAATTCCCCCCCTCCAAAAAAGCATCCAGACAACGTCCACGTCGTGCTTATCCGGTACAATTCGGGTGAAACCAGGGATGATTCCTTATTTATCTGCGCCCAGTTAACGTTCACATGCGATTATATGGTCTTAATTGCATTATAGTGTAATAAAACCCAATAAATCTGCATCGTATGGCCTAATAAAACTCAATCAATCAGCATCGAGTGAATAAATTGAGTTTCTTTATACGGTATCAATTGCATGAAGAAACTGATACACTTCTGTTTATCTGTATAGAATATCCACATGTTATTTTACGGTTTAATGGCGTTGGGGAACACATGAACCCATATTGGTATGCGTCTAGAAAATGATCACATCGTGCCTATAAATCGGGTTTTATAAATGAAGGACACCTATAAAGCAGCGACAAACAAACACTCTTAATGTGCTTATCGCTTTACCTCTCAGAAATGCACTTTGACGCATTTGACGTCCTTTAGAAAATCAATTTAAATTAAGTCCTTTCTTAATATATTCAAGTTTTAAATGCTTCATTTCCAAGACTTAGGTACTGATGAGGAACAAACAGCATAAACCTTTACATACTGCGAGTTGCTGTTCTTGGTTTATGCTGGTTGCAAAATAAATGTTCACTTTTATTTATTTTTTCTGTGGTAGAGAACATGATGGGCTGTGTTTTTTCAAATGCACACTAAGCTTGGCAGGTAATGCACATGCTAATGATTTTGATGTTAATTGCTTATAGTGACTATTTTGATTGGTTAATGACTCACTTGTGTCATAATCTTGTTATAAAACAAGAGAATGGAAGTGATTCAATGCTTTGGATTATGGAAAACTGATTAGGATATAAGGATCAAACAATCTTGGAATTAGAAAACGAAAGGGTCAAAGATTATTTGATCTGGGTTTTTAAGATGCCTTTGTTATTTAATTCTCATCGAGGTCGCTGCTTGTGGTAATGTATAAGGGATCGAGTGAGTTTAATGTTGTTGTACTGTGCTTAATATTTAATATATGCATGTTGACTGTTACACACGAAGCGATTGTATTATTGTCTTGCAATTGGTTTATCTTGTGACAACAAACGGTTGACAATTTATTGTCGGTTGATCACAATGCAAAAATAAAAAGATATCCTCCTATGCAATTTTAATCTCATTGGAGTTAAAAAGTTCTGGAAAACAAATTTAAGTAATTGCTTTCAGTTTTTGTAAATTAAGTAGTTGCTAATGAACGATATTTGTATTATTTGGCCAATAAGTTAGCAATATAAATGGTATTATGTCTTTTACATAGCATTGTAGCATAGTAAATTAAGTAGTTGCTAATGAACGATATTTGTATTATTTGGCCAATAAGTTAGCAATATAAAGGGTATTATGTCGTTTACATAGCATTGATAGACCTAAGAACATTGTCATAATATAGAAAATACATCATGAGCATGATGAATAACATTATACACATGAACATATCTTGTACAAAAACAGACACATTTGCATAGTACACATATGAATATGTTATTTGTTAAACTTATTTATATACACATACACATAAACATATCTTGTACAAAAGCACACACATTTGCATAGTGCATATATACATGTGATGTTTTTTTACTTATTTGTATAGTTATGTATATATATATGTATGACTATTTATAAATAAAATGATACCATGAGTACACCTTATTGGTAAATGTTCAATGGGTTAATATGCGTGATGCATATGTATCAATTGTTAGGGTATACAACTAAATATATCTAATGTGTATATCATTACATACATACATACATGCATGCATGCATAAATATATACAACTTTATATGGTTTTTCAATATGAACACACATCTATGAGATTTAACCATCCTTAGGCACATAAGTGCTGTGGAGTGCAGTCCTATGATTCGTTAAATTTATTTGTTGCAAAAACCCGGACTAGACTTAAAAGGTTACAAATAAAAAATTATTACAACTTTAAGTATCGTAAGATAATCTTTGAAGAGTGTCACCATTACTAGTGCGAAAATGACGAATATGGTTAATTTCACAACTATACACAGTTAACATCCCGAAAACTCATTAATTACAGGTTGGAACACTCAATCATACCATTATTAAAAATACATACGTCTCCTAAATGCAGATAAAGATGACGTTTTAACAACGCATTATTTACACGAACTCCATCTCTAATATTTACCAATACAAGGTGAAAAGGAGAAATGGTTTTACACACAATCTATACATTTCTCTCATGCACGTCTGTGACAAACCATCTCGTTTCAAGAAAATCATACCAAAACATCGAATAAACTATGGTTATACGCAAATGCTAAAACATGCATCGATTTTTAATCAAGAAAAATATAAATAAGCAATAAAAGGGACGCAAATATGAACGCTTTTGTTTTGCAGACGAATTACAAAATATAGAAAAGCAGAGCGTATTAATAAAAGAAAGGCACAGCATTAAATATAAAAGGTTCATCAAACCCGATATTTTTGTATTCTGCAGAATGCGTCTTAAATTAAAGAAGTTAAATCGAACCAATAAACTGTAGATGATATTTATATAAACAAAATTAAGCACTCGTTCGATGTGAAAGAAAGCTAAAAATGAAAGTACTACGATCAAAGTGCGAATAAAAGTAGAAATACATTTATAAATGTTAGCAAAACATTACATTTCTAAATGTTGGAAAATTATTCAATAAACAAAACAATAATAAAATCCTGGGAAAGCAACAACCTCCGGATGAGATTATCAAATGTTCAATAGTAAGACATTCAACAGCAAACAATAACCATTGGTTTAATCAATTAATATTCTTGTCTTGGTGCGAAGGGAAAAAGTCATAGTTTAAAGAAATTGACGGAAATGATTCCAACAATTATAGAGGCATACCTGTATATGGATATTTTCAAGGATTTTGGCATGTGTTGAAGTTTTAAAAATAAAAATGATGAGATAAATAAAATAATGTAAAAAGATAAATGTTAACATCAGAATTAAATAGCTCAATAATTAAACAAGAATAAAATTAAAGATAAAAAAGTTATCCTTAACTAGTCTCAAACAAATGACCATTTGAGAAAAAATCTTAAAACGTAAACAACTCGCCCATCCGTGCTCGTATAGTAAGTAATATGTGTATGTTTTACTTTATATGATTCAGCAATCATCGTACTGTCACAAAATATAATGATAACAACAGAATCGCGAAATGATTCCTTCGTAATGCTTAAAATTTTAAATGTTTTAAATCGTCAAAATATGCAAATACTGTAATATTGTAGAGCTTGGTAAATGTTCAGTATTAGAAGCAGGACAGTCCATTTTTTGTGAGGGCTGCACTGCATGCCTTGTTTTCTTTTTAGCATATGAGTGTTGCTCACTGCTAACTGTCATTGTCTGAAAAGTATGTTAATATCTTTACAACTTTATGAACATGAAAATGCATATTTTATCTGATATCACACAGTATTGAGGTTTTACAACTATTTGGACCAAATTTGTTTAAGAACAGATACTGTAAGTCTAATTTCATAATAATATTAGTCAGTATAAAACAAAAGGGTAAACATTTTACTCTTCATGGAATGATTTGATCAATGTTGGCATTGTACCATGTCCAAAGAAATAAATCTTATATTTTTATCTGAGCATTCATCAAGACAATAAGAACAAAACTTTTTTGTTCTGCACTGAAATCAACATTATTTTAAGAACATTTTTAAAATCCTCTGTCCATCATTACATGTACATTGTATATTTTTTGCATTAAATGGCTTACAGGATGCGCTACTTTAATGTTTCAAAATTTATATATAAAAGATTCTTGTACATTTAGCTGATTCATCTGGATCCTATTTTTAACAAAATTGTCATTAAATACAATACTTTCCAATTCAGTAAAGACTGATTTATATGAGACATTGCTATTGTATTGTTTATGAAAATAAAAATTCTGCATACTAACAAGGTGCTCAGGTAAGCTAACAAGAGCACCTCATAAAAGGTGCCACGCTCGGCTGCAGGTGCAGTTTTGAATACATGAAAGCTTGTCAGAATGTTTTTGTTTTTTGTTCACAGTGACCTTGACCTTTGACCTAGTGACCCAAAATGCATGTGGCATGTAGAACTCATCAAGGTGCAGTAACATATGAAGTTTCAAAGTTGTAGGTTGAAGCACTTTGATTTAGAGCCAATGACAAAATGCTAAGGTTTTAGCATGACGCGGATGGCCGACGACACGACCACGTACACGACACAACAAGCTGGCTATGACAAAACCTCAGGTTTTCTTCGAAAACAGCCAAGCTAAAAATCAATGACAAGCATGGAGGGGAAGGTTACCATTTTTCTGTCCAATACCTTCTCCTTTTCCAGTTTTTTCTTCTTGTTCTTGTCTGTACCATGTTGGCATTTCAGAACCTGATGTCCTAGGCTCACATACATGTAAGGGTTCACCCCATGGACCCAACAAACCTTATGGGAGGATAAAGTAACAACTGAAATTATTCATCAAAACAGGTTTTTTTAAATTTTCTGATTATGTATACACTTTATTTAAAAAACAAAAAAAAAATGAAATTTAACAAAAAAATCCATATCATAAATTCATTAATTTAATAGGAACAAGAGATGTGTTTGTCAGAAACACAATGCCCCCTATTGCGCCGATTTTATTTTTTTTCCTTAGACCTTGAAGGATGACCTTTCACCACTCAAAATGTGCAGCTCCATGAGATACACGTGCATGCCAAATATCAAGTTGCTATGTTCAATATTTCAAAAGTTAATATTTCAAAAGTTATCGCAAGGTTACCAAGGTTAAAGTTTTGGGACAGAATGGCAGATGGACAGACCAAAAACAATATATCCACAATCATTTGATCGGGGGGCATAACAATAATTGATACAGGTACGTAGAATCACATTGTTCTTTAAAAAAGAGAAAACAGAGAAAGTACAAATGTTTTCACCTTCATAAGTCTTCATTTTAAAACTTTATTTGATATTTCAAAGACAATTGATAAGGACTTTTGTGACAGAATATGGAAATGAACAATACTTTATCAATTGGGGAAAAATTCTTTCAATTTTTTTTAAGTCAAAATATTAATGCAAGTAAAAAGCTATCTGTGAGGCATGCTTTTTTCTACTTACCCGTTGTGATAAATATCAGGCCACATAAAAGCTTAATAGATTTGATAACGTATTTACAAACTTATTGTATAAAAATAATTAATACCATGGTGTATTGCAAACATTTCACCATTTAAGAAATATATGAGTGTGGCAGAATTTATAGGTACCAGTGTAAATTTAGAATTAATTTAGTTAATGGTGAATAAATAATAATAACATTAAAAAAAATAAACTCCACAATTTTTTTAATATTTTGCTCTAACATGGCTCATCTTGAAGGACATATGCTTTTTGGTACAAATTCAAGTGATTTATTTATTAACATAGTAATCAAATACTGACTGAGAAAACACTGCTTAATGCCCCTCTGTAGCCATGGCTGTGAATACATGGCTATCATCACTTGGGGATAAATATCCATGCATCCAGAACAGTATTAACAGATTGCACTGCTGTTACTTAATAATAAGTAAATTCCAACAGTTGATACCGTTATTTTCCATTAGAAGTTTACTGTGTTTATTTAAAAAGCACTGGGATGATAATTTTGTTAAATAATCAGAGCTCAAGTCGATGTATTCAAAATGACAATAATGGAAGGTAATGCTATTTCTCTTCAACTAATAATTGATAATATTTGACAACAATTTCATTAATAATATTCACTCTAGTCAATGTCTACAAAACGGTCGCGTCAATATTGTAAGGAAAACAAAAATGGAAATGCCGAATTTTTTGGTGCTATAACCGATTATTTAACGATTATACTATCAATTTCATGTTTTTAAATTTGTGATTTTGCATCGTTAAAACAATAAAAGTATCTTGTTTTCATTGCGATTTCTTGTGTGAAGATTGGCAGACGACATCTTGAAAACTTTGACAAACATGCGGTAGCAGTTTCTTTACAGCAAAATTTATGTTTCCTAACCATGTTGCCAAATTGTCCTTACAATACTGACTCGACGAAGGTCTACAAAGTGGTCGTGCCAATAGGCCCAGTGTCAATATTGTAAGGAAAACAAAAAGGGAAGCTAAATGTGTTACTTTCAAACCAACTATTTTTAAAAGATTAACATCTATCTATCTATCTTTAAATACTGCCGGACTCCCCACAACAATCAATGAGACTTTGAAGAATAATTAATGTATGCTTCTTTCAACAGAAATCATTACGTTTAGATATATGAACAAAATAATAAAATGAATTTACCTGAATTACCAAAGTTTTTTGTGCTGTAACCCATCATGTAACGGTTATTCGTATCAATTTCATTTCTTTTTATGTAAGCTTTTGCATCGTGAAAACAATTAAAAAATAACATTATTTTGTCTTCGTTGCGATTTCTCGCGTATAAATTTACAGACGCCATCTTGAAAACTGCGACCAACTTTCGGTATCAGTCTCTTTACGGCAATTTTTTTGTTTCCTTCCATTGTTGCCAAATTGCCCTTACGATACTGACTCGACGGGGATATACCTGTCGCGTGCACGGACTACTTTTTACTTTACCACTGAATGATTTTTCATAAGAAATAAAGTCGAGAAAACCTTAGCTTCAAAATTATACGACCTTCAACCTTTAAATCTAGTCATATGACATAATTGTATAATGAATCAGCTGATTGATGGCGTCATAAAATGACATACTTAATTATTGCGTCATTTTCCCCAAAAATTTGTTGAAGATTTATTATAAACGCGACTTATTTCCCATGTACATGTACTGTATATTGACTCATTGAATTGTCAATTTATCACATTTTCCTTATTTCGTGTAATGTGCAATAATCCATGCATGTACTTTTGACATTTAGGAATGTACAACAAGCCATACAAATATCTCACAATTCATATATCATCTGCAATATTTGCTTTCCGATTTAATTCACGTTAGGCATAGAGCTGTGTAAAGTATAAGATGGTAAAAATAGCACCACACTGTAATTCGGAACGTCCCATTTTGTACGCGGGTATTATCCACTCATTTATCTGTTGTGTAATGGAATGTTTTCCATTTTTTCTGTATTTATATAATTATTTTCTTCTATAATAAGGGCATTTACAATAGAATTAAACATTGTGCAAGTTTAAACATTATTATGTTTGTATGCAGAAATCTGCAAATGCAACCGAGTTTACCAACGGCTATTATTTTATAAACTGCTCCGGTTCATTTTCACAGCAGTAATGTACATAAAGTACATGACGTAGCGTGTGATGAAGAAGAAAGTTTATTGAGTTCTCATTTGAATATAGTGATATGAAGGCATAAGGGTCTTTATTTAACTATGCTAAAATAATTATTAAAGACCCTGGATGCAAAATCGTCAATTATTGAGTTAAATGGATTATTAGATGAATTTTAAAGGATAATTAAAGGTAAGATACTAGTTCGAACGTGTTTTGGTTTTTGTTTGTACTTTTGTCGTTCCCTGTTTTCGGGGAAATGATTTTCACATGGGCACCATTGATGCATCGGATCACACACGGCATATTCATAACATTGTATAAAAAACACGTTCTGCGCGTCCTTAAATTCGTCGTCCGAAGTCGGAAAATGTATTGCCCTGTATATTAAGTTAAATAAAGTGTCAGTCGCTGCAATTGTCTGTTAACTCGTCGAAATTGTCAAGGTCGTCGATGGTGTACATGTATGTTGACATCGACATCATTTTGTCAGGAGCAATCGCCGCCATATTGGATTTTGATCATTTTCTTTCGAAAATAAAATGAATTAGAGTAAAGTAAAATATTCTTTTCGCGGTCGTAATGTGTTACAATTCGCATGCTGCGTAAAATTGAATCGAGGCATATGGTCATATTTTTACTCGTTGTACAGTTTGTATGTGAATTTTTTGAAGACTATTTTGCGTATTAGAACAAATACATTTATATCACTACGCATGGTTACATTCGTTAGATTTTAAGCGCTTTTAAGAATGAATTAAAATTATTGTTAAGGTTATTAGATCTATTTATGTTAACTGTCACGTTGGAAAAAATCAAATGGGATAAATAGAATACTAGGATTAGCGTTGAATACAGAGAAGTTTATGTTGCTCGGCTCGAACACCGGAAGCGCTCGCCAAGGCTCGCGCTCCCGGCGTTCTAAGCCTCGCAACATAAACCTCTATGTATTTAACGCTAACTTAGTATTCTCTATAAACCATGTCACAAACATTAAAATACAAGGATAGCACAAAAAAGGAAGTAAATCCTTATTCCCACTGTGGACCTTAATAAATTTAATGTAGTTGACCTAGTTAACAACTTATTAATTATGAGCAAAATTGAATACTACATTAATCTCAGAGATCATTATCACAGGCATGAAGTAACTATCACAGAATTTACATTGCATTACTTTGCACTTAGTCTATTAAAATACAAATAAAACTAGAAAAACTCAAATAGCAAGCAGATGTGTTTTGACGGCGGACTTGGATTTGGAGAGGTTCTTAGTCTGTCTTATATGATGTGGCATTTCATTCCAGAGAGAACAACCTTGATAAGCAAATGACCGTTTACCAAAACCTTTAACCTTGGGCAAACAAAATCTTCCAGCGTCTGTGAATGAATCACTGGAAGAAGCAACTGACGCTCTTAACCTAGTGGGATAGTTATGAACTGAACTAAGTGGAATGAAATGCTCATATAAATAACCTGATGATCTACGCGGCGCTCTCTCACTTTGGACTTTAATGGTGAAGCATTCTCTTAGTTGACTGTAACGAACGGGTTCAATTATATAAAAAGTACTAGCGATTTTAAATGACATTTTATTTTTTAGTTATATATTAAAAGGTAGGCATTGTACAAATAATGTCTAATTGCATGTTAATTTCATAAAGAGCTCATTAAATATATACCATCATTGTTACACTAACACTTGTATTACGTTGCAAAATTATACATGCAGACACTCATAATCAAATTCATTTCAAATTTCACAATATTCAAAACAGAAATACAAAAATGTTTTCTACGAAAATAACATATTTCATAGCAAGTTCAATGCAATTATATATACACAAAATAAAATAAATGTGCAATGCATGCATGTTGTTATTTATGACAATATAAAGATTGTTATTTACAAAGTATTATATAAATTATTCGACAGCTTTTTCAAACTTTCCAAATTAAAATGGTCGTGTACAAGCGAGTTCTTGATTTTAGCGCCTTGATTCTCTTATTAATTCCATAGAATACTGAAGTTGAATCCATTTTTCTAGTTCTCCTTTTTTGTCAGGATGGTACTTGCGTGCAAGTTTACGGTACCGAGAATTGATCTCTTTGTTGGTCGCGGTTGCTTGCAGCCCAACAAACGTAAACGCTTGTTCCAGGGCTTTCTCTTTTGAACATCCGAAAATCCACTGCTTGAGTTTACTTTTAAGCATTTGAGCCGTAATTGGGAGCACGTGGGCAACAACTGCTCCGACTGCCGCGCCCGAAGGTCCTCCGATGGCGCCACCAACTTTGCCACCAACAAAACTACCTATTGCAGCATTGGCGTCTTTTTCAATTATGCTGTTGATGCACGCTTCCCCTGATATTTCACCATTAACCCACTGGCGTAGATTTTCGCATATTTCCTTTGCGAGGGTGGTAAAATCTAAAGCTTCTGTTGTTGCAGTTGTCTCTCGTTTCACCAGGGCATTTTCATCTCGTATAGCCGAAGACGTTTTGTGAATAGTAAGAACAAAGAAATCAAAATCTATTCGATCACGTGAACAAAATGCTCGCTCTTTAAATAAACCCGGGTTTCCTTTCGGAACACATTCTGAATAAACCTTCTCAAAATTGTCCTTATCCATCATACCGTCTGGGAAGGCAACCTATAAACATCGAAAACACGATCAAATAAATCATCTGTATTATTCTAACATGTTTGCTGATTCAAACCAAGATGCATGATAGGGGACCCACAAAGAGTTGTTGGAAAATTCATATGGAGTTAAAATATCGAATTCTTCAGACAAATTAGATAATTGTTGCATACACAATATTATGATACATAAAAACGCAGTTTAAAGCGGCTATAAATGTACAAAAGTGTCAACTTCTCAAACGTATATTTGCTACATGTGAACCAACATACGACTAAAACGGTAGTTTTATTCTACTTTTAATATTACCATGTATGCTTTGTACCATCTCTTGATTGTTTTCGAAGGAAACGTCGTTTCTTTTGTAAGGAAGTCCACTTTTTCATCTGAAAGCTTTATCTTAGAGTGTCCCTGGCCCATTTTATTTTTGGATATTGAATCAACCTGAAAAAAGACGATTTTTTTTATTATTTAATATTACTAAAAAAACAACAACATTATACATGCACATACATTGCAAACATTTTTCCTTCAAGAAGATAACAATACAGTTATGGGTGCATATGCACGTACAATAGAATGTTTTTTTGTAAATATTTTTTCTTCAAAATATACCCACTCCTCATGGAAAAATAGTGATAATTGAGGTTTAACCATAGGTTATTATTTATGTCTTTTTGCAATATGAAGAGTACACAAAAGAAAGTAAAAAGTAAGAAAGAAATTAAAAAAAAGGAGAAGCTGGAAGCTCAAAACTGACCGTCAAGTAATCTCTGATAAATTGTATTAAATTGTTCGAGATTATCGTTTTTTTTAGAGCTATTTCTTGTTCTATATCAAAGCGTAATTTTAGGAATGTAAGAAAAATTGTTGAACTCATATGGTTGGTGCATTGTTTTCAATTTAAATATATAATATTTTATTAAATAAATGATGAAATTAATTGTTTGCATGTTTTTATTATATTCCGTCTGACCAAAACAAATTAATTCGTAGTAAAAATATAATAAAATGCCTTAATCATACATGTAGTCCGCTAATCTGTTCCATAAATGTTGTGCTACCCGGCATTTCCAAAACAAGTGTTCAATATCTCAATACATTGCACAGATCACATAAGTTAGAGTTCGTTAGTTTGCACCGAAAGAGGTATGTATTTGTAGCAGTTAAACGCATAATATATTTATATTGGAAGCATCTTAAATTTGTGTCCGTACAAGATTTGAACACTAGCGTGTATATCTTTGCCCAATTTAACTCTTTTTTTTGAACAATATTTTGCCATCTATTTTCCGCATTCGAATTTGTATTTTTTATTTCAGATAGCTGAAGATTGTATAAAAATTTATTTGGTTGGTACGAAGTTTTGATTATATCTAGTAATGATTTTTTCCTTGATCCTGTTAGAAAACGCTCGTCTACAAGTTCCAATATGTCTCTTGGTATGTTATTTATAAGACTATTGTATTTAAGAAAGTCATTGTCTGATGCATGAAAGATATATTTGAAATCAGAAAAGCTATAAAATTTCTTCACGCGAAAGTCAATTAACTGATCGACAAATACGATTCCTATGTCGTGCCAATCTTTCCAGTACAAAGTTTTATTTTCAATTTGTATTTTACTATTATTCCATATAAAATGTTTGCTGAAGTTGTGTTTATAGCAATTTTTACATGTATTCCATCCTTGAATTATGTTTTTTTTTTAAATTCGTTGTCTTTACATATACGTTTAATATCTTTAGTTTGTAAATTTGATTCAAATAGTAATTCTCCTCCGTATTTCTGTAGGATTGTATCATATATACACTTCCACATACTATTATTTTTCTGTAAGCAGTCGTTTAACCCATGATCCCTTTATAGAATTTAGGAACATTTCAATGTCTGTTAATTTAAGGCCTCCATTTATAAAATTCATTATTATTTTGCTGCGTTTTATTTTGTCGGGTTTACCATCCCATAAGAAGTTAAAAATTTCCTTAGTTATTTTTTGTATGGTGTGTTTAGGAGGGTTTGGTAATACAGTGAATGGATATACTAGTTTTGGTAGGGCGAATGTTTTTATTACTGTAATTTTCCCTAGTAAGGTCAATTTTCTGTGGTGCCATTGTTTAAGACAATTACTGAATGCACATAATTTTGGTTCCAAGTTCATGGACATATTTTTTATTTTACAATTATAAAAGGATAACCCAAGAGTGTTTGCAGATTCTGATGTCCAAATAAATTTGTGATCATTGCAAAAACGGATTGTAGTATTCTTGAAAAGCCCTACTCTTAAAACTGTTGATTTTGAATTGTTAAGGTTTAATCCAGGTGTTTTTCCAAATTGTGTTATTACATTGACCAAATTTTCAATAGAATTTTGTTGACCGTTGTTGAAAAAGGTTCCGTCGTCTGCGAAGAGCGACTGTTTTATTTCTATATTATTTACAATAATACCCCTAATGTTCTGGTCTTTTTCAATATAATTAGACAATATTTCGATACATATTACAAACAGGGACGATGAGAGAGGGCAACCTTGCCTAACGCCTTTTTCTATCTTAAAACTTTCCGACATGTATCCATTGTTCATAATAATACTACTTTTATCATGGTAAAACAGCTTTACCCAACGGATAAGATCATCGTCGAAATTGAAATGCTGTAAACACTTAAACATAAATTCATGATTTAAAGTATCATATGCCTTTTCAAAATCTGAAAAAAATAAAAGACCGGGTATTTGTTTGTTTTCAAGGTATTCGATTATTTCGAAAATTAGTCTGACATTCTCCCCAATATATCTCCCTTTTATGAAACCTGTTTGTGAAGGTGCTATTATTGAGGATATAGTTTTTTTTAATTCTAATAGCGATGGCTTTTGTAGCTATTTTGTAGTCTACATTAAGTAATGATATTGGTCGCCAATTTGTTTAAATAGTGGTATCCTTGTAAGGTTTTGGGATTAGTGATATAATGCTTTGTTTTTGAAAGTCAGTTAGATGTCCGTGTATAAATGAATAGTTTATTGATTCGATGAAAGTTTTTTAAATGTCATTCCGAAAGGTTTTATAAAATTCTACCGTTAGTCCATCTGAGCCCTGGCTCTTGTCATTTTTCATTTCTTTTAAGGCATTATAACATTCTTCCTCGGTTAGGATACCTTCACACATATTTTTATTGTTTTCACTAAGGCGGTTTATCGGTGTGTCAAAGAAATCAATATTTGATGTTTTATCATACTGTTTTTGATAAATGGATTGATAGAATTTCACTTCTTCTGTTAATATTTCATTTTGATTTGTTATAAATGTATCATTTACTTTTATACATTTAATAGTTTTCTTCTCTGCGTGTCTTTTTGCTAGGTTTGCGAAAAAAGCACTGTTTTTTTTCATTACTTTTCAACGTATATAGCTTTTGATCGCAGTAATATACCGTTGATTTTTTTGTCTCTTGAATTATCCAATAACATGTTTTTATTTGATAATTCTTCTGTGTCTATATTATCCTTACGTATCAAGTTTTGTTCAAGAGCTTCTATTTCTTGAATTAGCTCTTTTTCTTGTTGATAATCTTCTTTTTTCTTTTGACTAGCAAATTTTATAGTTACATTTCTAATATTTCCCTTTACCAATTCCCATTTAGTGTTTGCGTTTGAGTGTTTATTGTTGTTTAAAACTTCTTGCGATGTGTTTTTAATTAGTGATTTATATTCGGTATTTAACAGAAGGCTGTTGTTTATTTTAAAATAACCAGGTCCCCGTTTTTGTGATATGAAATTCATTTTTAATATAACACTTGAATGATCTGTTTTATATCCAGTTTGAATGATACAACTTTTTGTTATATTGCATAATGTATCTGTGATAAGAAAAAAGTCAAGTCTGCTGAAAATTGGCGGTTTACCGTTAGAGTGCCATGTAAATTGACATTTATTAGGATTATGCATTTTCCAAACATCGATTAAATTATTTTCGTCTATAATTTTATTTAAGTTATCTCGACAATGTTTATGCGTATCGGATCGGCCGTTTTTCTTGTCTAAATTAGTGTCTAAAACAGTATTAAAGTCACCCCCGATTAAAATATTTTCATTAGTATCTTGTAAGAATTTAGCGAGAGTTTTGAAAAGAAAGGAGTCGTCATTGTTAGGCCCATAAATATTAATAATCGTAAGACTTTGTTAATTGATTTCTAGTGTTAAGGCTTGAAGACGACCCGGTATAATTTCTTTGTAATTTAATATTTTTACTGGCAGTGTATCGTTAATGAGGATTGCTATTCCTTCGCTGTTTGATTTCGTGCCACTAAAATAGGCTTGTCCCTTCCACTCCCGTTCCCATGATTCCACTATGCTTTTGGTCGAATGTGTTTCTTGCAATAGGTACAACGCAATTTTTTTTATTTCTTAACCATTCGAAAACTTGATTTCTCTTTTGTTTATTACCTAAACCTTTAACATTCATTGATAATATTACTGTTTCCATTTTACTTTATAGTAGTTTGATTTAAACCAGTCAGAGAGCTTCCAGTCATTCAATTGTGTCAAAAGATTCATTTTTAGTGTTACTAAATTACTATTTGTTGACGTGTTTTATTATAAAAAGAATCGTTCCAAACAAGGGTGTTAGCGACCCATTACTATTCATTCTTTCTATACATGTAAGTATTTACTGTACAAGCCGTTGTGTCGATTTACTTATTAATACAAGAGTAATTTTCCAGCTATTCACTTCAATCAATTTGTGTATAATCATGTGTAGTTAATGTGAATCAAAAATATTAATTTTAATGCCAATGTAGTTAGACTATTTGTTTTTTTGAATATGTGTTCAGTGTTCGTTTTAATTGTTTTAATAGCGTGTTGTTTTTTCTGTTAAAAGAAAGTATTACATCACGATATTGTAACATCGTATGTACAAGTACTTAATTGATGGTTTAAGTTACATTGTGTATAATATACATCACAATAAAAATTAATCATTAAAATGCAATACATGTAGATAAAGTATCATGCAGAGTTTCTAAAGCAGAGTGTTCAACGCAGATTTAGTATTATTTTTATATCTAGTTTAGTACACATAAACAAGTTTTATTTAATTATAATCTATATGTGTAACCATTATGGTGTCATTTTTTTAACTTGTTCATCTCAAGATTACATATGCTAATTAACAAATAATTTACCATTAAAATGTCTACAAATGTTATTCATCATGTTTAAAAGTATTCTTACGCAAATGATCTATATATATCTTCCTTTTTAATTTTAAATTAAAGCAAAATAAAAAAATGACTCTTTAAGGTGTTATACTATATGACCTTAGAACTAGTGTACTACACAATAAAGGTATTTTTTTGAGTAAAGTCGAAAAATCAAGATAAAAATAGTATACTTGTATAAAAAAAACACAATTTCATCATATACAGATATAGAAATAGACTATATAGCATCTTCCCAATTATAGATATTTGATTTAGATTCACATAAAATAAAAAAAAGTTACCACAGCTTAAGCAATGGTGTACAACACAGTATGAAAATATGCTTTTTCGATATGTTCCAATCATGAAAAATATTTGTTTAAATAAAATTTACATTTGTTTGCATTAGTTTGTTTATGATTAAACTTTGAGCTTTAATAAAAATCCATACACTTATCATCAAATTGCATCACACGATGTATATGCTTGACCCTATTAAGATCTAGATTTTTCTCCTTTTTTAAAGTTCAAATTAAAGCATAAAACAGACTTTTCAAGGTGTTATACTATATAAACATTGTACTTTATAGAATAGGTATCTTTAAGAGGTTCAAACTAAAAGCTGAACATAGCACAAATGTATCATAAGAAAGATCATATACAGTTAAAGGTAAGTACTATTCATTATATTCTCAATTATACAAATTTGATATACATTTGATACATAGATACACATTCGAAGGAAATGATACAATTTACATTTCCTTTCAATAGTTTGTCATTGATTTAACTTTTTGTTTTTATAAAAATCAACACAATTATCAAATTTTATAACAAAATGCATATGCTAACCCTATTTCTCACTCTCACGTCGAAAAAAAAACAACTGTGAGATTGACTTAGGGTTCATAAAGGACATATGCTAAATTAATGTAAGATGTAATTAATGTAATTTACAGGCATATTTTTATTTTAAAGATTAAATGAATAACACCCCCGCCCTCTAAAAATGAACGAAAAAAGGTAACTCTCACATTGAAAACGAAATTGTGAGAATATCCTTGGGGGTGTATGGTAAAAAAAAATCACGTTACCAGTTTCACCGGCTTTTCTTGTTTATGCCTAGTATTGTATTTCATGCAATTTCTGAATAAAAAACACAACCATATTCATCCGCACACAACCAATCTTACTTGCTTTTAGTCGTACACTATTTTACTTTGCATTAAAAATTATACGCTTTTATTTACTGTAATTATTTAAAAAAAACATACCCTTCTGATTTATATATTTAAAAAAGGAGCTGCGTATTTCGCCTCGTGATGCAAGTATAGTATGCTAATTTTAACTTAGTGTATACTTTTACAGTGTATGTACCTTCATATTAAACATCTACAGACTCTTATCGTCATAAAGGGATTGTAATTTTCAAAGCTTACATATAATTCCAATATTTGACATTATTTGTTGTCTTAATTACAATACTTTATTTAAACGTGTTGAGTGTTTCTCATTGTATAAACAACTTGATGTAATACGCTTTTAACTCACATTAGTGTATACTGGAGAAAAAAAGGCATTATATTTCTTAACTAGAGAAACATGTATAATTGTACATAGTATTAAACTAGTCTGTGGACTTCTATGGCAATGGTAACTCCAACCAGTATTTGAAGTTACTAAAGTGTAGTAACTTCATTAAGTGTTTCCAATACTATGTTCACAGATTCTTCAGGTGTTTCTCTTTCTTTATCTACACAGCCAGATAGCCGTATGTTGTTACGTCTGCTGTATTGCTCGAGTTCGTTAAATTTTTCATCATGTATTATATGTTGTTTTGTCATTTCCATTTTTAATTGCTGTTTCTCTTCTTTTTCGTTATTTAATTTTTCTTCTAGTCTTTTAACGTCATTTGCGAGCTTTTCGTTTCCTTGCTGTTTTTCAAAAATGGTGCCCTCAAGTGTTTCGATTTTGTGTATCACTGATTTTAACAGTTCATCCTTCATTTCTTCAATTAGTTCTCTCATCATGTTTTTCAGCCCACTATCATTCTTGGTCAGCATATTACTGAGTTTTTTGTTGATTTCCGCCATTTTTTTTCTTATCCATCTTCTACCTCCGTATCACTCTGTTCACTAATATCTTTAACCTCATTTACCGGATTATTTTTTTATTTCTTTCTACGTTGCTTCGAATTCTTTTGTTTTGTTTCGCCAACTACTACACTCGTGTCAGCTTCACTCACGCTGCTTACACTCGCTCCTTTTCGTTTCTTATTCGCATCTTCGATTTCTGTTGAGTCGAGTTGAGTAACTGGTTGTTCGACGTTTGCCATATCTATTTTGCGCAGTATACTGTGAAACCATTATTATTCGTCAGACATTAATTTTCGTCTTTTTCGTCCTTCGACCGATGGACGAATTTAAGATCCTAACGAACAATCATGTCCCATATTTGAAACAAATAATCCATGCATATACACAAGGCTCGAAATGAACACTCCCACACTCGCAAAAAGATTGCAAGGTAAGATATAAGCCACTAGTATTTTTTGCAAGTAAAGAAATAGTGAGAAAAAAAACACGAGTTATATTGCTAAATGCGTTCGACGGCGTGAACGCTAAACCGTAGGTCAATTTTTTGAACGTCAGAATACCCATATGCGGAAGGGCGCACCTTGTTTGTAGACTTGTAAACTTATAGTACAGATACCCGGATGGTATTGATACAAATAACTTGAAACAGTAGACTATTAACACTCAAGTTAAATCCGGTTTTGACACAAAGGGGTGTATATTATACAGTGTACTGACAACTGACATTTCCTGTAAAACGCGAATGCAATAAGGTTGTATCGAATGCGTCGACTTCGTTTTGGTATAATAGTGTTGATTAGCGCTAATTGTTAACAAGTTTATTACCCATTATGTGTATTGTGTTTTTCAGGGGTGTTGCAGATTATACAGCCAACACGCGGCGAATCCGGATTAAAGGCAATACTATTAAACGCAATTAAAATATGACGATGTGTGATCAACAATGAAATATGACCAAAATAATTTGCTTACGCTAATTATAACCCATAATTTTCGCACCTTCTCTATTTGGCGCAGATAAAGGTAAGATTGTTATCAGTTTGACCTTGATTGTAATGGAAAAGACTAATTGGCATTTGACTTCGTTGTTTAAAACACTCGTTTACGGTTATTCAGCCCCACTTATCCGCTAATCATAACAAAGAACGTGTCAATGACATAAAATAATAAGGCACAGTTACTACCACCTAAAATAACAGACTTATTAATTGGCATATGCCCAACAGGGCCCACATCCTGAAAGCGACTACCAAGTGTCACCCCTCTTTCCCCAGCACGATTTTTTCGCAACCGCGTATTACATGTATTACAAACAAATCGAAAAACAAATCGGACGCTATTTTTTCAAAACCAGAAATGGACGAATTTAAGTGCTGACGAAAATAAATGGTTTCACAGTAGTCACCGAAATTGGCGATAGTCTGTGTACATTCACTTAATCTCCTTATGTAAACATATGTCCTCGTGCTTTTACTTATCACGTATACGACTTTACTTGAGTAGAAATGGCGTCGCCCACCCGTGCAACAGTTTACACTATGAACGACATATTAAAAGCCATATTTCTGATTATTGTCTTTGTATATAAGTAGATTTAAATGTTCAAAAAGATTACCAAGTGATTTTCAAATCGACGTATCCTTCCAAAATCACCGAATTATCATTATTCACGCACATAAATATATTTTAAAGACGAGCAAGTTTTTCCATCAACATGCTATGTTTTATACTAAGAACTTAGTATCCATGATTTCTAAGACATGTATATACCATGTATTTAACCATCATTTAATACCATACTTTTATTGCAATTTTGCCGAGTTGGTCGTATCTAAACATAAAATATATAAATTTTCTGGCGAAAATGTCTTGTGGCGGAAAATTTTTAAGTAACTGACAGTCTCCATTGGTAGGCACATTTATTAAATTTTCAAGTAATAGTCTAAGGGTGCTACTTTTGTGTGGCCAGCTGTCTTATGATTGCTGAGTATTAATCGTTACATTGGTGGTTTCCTTCTATTCATTTAAAAAATTAGTTTTTTACAAAAAAAGATGGGTTTTGCTCGGATATATTGGTAACTCCTAGCTCGTATTTGGCTTTTATCTGGATAGTTACTAGTGGTCACTTTGCTGATTTGCATTTAGCGGAATTGCTTTACATTCTGGAACTTTGCGGATTTGCATAACGTTGCGGATTTAAAAATTGCATAACTTTGCGGATTCTGATAACTTTGCGATTAACGTTGCGGATTTGCTTACTAATGCTAATAATAATTTTGCTTTGACTGTCAGTTACTTAAAATAGGAAGGCCATTTGTGTTAATCATTCCTGATTTATATTTTGTTCTGTATTTGATGTTGCGGCTCAATTTCTCCAACTAAAAGTGTGTTCTTAATGAAAAAGTTCATTTAATCATTTAACCTAGTCCATATTTCTAGTCATTTGTTATTGCTTTTTAAGGAAAGGAAACAAAGAAATGATAACTTTGTTTTGTGTTATTCGAAATTCATATACTAAAAATTTTTAAATCCCGATGTAAGTCAAGAAAGTTAATCATGGACAGCAATTAACATTTCCAAAACATGATGAGTGTATATGACATAAATATTTGTTCATCCACTGTATTTTACCCATGATGGAGGATTTAAAATGTTAGTGACAACATATCGCTGTAAATATTATGATTTTTGTTCTAATTTTTTAACTGTTTGTTTTTCCAGATAACGTAAAGATTATTTTATGGTATCAAAGTCATGTGTTCTGAAGTGCCATTTTCGTGTAAATTGCTTTTTTATTTTCCGGGTAGTTTAAATAAGCTTGTTTTCCTTTTTAACAAGTTAAGTGTTTATTCGACATAGATTCCACCCAAACGCTTTCATACATTTCGCGTGTTTATGGCTTTACCTGGATCTATATTAGGTAATCTCCAATTTCAACAACTGCGCAATTGATCTGTACACGTTAGTAATATGATTTAAATAGAAACGCTAAGCTGTCCTTAGGTGAACATGAATAAAATACTACATATAATAAGTACTACATAAAATCGTTATTAATTATAACTGATAATTAATTTCATATTTATAATAACTTTCGAATATATATTTACATGTTATCTGAGCACTACTCTTGTAGATGCACGGTCAGAAATAGTATTGGTCATACTTACAGTATTTTCCTGAAGTGAACATTAAATGACAATTGTAACAGTATATTCCATGTTAAAATAATTAATAATACGACGCTGTTAATATTATAATACAAATAAAAAATAACTTTAACTGAAGATTTAAAAGACGAAAATAACGAACCGAAAGTCCAGGTGATCGCTGGTGTTGACACAATGCAAATCGAAAGTAAATATACGTACGTCATTAACATATTGTTTAAACTGTCAGTCAAATGTTTCCATTCTCAGGTTTAAATATTGTTGTATTCTATTGAAAAAGTTAGCTTTTTAGTATTGATTTCATGAGACGGTTTTGGGATTTAAAGTTGTTAAACAAGAGTCCATTATTGGAAAGAGCATGGTACATGATTTTTGCTTAAAGCCTTCTCACACATAGACAAATCCATATGACAGAGCCTGGCAAAAATGGTAAATTTATGAGTTCTAGCGAATTCTTGCCGAAAAAGTTTGAACATTTGTTGCATTGTGTAATATTATAACGAAATGTGAACATAGAGGAACTATTTGGTGCGAATGATTTACGAAGTGTGACGAACAGTTACTGCAATTCGCTAGAAATCGTTAGGTCGCGCAAATAATATTCGTTTTTTCGGTTAGCGAAAAGGAGCTATTAAGCGCGTAAAGATACGAATGTAAGCGAAACCTTGCGCATACTTGCACATACCGCCGAATATTTCCGAAACGGTGTTTCTGCATCTGGGCGTTTTGATATAGACTAACTTATTTCTGACTCGACAGTATTGCTGTGACTACTGATTCTGTGAGTCAAAAGTATGCCGCCTATGGGAAGAGGGAGAGTAAATAAATACAGTTTTCACATATTTTATGTTCAGTGGCGGTGATATACAGCAGTCTAATGACCGAAAATTCCCAGCCCAATCTCAGGGCATTGAACTTGACAGTGAGCATGGAAACAAAACTGACAGTGATGATAGTGATGAAGACCAACTACCCACGTCCAGGACCAACGCTAACACGTCACAGAAAAGGAATTATGTTTTTTTATACAGTCATTTCTCTCTATTAGACTTGTTTGAATAACAATTACAAGTGATTTAGACATTTGATCGCTAAATGTATATAGAACCAAACACTCATGTAGAGCGTTTGTTGATTTAGAAACCACCTGTATTAATGGACCACTATATCTCTGAATCCAGATGTCGTTTGAGCAAGGTTTTACATGTACTGTATTTTAATTTTGATTTGGAAAGTATTTATGTTTGGTTATTCATGACTTGTTGTCACTAAAACAATAATAACATTATATAATATATTTTCATGCAATGTAGTTTGCCTAAATATTTTATGGTTTCCAGCATGTGAACTGGTTTCGTTTCTTTTGTTCTCTCAGCCCAGAAACCAATAAATACAAGTCTTCAGGTTCTAAGAAGGAGAGACGGGACTACAAGAAGGCCATGAAGAACGTCCCCCAAATAGGCAAGGATCTCGTTAAATTTTATAAGACGAATCCGTGCCTCTGGGACGTCCGAATGGAGGACCCCCACAACCTCAAGAAGACACTGCTTGAGGATATTTCCAAGTCCACTGGAGTCGGTGGTAAATATAAATAAAATGTGTCATAGTTATACAGTTGCATTGAAATTACAATTGCAACAATTTGTCATGTTATGCATACTTTAATACTTTGTATTATGACAAGGTTAATTTACATTGACATTTTATATTATCTATAAGTTATTGACATTATTGGGTGGTGGAAGAGCGCTCGAGACACCTTCACCCGTTTGTCGCAGAAGAAGTCCGGCGAAGAGAGGGATGACCTACCGTACAAACAGAAGTGGTTGCTGGAAAATCTCGCTTTCCGATGTGAGGGACCGGTTCATAGGAGGGCACCTATCAAGAGCGTAAGTATTTAACTGTTACTTTCATCGTATGACAGAATATATGAGAAAACAAGGTTATTATTAGTTGAAAAATGAAAAAAAACAATGATTTATTCGGATATTTAATATGGTGGTAATAATAAAATCAATAAAATATATATGTTATAAATAAAACTATAAAAGTATAACAATGTTAAATATATAACAATACTAAAATATATCAGTACAATAAAGTATGATGTTTTTACAGTCTGATCTATTCTTTTTTGTGTCTTGTCAGCTTCGGGACTTAGCAGATGACAAGCCTGGGGACTTGAATATTGTAGAGAAGTTAGCTGCTAAACAGGGGAAGGCGAATGACGGCTCAACACCGAAAGGCATATGAAAGTCATCGAAGAAGAGCTGGCAGGCTGAAGAGGATGCGGAAATCCTGGCGCTTCAACAGACGGCGAAAGACTCTGTAAGATTGCTTGAGTCACTGAAAGATTCTATCGACAAAGTTGCTGTTAAACGTGATAAACCGTCTGATCGCGCCGCCTGGTATGGACAGCATCTGATACACGAGATGCGACATTTGTTCAAGAGACGTTTTAAGATATTCCGAAAGGAAGTGGAGGCAAGTTTGGCAAATTATAACTCGTCAACAGACTTAGATGATGATTTCACGCCTCTCTACAAGAAACACAACACAGTGACAACCAATGCTAGTGTCCTCCTCCTCCCGCTTGACTTAAAACTCTTGTGGATAAGTAAAATACTTATTGATTTATTAAATTACAAATACATGTATAATCAATATATTAAAAAGAGCTACCCTGTACTTGTGTAATATATGTGTCGAGTGTTTGTGAAAATTTCATGTTTCTGTCTTTTAACAGCAGTGTCTATTCCTCTGGAATACAGCAATCGAATGGTGATGGCTGGCAACCTCACCCAAGCAGATGGATCCCAAACCCACCACAAGCTTCATTATCTGGCACAGTCAAGATAACATATGCATTCAACCGTATGTCCAGCAGCAGAGGATGCAAGCGTTCCAATTAACTTCCCCGACGCAGCCAACTTTTCAGCAGTACCGCTGTCGACCACCGTTGACACAAGTTTCCTATGGTTATTTATAAATGTATTTATATATCATTATGATAATAATTCATTACATTATTCAGCTGTTTGTAATTTATGAAAATTTAACTTCATTTATTGATTATTTATTATTTCTGTACTTACAGGCCAACCTGCTCAGGAGGACTTCTCTCAGAGTTCTATATACGTACAGTCTGCCCCTCTGACCATTGTGACCAACGTGGCCTCTCCTCTTACTCGGGCACTTGTATCCTCTGGCATTGACGCATCAACACTCCAGGATAACATCACACAAGAAGATGTCAACATGGACAGTAGTAAGGATATTAGTATTATCCGTCCCCTATACGCTCCAGTTCTACCACCTGCTTCGGATGTTTCAACCATTTCACGGGCCAACACACCATGTATATAGTGAGGTACATAGAGACTTTGTTAGTAACACTGTGTAGATAAACACTTTATTTGTTGTTTTAGTATCAGTATAAACCTGAAGATGTTCTCATTATGTACTCAGGGAAGTACTAGACACTTTGTCAGTGAGATTATTTGGATGTTCACTGTATTTGTTTCTTTAATATTTTATTGTATATGCACGCATGTCGATTACGCCTGAAAATGTTCTCATAATGTACTCAGGGAAGTACCTTAGACACTTTGGCAGTGACATTATATCACTAGATGTTCACTGTATTTGTTTCTTTAAAGTATTATTAATACTCAAAATCAACGAAAATTTCGTACAATATTTCGTAAAAACAAACTTAACCAATTCAAAATTAGTGTTCCTTATGGCAATTGCCGAAATTTCAACGCCAGATGTGGTCTGGTAAAATAGATGTTTGTAGATACAAAATGCTCGTTGCTTTTCCACTTGAATTAAACTGGAATTAATTCTGCCACATATAAATAAAAATGAGCATTTTGTATCTACAAAAATCTATGTAGCGTTGAAATTGTGGCTATTGCTATAAGGAACACTGATTGTTTAGGTGTTAACTTTATTTTACGAAATACTTTACGAAATTTTCGTTGATTTTGAGCATTATAGAGACTTTAATATAATTTTATATGTAAGTCGATTACGCCTGAAATGTTTCCATCATGTACTCAGTAAAGTAAATACTTTGTCAGTGAGATTATGTAGATGTTCACTGTAATTGTTATTTTTTATCGTATGGTATGTATGCATGTTGATTATGCATGAAGTCTTTTTCATTAAAGATTTTGCGTAAATTTCGTGTCTTACTATTATTATTACTTCCTTTTATAAGGCCAATACAAAACAACGATATTCTTTATTAATTTATTCCACTAATATGTTACACTTTATTTCAATCTGTAATGTGACACCATCCTGTCTTGTCATGGCACACATCCCGCTGGAGAGTTGACCCAGTGCTTCAGAGTGTTTCTAACAATCTGCCTTTTTGGGTTGCTGTGTTGTAGCCCCTGATATTGACATTCCTGGTATCCCCCGAGTTGCGACCTCTTCTCCATTTCCCAGGAACCAGATCGCCTCTTCTATTATCATGGTAAACCGGTGCATTCTGCTTGGTGGGGTACCTGATCCTCATCAAGTTGTCTTTACAATCAGCCTTACTGTGGATGGGCTGTGGTTCATCTTTGTGAGAAGTATCTGAAATAACAGATGACCAGTATTTTTATGTGTTAAAAGTTAACATGAACATTTCTTTTATAAATGAAATTGTGGTTTGAAAAGGGGTATTGCAGTAAAGACCCGCTATTAAGAACACTTCGAAAATTAAAAACATTATGAGGTTTTGACAATATTCAAGTCCCAAATGGTTAATTGAGGAAGGAAAATGGTCCGATATTAAGACCACTTCGATATTGAGACCACTATTTTTCCTGGAATTAAAAGCGGAACTTTACTGTACCTGAAATCGGTTGACCAAATTCCCAAATGTATTTTCTGATACTCTCCTAGCCCTAGATAACCGGTAGTTCAGGATTCTTTCGTCTCTTGTCTGGACTCTATGTCCATAGGGTTTCTGCATGTTATCGCTAACGCTGACAGCGTCATCTCCAAGCAAGAAATATGCATGTCGACGGTGTCATTTGGAATTGGCTGTGGGTCTGGAAATCCAATGGAACCATCTTGCACCATCTCCAGGAGTTTTGATTCATGATAAATCTTGGCATCTCCACTTAAACCGTATCCTGAAAATACAAAATGATAAGAAATTGTCAGTATACAACTGTACATTAATAACAGCACTAAATGTATATAATTTATGAAATAACAAAATAATGCAGTTAACTTTTTGTATACTTATACTCACCACCCAGATCACACCATACAAACTTCTAGTCGGAGTCGACAATGGCCAGTAAGATGATGCTGAAGAATCCCTTAAAAATAATAAGGAACCAGAGCTGGCAAGCTTTCTGATAGCTATGTGCTTGCCATCAATAGCAGCAACGCACTTTGGAAAGTTCAAATTATTGAGGAAACCATCAGCCAGGTGTCTCCATTCTTCAGGTGTAGAGGGGGCTGTAATAACCTCATCAACATATTCTTCACATATAGCATGACACACGTCTCTGACCACTACAGAGAGGGTATTCTCAGCGACCCGCCAGGAATACTGCATGTCTGAGTACTTGACACCAGAAACCAGGTGACGTAGTGTGGCAGCTAACTTTGGCCGTGGATCCAAGGGCTCCCTGTACCGAGTGTGTTGCTTCACGAGGCGATGACGAATCCTTTCCAAAATGTCATCGTACATTTCAGTAGGCATGCGGAGGACTTTCTTAAATGTTCCAGGCTCTTCTCTTCTGAGCTCAATCAGGAACTGATCATAGATGCAAAATTGGCGCCGTCTCCCGGGACGCAGCCATGGTCTTCTCCAGATATTACGTGCTCTGGCTCCTCTTCTCCACCTTAGTCGGCCTCTGAGAAACTGGTGTATGTTTAGTTGTTGCTGGACAACTTCTTGATTGGCCATAGCAGCAAAATACTGCAGTTTCAGGCGTTGTATATTTTCCATTTTGACGAAGAAATAATGATACCTTCAACATTATATATTTGAAATATAGGCATATGTCTGCACAAACTACTAAAACAATTAGGGGCGCTATTATTTGGATGGATTCGCATAGAGTGGCTTATCGTAGTTACCCTTCGGATTGATTCGTATACGAGCGTATACCGTTCGTTTTCTGAACGTTAGCTTATCGTTATAAATCGCTTAAATGCGTCGGATATAATTCGTTACAAAACGCCAATCCTCGGTATATTTCGCAAAAGTTCGCAAGCTATCGAAAAGATTCGTTTTCGGATCGTCCTCTTTCGCTTGATATGCAAATCAAGTAATCACGATATGCAAATTAGATGAGAGCTGCGACCTCTAACGCCATTTGACGAACGCTATGCGAAGACTTTCCGATCGGCTAACGTATTGAAACGGATCTTAACGAACGATAGATAAAACTTTTATTCGCCAACAATTTTTCAACATGTTTAAAATTTTCCGACGAACGGAACTAATCGCAACGGACGCAAAAGCTCACAAACGCATCCATACAAACACCTCCAACGATGTGCAACGTACGTATACTAATGAGAACGAATTTTGCTGAAGTCTTATTCGCCAGTACACGCAAGTTGACGTCGGGAGACTTTCGCCTATGTGTAAGGAGGCTTTTGTTAATATTCGGTTGATTATAATTTCATGGGTAGAAATATGAAACATATAACGAGTGAATATATTTGTTTAAAATTACAACAAATGAGATGATGATAGAAATGTACTTTGAATTCAACATTTCTTTAGTCCATGCTTTTCACCGATAAATTAATATTATGGTCGAAATTGATCGAGCGTCATTACGTTGTGCATTTTGACGTCATTAATATGATGTAATATGGTAATAAAGACGCCGCTTACCACTGTATTACTTTATATATTTTGTACAGTTTAACAGATCGACTGTTATACTATATTGAGATTATTGACAAATCCTATTTTTAAAAGTCGCAAAAAACGTTGCACCAAGCCAGAGTGAAATGATCAAACTTCACCATTTCATTACAGCTAAGGTTAAATGATCAAGTTATCCTTCACTGTTATTCTTTACTTACACGAATAACATCAAATATAGTGTTTCATTAAGACAGAGTTTTTTGTTTTGTTTAGTTATTTTAAGGCTTAATAATGATCGTTTCAACAATTATTCCTGTTTGAAGTTTCTTCAACCCTACTCATAAATTGTATTACCATACCTGACCTTTAATCTGTATAAATTATAATTAGAAAGAGGCGCCACAGGTCCTATCAAATTCATTTGAATACCAAGATTTTCTTTCCTTTCATTTAATTTATTTTCCCGAGTTCCCACTCGGTTATAAAGTTTGTATATTATACGTTTTCATACGACATGATGGCTGGGAAAATATAATAGTTACATTTGTATTGTTGTCAAGCTATATACAAAATTATTGTTCATGTATAAGCATCGTACATACACACAGTGTTATTTATTCAATGTATCTCATGCGATACGAGACTGTGTTAAAATGCTACTTGTGTAACGACTTTTGTTACGTTTTGAAAAGGCGATTTAGGTTTGTACAAATTTTTTTAACTTCCGCCTTTGGAAATACACTATCAATTGCTTGTTCTTGAATATGATGTGAAATCTGCTTGTAAAATACAATATCGTAGTAAATATCGTTTTGTCCATGAACTAATTTAGTATGTTATCCTCAATGCATAAAATACATTGATTGTCTTTTTATTTAATACATTTGCATTTAAGATACTTGAATCATGCCGACCGATCGACCGACATCTTGCGTGTTTGCCATTCGAACAACTTGAGATCTGAGTGTAGTGCGCTGCATTTTTTTGTTGAATTTGTTGATCAATTTGGCAGACTGGAAGACATCTTGGAACGGTCAAATTATGTAAAATGCCAGATTGCAATAACATTAAGCACTAGTCGTTAGTATAATGCATACTCGTGTTTGAATTCGACAAACAATGGAGGCATCTGTGCTTGTATTTCGCCGATTTGAGCATCGTTTTGCAGATTTTCATAAACCCTCTTTACGCGTCATCTGCATGTAGAGAAATATTATAGAAGTCGAGAACTTATGTTAAACTTTATAAGATGTAGTTTGCGGGTACAAAATCCTACATGACTTATGACACATAAGGTCAAGGTCATAATTTGACACTGAATGTCGAAATAAACAAGTATTGTAAAGACATTTAGTTGATAATCATGTAGATTTTGAAACGAGGCAAAATACGACACAAATACCATTTACCAATTAATCAATTAATCAAGTTGATCGGCAGCCACAGTCAAATGCCTTAGCTTGTTCAGAGGCCACTCCAATCATTTTATTAATCTGGCATACGTTTTATCAAAATCAGATTCATATTTGTCAGATAACGAGGAAGATCGAATTGTGTTTAGTTATTGTAAATGGATATGATCGATTAAAATTGAATTATAAAGGAACTTGTGTATACAATTTTTTTTTCTATGGATAGATAAATCTAAAGTCGTAGGTAGATTAAGGTAATGATATAGCTATTCGACAAAACTACAATTTATGTGTTTCAAATGTTTAACAAATACTTATTTTGTTTTCAGTGTTCATGCAATCTTTCGTGTTAGAAAAAATATTGTGCATTTTATTAATACCAAATCATTACGAATATCAAATCGTACAATACATTTGAAATCATTATAATTTGCAGATTGCTGAAGAGGCGTTGGACAGAGTGTATAAGGCGATGTCCGGAATCCAAGCAACGTTACGCACAGTATTAAGGCTAGCTTAGTAAAACAACTACTTTTTTACTTACTGACTTGTATTCACCATGTCCAGGAAGCACTCTAAGAACAGGTTATCAAAAAAAAAATGGTCCTGCACAAATCTAAAGAAAATGGCCCTTTCTTCAGATTCAACCTTACCCAATCAACTAGATAACTTGATTAGGAAAAGTCATGCCATATTTCAAGAAAGGAAGTTTCTCACATTTTCCGGCCATCAGGTTAATATTCTATATGTTTTTACTGATATATAAATCCGACTCACTCTTGGAATATAGAGCTTAATGCATGTGTGAAAAATGTCGTGTCCTTACAGGCTCATCAGGAACGACAGTTTCCACTTTTTAGTATTTTTAGTGTAAAGGAAGTGGAAAATCAACTTTAGTTGGAAGGTGTCATCCCTGATTAGCGGACTACAGAGGCTCGTCTAGGAGTTCACTTTACCCACATACATTAAAACCCGTTTTCCAAGTGTGTGACTCAAATATACTGTCAAATATGACTCAAAATTTCTGTATGCTTTGTTCTCAACAGATCCACCTTTTCGAAGGATCTTCTGTGTTTGTGCGTATCGCAGACGCACTCAGGGATGATGAACTTCTCTCTGCCATTGCACACAACAAACTGGTAAGGAAGCAGTATGTCAGTGAATTTGTTGTTTTCGTTATCTTGTTAGTAACTGTTTGAAGTAGTTTAATATCTTTTAATTTTATTCTAAATGTATAGCACATTTTCTTTTAAGCTTAGTTTTTCTCATTATACACATGGGATGTTATATGGGACCACCTTCGGCGCATTTGCTGATTGGTGGCATCAAGGAGAACAATGTCTGATCAATAAAATATTTGAGAGCAGGTAATCATGAAAATTGGCAATACTATTAATAGGCATACTTTTAATTACAGCCAGTCTGAATTATGGCCATTGCATGAAAACATATAGCCTAATTGATCTTGTCTGCTCTGTAAATAGTTTACCTGGGATCATTTTGAACTTTGGTGGTAATAGTGTTTGGGGGGCCTAATAATCTCTGTAAAGGTTGATTTCCCAAATTGCCAATTTAATGTTTCCTGGTTTCTAATATGTGGTTTTCAGTTAAAATGTCAGTTTGCATGAACACAACTTGACTTAAGATAAAGCATGCTTGAATGGAGACCTAGCGTACGTATGATTGTATTTGGGACTAGTTAGGTCAAGGTCAAAGTCACTGTTACCTTAAATAGAAAGTGTTTCTGAACAATAAAGTTAGCTTGAGATATTGGGTTCACATTTTGTGTGTAGGTAGCTTAGAGGGCGACCTTTCTTGGGATTGCATTTAAGGGTGTCAATATCAATATCACTGTTACTAAAAACGGAACAACAGTTTAAGTTTATTTTGGAAGGAGGTCCTTGCATGGACATTGGTCAAAACTGGTCATGCCCAATGGTTTTTTAGTTATAGAGTTGTATAGAGAGTTACTTGAAAATCTTCTATTAAACTGCATTTGGCTTGTTACATCTTATGCTGGCCGGGTATAAGTTTGTTCCAATCACGCACCTGGGGTCAAAACTAGCCCCGCCCAAGGGGTTACATGTTTTCCCTATATGTATAAAGTCAAAGCTTTAAGAATGGTCTTCTCTGAAACTGCAAAGTCTAGTTGTTTTGTTATTTTGTATGTCGCATCTAATAGTGGTTCTTATAAAGTTTGTTCGAATCATTTCCCTGAGCTTAAAACTTCAAAAAGTGTCATCTCTCTAACGGCTAAAGTCACGGGTTCAACATTTGGTGCGTAATATGGTATAGCTTTCCTCTTCTAAGTTTGTTTGTATCATTCATCTGGGGTCAAAACTAACCACTCCCTTGGGGTCACTTAATTGATAAAGTTTTTGTAGTAAATAACTATAAAAATCTTATTTTCTGAAACCTCAAGGTTAAGGGTTTAATGTTTTGTGTGAAAAATTGTATAGTGGTCTTTTACAAAATTAGTTCAAGTCATGCCCCTCATTTTAAAATTGGCCGCACTCTGTGGTTCACTTTTTTATATTTATATTTGTTCTAATACTGTCTTGGACCATATCAACACTACGTCCTAAAATTAAGCACGCACATGTCTCATTTTAGGTCATTAAGGTCCTTTTGTAATTGCATCTTATTGCATGAAAAGTGCAAGATTGTTTATTCTTAAGTTGTAAAATGTAATCGTTTTGCATGCATATCGCATTATTATTTTATGCATAAAAGTAATTTGCCACCTTGTTGCATGGATATTGCATGATGTTTATGCGTCCTCTCTATCTATTTGTCTGTTGAAGAAAACATACATGTAGTTGATTAATTTTGTCTGTGCCAAACATGTGTAATAAGGTAATCAGTGTCTGTAACACATGTTTAGTTGATACATGATTTGTAAAATGTAATTGTATTTCACGCATATTGCATGCTTTTTATACATGATTACTTATATATTACCTTATTGCATGCGTATTCCATGGTATGTGTCCCTAACTTGTGAATGCAATGTTATAGCATGTGGGTTTTGTTTCATAGGGAGAGAATGAAGACGGCCTCCATCGGGTATAGTGCCCACCTTGCTTTGGTGTTTTAGGCTAGAATGCATGTGTTGATGCCTTGACTTTTTGCCTAGGAACATTTTGTGTTGATTATGAAGGGCACCTCATCGATCTTGACTTTAAAAAACGCTTTTAAATAGGACAATGAGTGAATTGTCAAATTTTAAATGCTTGTGCTTGTGAATTTGAGTGATCTATATGTTATGTGTATGAATTAATTTAACATTTGTGTTTATCTTAATCAATAAAAATAATGCATATTCATTTCTTGAATAAATTTTTTAGAGTGATTATCTTCAAAACCATTTTAGTTGTTTAATGTGATTCCAAATCTTAAATTATTTTTTTTTTGCCAATTAAAAATTTATGTCAGAATTTACAAGTGAAATCCGATCTTCTATTTTATGGACATTTATATCTTATGCATTATAAAGTTTGCTTTCAAAAGTTGTGTGTGTGTTTGTGTGTAAAATTGGTTTTGATATGGATTTTGTAGTTGCTAGTGGCGGTTGAGGGAATGACAACTTATCATGTGTTTTAAAAAAGTAGTTAATTTTGTGTTGTCTCATGGTGAAATTCTAAATGAAGCAATTGGTTCATTTAGTGCATTCAATTGAACCTATGGCAAATGTTTTCCAAACCTGTCTGATGTTAAATAGATCCTTTATAAATTAACAAATGTTTGTTTCAATTAACTGTATCATATTATTTCATTAGAAGTATTTTATTGATAATTATTATTGACTTTAACAAAATTTTACTCTTTAAAACAAGTGCACTTGTTGAAAAACATCAGTGTTTTACAGCATATTCCGTTCGACCCTATTTCAGATGCACATAATCATTCAGAATTTGATCATTTTACAGAAAATGTCATAATATATATTTTATAAAGAAAAACAACAACTGTACACCTCAATTTACCCAAATATTATATTATATTTAAAAGAAAATATTCAAATAGTCCACCAAAACCCAAATTGCTAATTTAATCTCAAATAAGCGTCCTGAATCCTGACTAACCTTTCTTTCGTAATATATTTGACTATTTTCAAGACATGTACAAGGCTTTCCTTCTGCAGATTTAAACAAAAATTACCAATTTATCAATTAGCTGCAAAATGTCCCTTTGTCAAAAATGTGATTCTCATTTCTACCATTTTTGTCCGGACAGGTTGAAGTGAACATTGACTACATTTCTGTAGGCCTAAAGGAGTGGTACAGTCGGGAGCACCCTGGAAAACCCCTAGAGACCCTTGTGCCAGTAGGGAAGACACCTGAACAGTTCATGGACAACCTCAAAGTGAAATTCAAGAGTTTAAGTTATAGGACTTTTTGTCCATTTCAAATTGTTAAACCTGTTATGGTTCAATATCTTATTAAACATTGCTTAGGTTTTAATTATGTTGTATTTTATTTTAGAGATGTACTTTTAAAGTGTTCATTTTGTGAGCCTGCTTTGGGATTTAAAGGTAAATAATAACAAGAAAATGATCGATGTTTATTGTTTGGATGTTAATCTTAATATTAATTTGACATAGATAATATATTGTTATATGACCAGTTACTCTAGAGAATGCTGGCAACTATATTCAACTTTGACCTATCCTAAACTTTAAAAAATAAAAGTACTTGTGAAGTTCAGCTTAAAAAATCCTTTATTTGATAATATCTTTGTAAGTAAAAGATGTATCTCATTTTTTTAACTTTCTGTTTAGTCTTCTTTTATTATTTGATTGTACAATATCTGCAATAATTTATGATAATGTATTCACATCTTTTCAGCTGGTGTACAAACTGTACGAAGAAGGGAACATAGAAAAATAGGCACGTAAAGGATACACCTGCTGATGGAATCACGCACATATAGACATGGAAAACTATGGATGGCCAACAGTGCAAGTAGATTCAGTCATCATTGTGTTTGGCATCTTAACCTTGAACGGACCATTTTCTGGAAGCTTAGACTCAATTTCTTACGGAAAGAAGTAATGGTAAAGGATATACTTATTTTGAATATGTAAACATATAACAAATTGTTGTTGATATTCATTAAACCAGAATGTTCTTCTGATAAAAACATTAAGAATCTACCAAATTTGTGCCAATAACTATACAGAGTAACCAATATTTATTTTTGACATTAATACAAACACATGTTGACATGAACTTTGTGTGTTCAGTTTTAGAAATAATAACGATGACAGTTATTTATTAACGGCTACACAACTAATATTATCTTCTGAAAATGTAAATAAATATTATCGACAAAACATATCCAATAATAACTAAATTTTATAATTATTGCCAAGACAATTAAGCGTGTGAATTGAATTGGTTAACACGGCCATGGAGAACAGGATATCAAGTTGAACTTTAAATGAGTTCAAAAACTACTGTTTTGTTTATAGGTATTTTACGTATGTTGTTGTTTACTTTTCAAGTACTGTTAGTGAACTATTATGTTGAATCGGAAGAGACTCACAGTTGAGGAACAGAACGCAGTGTGAAATAATCACACAACCCTCGCGTAGAATCTAGTGATATAGAAAGTATAATAAATTAAATTCTGACATGTTTGTAATGGACACTTATTGTTAAGTTGCTAAGACGTATTTTTAATTTTAGCTGCATGAGCAGTTTCAACTCCAGTTTAAGAAGAACATTTTATATGAAAAATAACATAAATGTTGTAAAATACAATAATAATTTGCAACTTGAATTATTGGTAATGTGTGATTTAAATGCCAATTGCTTGGGGTTTATATAGTCTTGTTAATGAATTATTCTGGAAGGATATTTTGTTTAACTTTGAGTTCACACGTTGTAACTTAATATAGATTAATTAGAACATGTCTTGATCCCAAATATGCGTACAGATCAACATTAAACATTGATATCTTATCTTTTGTAAATACATGGTAACATTTTATAAATAAAATATTTAGCTAAAAAAACAACATAAATCATAGTTATAATTATGAGTTACATATTTAAGTAAGGCTATTTGATATACATATTTGTAATTTTGCACAATGATATGTTGCACTTGTGTTCAGTTTTTGTTTTGTGTCGTAATTATTGCAGATTTATTTAATATTTATTGCTTAATATGCACTATTATGTTTTGTATTGTACTGCTTAATTGCATGCTTGATAAACATGTTAGATCTGATGTTATTTTTACATTATTTTAGGTAAAAACAGATTGACATGTTTATCATATATATGTGCTCATGACATGTATATCATATATATGTGCTCATAATTTGATCTTGGTTTTCTTTTTTATGAGTTTTGAAATGTTTGTTCCATCAAATTATTGTAAGCCTATCGTTTTTTAAATAGTATATTTGTACTTATACATGCATGGTTTTATTTCTTGTTTTTCATTTTGTAAACTCAATATTATCTAAATAATTTTAATCACTGTTTCGTTTCCGTAGCGCGTTTTACGACATCTGATCTTGGACGGGAAAATGATTCGGGTACATTCTAAATTTGTCAAGTTCGTGTTTGTATGTTTTCCATACCCGGGGTACATTTAAGAAGTACCTGAGCCGACAATGACCAATCGAGCTTCAAAACCTTGAGCCGAAAAAACACATGGGGATATAAAAATATTTATCTTATAATGATAAAGAGCACCACAATTCCTTCAATTTGTTTTCGGTTACTAAGATTTTCCTTTCTTTCATCACTTTATGTCCATGATTCCCCACTCGTTCGTAAAAGTTGCATATCATACGTTTTTGTGTGACCTGGTGGCTGGGAAAACAAAAGATTTATTGTTATCAAACTATATAAAGGCACTGTGCATATAAATGCTGTTATTTATGCAATGTATCTAATGCATTACGAGTCTGTGATAGAAATGTTGATTTTATTACGACTTCCGTTATGTTTTGAAGAGGTGATTTAGCGTTGTACATAGTTAAACTTCCGCTTTTTGACAATGTAATATGTGAGTGTATTTGTACTTTTGATAATGTTCTTAAATATGAATTGAAGTCTGCGTGTGAAATTCTGTATCTATGTAAATTAATCGGCACCAACATTTTATACGAGTCTGTTAAAGGGGTCTTTTCACAGACAAAAACAGGAAAAAAAGTGGAACCGTCAACCGGACTCGCTCCACTGACCACAGGTTTACCTGGAATAAAACGTCTCCGGCTTAGATCACTCGACCATCTGTGAGCGGATGTATTTGTATGCCCCCGAAGGAGGGCATATATTGATCGGACTGTCCGTCCGTCCGTCTGTCCTTCCGTCACACTTTGCGTTTAGGTTTCTCAACATGCTCATAACTTCTATGTCCCTTGAGATATAACCTTTATATTTGGTATGCACGTGTATATGGACAAGGCCGTTCCATACGCACAAAAATTTTGACCCCTGTGACCTTGACGTTGAACTTAGGGTCCGCGTTTAGGTTTCAAAATCTGCGTTTAGGTTTCTCAAAATGCTCATAACTTCTATGTCCCTTGAGATATAACCTTCATATTTGGTATGCATGTGTATATGGACAAGGCCTTTCCATACGCACAAAATTTTTGACCCCTGTGACCTTGACCTTAGAGTCTGCGTTGAGGTTTAAAAAAATCTGCGTTTTGATTTCGAAAAAGTCTCATAACTTCTATGTCCCTTTAGATATAACCTTCATATTTGGTATGCATGTGTATATGGACAAGAATTTTTCATACGCACACAAATTTTGACCCCTGTGACCTTGACCTTTAACTAAGGGTCCACGTTTAGGTTTCGAAACCTGCGTTTAGGTTTCGAAAAATGCTCATTACTTCTATGTTCCTTGAGATATAGCCTTCATATTTGGTATGAATGTGTATATGGACAAGGCTTTTCCATACGCACAAAAAGTTTGACCTGTGTGACCTTTACCCTTGAACTTAGGGTCCGCCTTTAGGTTTCAAAATCTGCGTTTAGGTTTCGAAAAATGCTCATTACTTTTTATCAAAACGTTTATAGGGGGCATATGTCATCCTATGGTGACAGCTCTTGTTGACTTAATATATAAGCAAACCTCGTAGTTTCCCCAAAATATAATGACAACAAAAGAACTTTCCAAATTATTCAATCGTTTCGCGTTGCAACGCTTTATAATTTTCAGGTTTTCTAATCGTCAAAAGATGCATTTAATGGATATTTTAGAGCATGGTAATTGTTCAGTATTACTATTTCCTCAAATTAAAATATCATAACTAAAACGAAAATTTGAGAATCTGAAACAACTGTTTTTAATTTTGTCAATTTACCAAAACGTGAAAAGGCCCCTTTAAAGCGGTAACGTAACTATAATAGATGGCATAACGTAATGATGAAGCCTTATGTGGGTTGAAATCTCAGTCCAATAACATTTTTCGACAATCATCTAAATGGCTGAAAAAACAATGTGGTTAACTTGAATAAATAATCTTATTTAAAAAAATCACATTTAAGATGATTATTAACGGAATGTAATGCCAGCTTCCGAAAATGACTGAAATCAAAGGACACCTTGTCGACTGTTGCACGCAGACTCATGGGTCACATGATAATAAGTTTGCATTATACCACGATTTATAACAATTACACATTGTGCACAACATTTTCGACAGACTGCGTTGCCTTTTTGTTATATCACAGTTCAACTATTTTCGGATCACCTAAAGGGTTTTCAAGCAAAAAAATATCAGCTTTGCTCAAGACAGGATAGTTTTTTTGTTGTATGGCAAAAAAGCAAAACATTTCTACAAAGCAATGTAGCTTTTTCGTTGTTTACCAACACTTTATGGCATCTGTTCTGCTACACATACAGAACTTTCCACAATAATTTAAATTTTGTCAAATTTGACACTAGGAAATACGTCCTACTCTTAAACAGTTGTAAAAATGAAATTTAAAACGTTATAACATATGATAAGATGGACGTTAACGTTTAATGTTCATTAACTGTGACGGATCTTGAGCATAATGGGCACATAAGTCCATCTTTTTTCTTCAACGGGATGGTTTACATTTTTAAGGACTTTGAGACCATAGGGCCAGTAATTTGGGGTTATAGGGTCTTTATGAAGCCTTAATTGTTATTTGTTTCTGAAATTTGTTTAGCAAAAGATAACTAATTTGTTAACAATATTTATAAAAATATAATATCCAGTTATACAGTTTTTATTTCTGTGTAGTATTGACGCAGATTAGAGCAGACCCCGTTTTTTTAAATCAGAGTTTGTTGTACAATACACGCATGTTTTGAGCAATGCTAGGCCTCCGGTACTATCCATAGAAGCAGACAAGCAATTGTTTTGAAATAGTTATTATTGTTCATTTTAAATTTTATAATTTGTTGTTTCATATGTAAACAAAGTGTGTGCGCGTATACTAGTGACGGGTTAATGTTTTTCCGTGACTTATCGAAAAAGGTGATTATTGAAAAACGGTAGTGGGGAATACATGTATTTTATATCACATTCATTTCGATCAATCACTGAGTATGGTCAATGAAAGTGGAAATTCATATAAAAATGGTATATTACTTCAGTCTCTTAATACAGATAAAAAGTCACCAGAATGCAGGATTTTATTTTTCATTTTCAAAATTGTCTAGAGGGAGGACCTCCAAATCCCCTCCCGCACATACCCCCTTCGCCACATCGTTGCGCAATAACAATTTTTGATGGAAAAATTCGCACCTCCCTTTTCAAAACCTGACTACGGGCCTGAACCGAGACCATAATTATACTGTTATCGTATATAATCCTCACTATATAACGGGCATTGATTGGCTTTAAAGAGTTTTAAATTTATCGGTATTGTAAATGCATATGGGTATTTCTGCTGAAATGCTTTGGCGCCCGTATGTAGTCGATCTGGTTGTGTACTTGCAAATATGATGCATGCTTACTCGCTGTTCAGGACGGTTTGTGTAGATGCAGCATGTTTTCCAGGTTTTCCAGGTTGAGCTGGTGGCTACTAGCGAACTCAAGAAGTATCGACTCTTTGTCGCGTATGCCAAATCTTCTTGCTGTCTTCACCATACAAATATAAACAATACATGTGTTTGATAGTTCCATTGGTCAGGAGGTTTCATTAATTGACAAAATGGTGCTCCGATACAACTGGATTCTTCTCCACTCTAAAGTAACGCGTATTTTGTTTGAACTGAACTGACTTCTTCGAGTTTATCGCTATACCTGCGTATGGAATGTTATATTTTGCTACGGCCATATTCGACGTTAATTGACTTTTTGTCGTATAAGCAAATGTGAGCGGAATATTAATGATACTATACATCTGATAGTAGTCGTATTGCTCGTTGAGTGGTATTTGCACTACTATGACCATTTTATTATTTTCGATAATGCCCGATAATTGAAGATATTTATTGTATTCCAAAATTTCCTTTTCGTAGTAAAACGGTACGTATTCAATGGTGGTAATTCATTTTTGATTTCTTAAAGTAAATCCTTTAACTGATAAGGAGGAATTTAATTTAATGATAAATGTATTAAGTTTAAGGCAGTGAGTTGATTATCCAAATGTTCAAAAATAATGGTTGCTCGTGATATTAAATCACTTACTTCTTGAATTAGCAGGTCCAAATGAAAGTATGATACCATGAAATTATTGGTTTCAAGTATACTTGCGTTTAACTCGTCAGTCACGTTACGTAAGCTAACTTCAACTTTACTTAGGGTGTTTATTACGTCATTTAATCAGTTGCGATTTTCTTTTACAGCATTTTGTGTGAGATTCAATATCGTTAAAGACTGGGACCTGACATGCATTAAACGCAATTGTCTCTGATGAAGGGTATTTAAAACAGAACGGATCTGCTGAATATCGCTATCTTTAGCAATACCAAAATCTGCTCTTAATATATCCGACCCAAAGTCAAATAAGGCTCGTTTCTTACGTAAAAACTTGTTTGAATTTACTTTGTGCAAAAGTTGAATGTAAGCACTATATAGTTTCTGAATTTTAGCATTTAAACCTTGGATAGAACTTAAGTATAATTTTAGACATTTGTATGCATAAGTGGGTAGGTACTTGTTCGTCATCGAAGTAGCTAAGTTTTTTGTCGTAGTCAAATCTCCTCTTAATGCATTAAGAAAGTTGTCATATGGTTGTAGATCTAGTACAAAGCGTATTGTCCATGTAGACTGTGTCGCGGAAAATTTATTCAAATGCGATGACCAAGCAGTTTCCAGTACAGTAATGACTAAACTAAAAAGTGTTACAACGGTCCTGTTTGGCTGTCGCTCTGCGACTGTGCTACCTGATTTTCAAAAGTTACAATGTTGCTTTTAGAATTTAAATATCTTAAATGGTTGGCATAGCACTTTCTTGTGAACATATAGATCTAACATAATCAGAGACGAATACAACTGTATCCTGTGAGAATACCGGGCCTGGGGTATAATACATGTCAAATCAAATGTAAAGTAAATATCATATAACGTAAATTAAATATTAGGGCAATATTGACAAGGGTTTGGCAACGGTCCAATCATAGTAGGAGCACTCTTTGGGTTGCCCTGTTACTAGTAGGGGGTGTATCGTTTTGTCTGGGTTGCAAAGATTGGTGTCTGTCGGTATTGGTAAAATGTAGCTGTTTTATCAGTTGAAACTAAGTCTGCAACAGGTTAAATGGTGCTTGGATCGTGTAATAAATTGGTGGCATATATATTAAACGTTAAGCAACTTATTGTTTTATAGTTGGTCTAAAATTTCCTGAAATCTGACATCTAAGGCATTTCTTAGGCATGGCTTCGTTTTATGTTATAATGATTGCAAATACATTAAAAACATTCTGGGGGGAATGTCACCCTCTGGGATGCTTGACGACCCTGTAATTAGGTCAAAAGGTCAATGAGTGCATTTTGCTTTTAAAAATTGAGGTAACATTGCCAAACTTGTGAAATATTAGATACTATAACTGATTGTACTCCTGAACTGACTTCCATTTGATACTTAAAGAGTTGTCTCATTTTTTTTACTGATTTTGGCTTTTTATTAGTAGGTCAAAGGTCATCAAGTGCACTTTTATAAACCGTAAAGAACGTAAATTGCAGTGTATGTTGAAACCAACCAACGATCCATGTATTATATATTTGTAAGTAACTTTACAATGAGAGATGGATACTTTGATGATGAACAGAGTATTTCTCTGTTGTATGTTAAGTGAATGTTCCTAACTTTGTAATTGACGTTACCTTGATAAAAAGAAAAAAAAAAGATTTTAATACTTTTTGCGTTTTAAAATATAACAACTTTTTATAATAAGAACCAAAATTATTTCTGCCTTATCCTATTTATACAATTACGAGACTTTAAACAATTAAAGTATGGTTACAAGCAAACATGTGTGATATACGTTACAGTCTAAATATATATATTGTTGTATATGCATATTATCCTAAATACAATTTTAAATAAAATATTTCAGCTCAAATAATATACTCTAATGAAGTTCTCAATACTGTACGTTCTATAATGTCATATTTATGCAAGATGAGTTATACTTCCTTCACAAAATTAGTATTAATTGTAATAGATATGAATAATGTACAACAGAATTTATTTTACAAACAACAGTGATCTTTTTAGTAATATATATTTCACAGTTTGAAGTACCATTTATAAAATAAAACGAATGTTCATCAAACTTCAATGCACTATTATGATCTACTGTCTCATCATGCTTAAGATAATGTCGGTCTTGTGTAATACGTTACATAAATGCACAGTTCGTTTCAAAACACGAATCACTATGTCAGTTAATGTATCTCATTATCTTTAATAGTTTACAATAATGATCTAGGGTTTAAACGGCCATTTGCTTCACATGCGCATTCAAACAAGCATCCTTGGTCAGATCGATAGTACTTACATCATGCTGTACTACACTTGGTTTGACAGCCACATGGTACTACTGGACACAAGCTGCAGGGACCTTTGTTTTCCTATCAATTTTGATAACGTCATTAAGAAAATCAAAATATCTTACAGGCATATTGTACTAAATGGAAGGAAATGATTAAATTATTGCACTCAATGATGGAAAACTAAAGTATTATGTATGACCACGAATAAGATATATTTTTGTAATACGAATCCTTTGGCCTTACAACATTCACCTACATTTAATAAACAAAGTTTCTGTAAATTGTTTGACGACTTACAATTTAAATTCGTCATAATTCCTGCAGATAAGGCTGCTAATGCCATAATAATATGACGAGTGATTTATGTTCAAACGATTTCACAAGAATTTTCACAAACTACATCATATTGTGATTACAACAAGCAACCTAATGAAATTATTGCTGACCATATTGCCGAATGCAAAAAATACATGTAATAGTAAATATTACTGACAAAAAATTGCCATCACTTTACTGGATCACTAATTACAAAAAACGCCATATACAAAACGTTTTATGGCTTATTCAGGGTCTGGAACCACCAAAAAATTATCAGTGTATCTAACATCCGCATTTAGTGCTATTAGATATCATATAGCTAATAATTGAAATAAAATTGATGAAAATAGCAATATGTACCTATTTTGGTCAATAAAACACTCCTTAGAAATTATTGATAAAATTGAAAAGAAAAAATATAATGTGTCGCAAGTGAGCACATATGATTTTTCTACACTATATACAATGCTTCCTCACACTTTAATAAAATCCAAGCTTGTTTCTTTGATTGAAAAAAAAAACATTTTGAAGTGTCCGTATCTTGCTTTAAACACTAAAACAACTTTTTTTATTAATCAGATAAATACAGCATTTGGACTTTGTCTTGACTTGTGTGCAGCACTTACTTTTCTTCTGAATAACGTGTTCATGAATTTAATGGTAAAATATTTAAACAAATTATCGGGGTTCCTATGGGTACTAATTGTGCGCCACTTAAAGCTGATATGTTTCTACATATTGTGATGAAAGCGATTTTATGTGAGAATTATCGAAAACAACCATATTTGAGTCAACGTTTTAACCCAACTACATTGATGACATACTTAATTTTGATAACCCATACTTTGAACAATATATTCACAAAATCTGTGCGAACGAACTAGTCTTAAATAGATCGTGTCAATCCAATACAGATGCTGCGTATTTAGACTTACATCTTACAATAAATAATAATTTGATCAATACAAGCTTATACGACAAACGGTACGACTTTAACTTTGAAATTGTGAATTTTCCGTTGCTAGATGGTAACATCATATGGTACTTATATTTCGAAGTTGGTACGTTACGCCAGAACATGTTCATGTATTAATGATTTTAATAATCGTTATCATATATTAACGAAGAAATTGCGAAAACAAGTTTTTTTTATCATAACCTACAAAGTAAATTCGCTAATTTTCACTCAAAGTATGGCGATTTAATTTCAAAATATAATGTTTCTGTAAAATGGCATTTAACCAATGGAATTTCCCAACCATCATTTTATTGAGATTTTTTGAAGCGTGTTCGCAAATTAAAATATCTTAAAGAAAATGTCTATATTAAACTTTTCAATTTAATTAACTCATTTTTATCTAAAGGATATTATGTTAACGTACTTAGAAACACATGCTTGTTTTCGATTCACTATATATTTCTCCTCTTAAAATTTGGAATTATTAATTGAATGACCATTTTATATGTTTGATTCTTAAATATTCAATAACCAAAGCTGGTTTTATTGGTAATTCGATTTTACAGTACTGCCCCTTTAATATTTTTCTTTTATATTTTACAGTACTGCCCCTTTAATTATATTGGATTATTTTCATGTAAATTACGTCATACGACACACGTTCACTGTTCTGGCCCCCGTGTTCACAAAACATTTTTTGCAATCGAAAATCGATTTTGCTTGTCATTGAAAATGGATTTCCATTGTAGTTGAAATGCAAAATTGAAAATCGATGTCAGTAAAAATTGATTTTCGATTGCAAACTCGTTTTGTGAACACGGGGCCAGGGCTACATTGATTTTTTTGACGTCATCGTGTCATCGCTTCTAAATTACGTAATACGACACACTTTCACTGTTTTGGGCTACATGCATAGGTCATCAGGTTTATAGCGTTAAACATTATTAAAATTTTCTCTCTGACAGGCGTTTCTTGTTTGATTAATTTTTTAATTTTTTAAAGAAGACACATAAACAACCAAGCTATGCAAAAGGGATCTTTTACACCCATTATTGCTGCTTCTTCCTCTATTTGCGAAATGATGATCTGAAATATAAACTTTATGATGCTATATTCTAAAATCTTTTTCTAAAAATAATGGATGTAGTTGATACTTGTTCGTAATTTCTCTGGCCACTTTCCTACCATTGAGTATTAAAGAGTAATTAAATCGAATGCGTTTTAATTCCCTTTTATTACTGTTTATTTTGAGTTGCAATACTATGAGGTTAAATTTTATTTACACTTATATGTATCATGGATATTGCTGGGCCAAGTGTGAGGTTGAGCGCTCTATAACCGGTTTAAATCACCAATGCTTTGCATTGACCGTTCCAAGGCGGTGACCCCAGCTTTATTCTTATATGTGTTTATGTTGTTTTGTACTTGGCCATTGGTCAATTGCCTTAAATAACTACTGCTACTACTACTACTACTACTACTACTACTACTACTACTACTACTACTACTACTACTACTACTACTACTACTACTACTACTACTACTACTACTTCTACTACTATTTCTACTACAACTGCTGCTGCTGATACTTTTTCTTCTTCTTCCTCTACAGTACTACTTCTACTACTACTACTACTATTACTACTACTACTACTAGTACTACTACTACTACTACTACTACTACTACTACTACTACTACTACTACTACTACTACTACTACTACTACTACTATTACTACTAATACTACTATTACTACTACTATTACTACTACTACTTCTACTACTTCTACTATTGCTACTACTACTACTACTATTGCTGCTGCTACTACAACTACTACTACTTCTACTACTGCTACTATTACTACTACTTTTACTACTACTACTACTACTACTAGTACTACTACTACTACTACTACTACTACTACTACTACTACTACTACTACTACTACTACTACTACTACTACTACTACTACTACTACTACTACTGCTACTACTTCTACTTCTACTATTACCACTTCTACTACTACTACTACCATTACTAGCTACTACTCCTCTTCCTACTACTACTGCGATTACTACTACGATTACTACTACTATGACTACTACTACTACTACTACTACTACTACTACTACTACTACTACTTCTACTTCAACTACTACTACTACTACTACTACTACTACTACTACTACTACTACTACTACTACTACTACTACTTCTACTTCTACTACTACTACTACTACTACTACTACTTCTACTACTACTACTACTACTACTACTACTACAAGTACTACTACTTCTTCTACTACTACTCATACTTCTACTACAACGTCCACTACTACTACTACGTTTGTTCTAAAAGTGTCCGGATATTAACCATACATTATGGATGAAGTCCTATCCAGCATTAGAAAAGGAATACCTCATTATGTTGGTGATATGTTTAAATATATAGTACACTATTGATATTACATGCGACCGAATAATATTACACTAAATCAGTGGCCCGATAGTTACAGATGATTGTTTACTGAACATAACACGCAATGAGTAATATTGTTCATAGTAATCGCCTAAACAACCGTCAAATGTTGTGTCAGCTTTTCCAAAAAAATCTTTAACTCTAGCACGTTTGCATTTATTTATGTAGAACATGTCTCTCGTTTCATGGTGAATCTTCAGGCACCGTACCACAGGACGGTCTATATTGAATTATACTTTTTCCTGTGGTAGGAAAAAGTATAATTTTTCCCGTGGTAGGAGGGGTAATTGTACGAAATATCTGTTTTTCAGAACAATCTGTTTTTCGTAAAACTGTTAAATATTAATTTAGATATATATGCCGTTGTATTTTCTTCCTAATATGTTTTACAGAAGTAAAATTTATCAACAATGTTTATCACGAATGTCCATTTATTAAAAAGACTGTCATGCCAGACAGAAAAACCAGTGGTGACATAGCGTAGAAATGTACGGCTTAAACTAAATATTTCTTGCTTCGAGGAATGTTTCAATGTATGTTTATATCGCATCGTAATTTGTATTATACAGCCTGTGCTGCACGAAACCACTGACTCATCAGCTGGGAGCCGCCCATCAACAAGTGTTTCATCCTTTAATCACAGGACACTCCGGGCGGTGGAACCGCAGTGCTGAGTAGGCACTACGGGTCAGTGGTTAGCTGCCAGCTCTTCTCCTCCCTCTTAATCCATAGCCAGCTAGAAGCTCTCTCTGCTGCTGTCTCTCAACAGCTCTCTTTCTCTCTCTTCCTCTCATTCCTAGGGCACTTAGCTTTTTCCACAGTGATTGTGCGGGAAAGCCTCTGTCGCCAATTTCGATCGGGAACAGCCATGGTCCAACCGCGGGAACTGACTGATCTAAGAGATCGGTGTATTTGGCTTTCTTCCGCTCATATGCCATGTCGCACCTTGATTCCCATGGGACGCTGACTTTAATTGTCACCAGCTTCTTGCGTTTGGTGGACCATATCACTATGTCCGGCCTCAGTGTAGTTTGGACGATCTTGGGGAAGACCAGCTTCTTCCCTAAGTCGACTTTCATCTCCCATTGGTCTGATTGATCTGAGATCGACGTGCTTTTAGGAGCTGGTTTTGTGTTTGTTTCCACTGCCTTGACAAAGTTGATCTTTATAGATGCTATTTTCTTTTCTGTTTTTTTCTTCCTTCTCTAGCGCTCAAGTTCATCTCCTAACTCCCTAAGGACAGCATCGTGTCTCCATCTGTAGAGGCCCTGTGTAAGCGAAGTCTGACATGATCACAGGATATATTCCATGGTGCCTGGCTTGTTACAAAGACTGCATCTTGGGTCTTCTACTAGACCCTATCTGTGAAGGTTGGTTGGGGATGGCAGCAGGTCGTAAACTGACATTAACAGGAATTTGAGTCTTAACGGCTCATACTGCCAGATGTCTGCCCAAGTCAACTTCCTCTCTGCATCCTGTTATTAGGTTGGAAAAGTGTAATTTTTGCGAGAAATGTGTTGATTTATTTAATTTTATAATATTAATCCCTGTAGAATAATATAAATTCCTTTTGCAGTAGTTCAGTATTATACCGACAAAGTAAAATCGATCGAATATATCATATATCGGGTATTTTTGATGTCGGTCTAGTTGACCAATTTGGTTAGATGATAGTGTCATTGATCTCACGTAAAACAACAAATTGCATTTCCATACCTTATTAAGACACAAGCTACTTTTTATAATTAATTTTTATAATTAATATAGCATTTGTGATTATATGATATTATTCTGTGTATGAAAGGCATATAAATCATTTAAACGTTTGAATGCGCTGTGGAATATTGGATATCGTGTCAACCACGGATTCAACTTCACAACAACAATCTATCACAGTATCCTCTTCTATAACACATAGTCTAGTGGTTCGTATCCGTAATACGACTTGAAGGTAAATGTATTTTATAAAGATTTGTTTCAAAATAACAAGTCAGTCATTGTTTACATTTAAATTTGGATGATTGAATTAAACTTTAAACAACATCGGGTTTCGACCTTAACGAGCAACAGTCTGTTTTAGGATTTTTGTTAGCATGTGATGGCACTTAACTTTTATTTCTGCAATTCATATCATCTAAAAATCAAAGCTTCGTGTAGGTGTAGATCAATTAGTTTGTATAGGGAATTGAAATTGGTTATTTTACGTTCCTTTACTCAGTTTATTCAGAGTGACTAAATTACACTAAAGCAGTTGATTAGTCACTTATAATGTAACTTCCTTCGTTACATAGTGCTTCATATTATGTCATCTTGTAAACATTCATGTTTAAGCAACACGTGTGAAATATCAAGTTGCATTAAGACACCCTATATTGTTTTACCTGTCGCAATTTAAACTGTGCAATGGTGTCCCTTTGATGTTTGCCTCAATGGCTTTCTTTAACACAATCTTTATTTGTCATTATAAATGCTTATCTGCGCTCAAAAAAAGTTCAAACATTATTAAACATGTACTTAAAGCCGATTTACGTTGTTTTGCTTTGATCTATCATCATAAATGCAATCTGTTAATCTGAATCATGTAATTAATACATGTAGTGTTAGTTTTATCGGGACACGCGTGTAAGGTCCTTACACTCTTACATATGGGTAAACGTATCTTTTAATTTACCCCAAAGCATATTTTATATCGGAAGAACACGTGTTGTGCATTTCAAATGTTATTGTCTTGTTTTGGCATTAGGACGTTAGCTATTTAGTTGACACGCATAATTATTTGTTGCCAACTACTTACACTGTTCGCGTGCAGTATTTTTCGCGTAAATAAGGTTCCTTTGTTGCGTTGTCTTTTAGAGATATAGACATTAAAATTGTGTTCTTTGTTTACGTCAAAATCAGCGGCAATTATGTTGGAAAACATAACACAGACTCATGTCTGTATGGTAATTATCACGTAAATGTCATTCAACATTTTTCTATCAAATCATAATTTTGGTTATGCATTAAAACAGAGTTAAAATTAAGAGAACTTGATCAGAATTGAATAAAGATATTGAAAGGTTAGGGTCAAATATGTTTTGCTACAACCATTTAAACACGTTTACTTTTAATAATTACACAAAATAGATGCACACGTCTTTTGTTATTGTCAACAAATATTTAGAAAACGAATTAAGGACGTATGCTGCATTTTTAATGAAAATTTTGCTATACATAACATTTGATAATTGTTGGTATATATTTAGAACCATCTGTTGAGGACAGAAAAATAAAATAAAAATCATGGGTCACTGGTGTTGTCATTTTTTTATTCGCACTTAACAACAAGCCTGTTTCAGAATAACAACAATTAAAAAATAAGGTAATATCATAAAAAGTTGAGTAAAGTAATGAGAAAACTGTTGAAAACAACATCAATTTCTCACAAAATGTATAACACTGATTTAGTTTGCCTCCAAATAAAAAAACAAATATGAATATATTGATTTACAAAGAAGTAACGACTTTGAAAAGCCAATCCAGAATTTTAAATATTAATCTTGATGAAATCGTCTACACGTCGTTTAGTTTGTTCATATTTTAGGAATCATCTCTATTTATTCTCATCTCACTGTTTATATGCTTCACTAAGGCCTGCCGCTGCCCCAACTGCGGCCCCTGCTATTGCTCCAGTCCGACCAAATGTTAAAAATCCTATCGCAGAACCGGTTACAGCATAGCCGGCTATAGTTCCCACACGCTGTTCACCTGTTATTGCACCATTTGGATGCGTTGACGTACCATTCATCGTGGTTGACTTAAAAACAATACAAAATCATACATTTATATACAATTAATTAAAGTTTAAAGACATGAAGCATCATGCATTATGAAAAGCTTTAAAGCGTTATTATACGATTTTGTCAAATATTTATGAATTTATATAAAATGTGTAAAAAACTTATTATACATATATTTTAATACAAATTATAATAAACGTTAAGAAGAACGTGTGTCGAAAAATGCGAAGTAAGCCAGATATTTAAATCTGAAATCGAAAATGTCTGTACAGTCGAATTCGCGAGCATGTATATCATGTACGATGTGAATCTAAATTTATTTAAACGGTTCATTTTAAATTTCTGCAACGATATCTATTCATACGACACATGAACACTTACTCTGATCCTAATAAAAAGACGAATGCTTCGGTTATTTTAGGAAAATATTTACGAAATATCTTCGTCACAATCAGCTCAGGGCGCTTATTTTTATTTGCTGCATTTTATGAAATTCGTCTTCAATGTATACTTTTTCTTGCCTATTTTGTGTTATTGTAACATATTTTTATCAATATATAACAATTTAACACATATAAAAATCGTATAATCTCGCTTTAAACACAAATCAGAAATTTCAAACAACTGTTTACATTTTAGCATTAAAGGATACCAGGTCGCTTTACGAAGAGTTTTGAACTTTCATTTTTGTTGCAGTATATAACCAAACTTTCAATTGTAATCTGTTAAACGATATTAGATTGCATACTTTTAAGTAGCAACATCATTACTTCAAAATTACCCTTCGTGTCTGTTAGTGCGCATATACATATAATTATGTGTCTGTTTTCGTTTCGTACCCGAAATAGTTTACTTAAAGGAAAAATAAAAATTGTGGATATATTTATATAAGTCATTAGACCCTCAGGCATGACCAGTTTTGTCTCACAGGCTTGATAGAGGACCATTATCTGTTGTTCTGTACCAAATATCAAAGTTGTGGGCAGTGCAGTTCCGAAGAGGAATGTTAATAGGCTATCAAAGTCAAAAAGGAACAATTCACCACACACGTCTCTCCGGGAAGAGGTCATTTTGACACCAGTGGTTTGATTTGAACAAACTTAGTTGAGGTATATTAAACGATGCTATATGCAAAATACTTCTTCTATAGGCAACGTTTTTGTAATGTGTTTGTAAACAGGATTTTTAAAGCTGCTTTGCATAATATACAGTAAGAAGTCTGTGTAGAACATAAATCATCCACCCACCCTGTTTGTAGAACATTGTGACCATATGGTGAATGATAGATGGATTGATAGTATGCCAAAATATTGAACTTCTGGATCTTGTCGTTTTTAAGAAATTATTTTGCTCTTATAGACACCATGTTACCGCTGGTGGGTGGTCAGTTAAACCGCAGGAATATGACCGGATTAAACTGTGTAGAGAACCACTTTCAGATGCTACCTATCTTGTATAAAATATATGGTCCGTAGTGTTGCAGAATATATTTTGAAGTTACGTTGCTGTATAAGCCGCCGGGTATATTTATAAAAATACTATTGATATGCTAGTTCTTCTGATTGTTTGATTGAAGAAACCGGGCGACATTATAATATTGATTGATACAATACAACATTTGTTTAAGATGAAGAGTACCATTCTGTTATGATCTCCAAGTTTTCTAAAGAAATTAGAGTTAAATCTATGTTTGAAGTTTTACCCAAAGATCGTCATAAGTTACAGTATCAAAGGTCAATTCCGTGTGAATCCAAACACAAAATAACGTGTTAAAACGTGTGTATAGATGCCCGAAATTTATGGATAATTAAATTGTTAATACAACAAAAATTAGTTTAACTATGCTTTTCTATAAATACAAATTAGAATCCGTGAAATAAATTGTTATTGTCACATGAACCGGATATACGGTTTAATAGGAATTAGGAAAGTAATATATATTTTTTTTTGTAAAGTTATAACCCTACATATATATTTATCAGAACGATTTTTCGTTTTTTTCTTTTCATGGATAGGAACACAATACAACAATTCGACCAGGCCAACTGATAAATGCTATTTATAAAAATCACATTATGTTGAAATAAATTGTTATGCATTTATGAAAAATCTTATAAGATGCCGTGAATATCACAACTTTAGTTTATTTTCACCAATAACATCGTTCTTCCAATTCTTATTAAAATAAATATTTCATGTTTAATAAATCAATATGTATATCAAAACAAATGTTTATTTTCAAAATAAGTATCCGAAACATTAACAAAGTTGGCAATAATTAGCAAAAATCCTATACTGAAACCTTAGCTGGATTCCCAATGGTTTTGTGACTGATTTTTTGTGTCCCAACTTTTAGAGGGGCGGGGGCGGACATATATATGTGAAATTGTCCGTTTGTCCCTCTGCAAGTATTCGTTATCGTAGCTGGAGTCACAACGTATTTTAATACGATAAATGACTTTTATCTTGTGTAGAGCGTTACTCAAACAGTATTGCTAATAGAGGGTCACAAACTTACAAATACAGTAAGCGATATGTGAGCTCGCGCACCTCTTTACTTAAGATGTTTTCGACAATTATTAGATAAAAAATGACTTGTTTAATTTGTCGCGTGTACCCAAAAAGTATTGCTGATAGAGGGCTCAAACTTAACAAACATATTAAAAAGAATACAAAACGAGATTAATGACCCCTTTATACAAAATGATGAATCTTACTTTATTTACTTTACATGCATTGCTGCAAGTGGGCTCAAACTTTACGAACATATTAACGAGCCTTTTAAATTACGCTTATCCATATGTTTATGTTAAAATAATTGTTCTATTTTTTTAGATTGGACATAAAGTGGAATGTGGGGGCATTCGTGTCCTTATAGTTAAATATCCTTCTAAAACGTATTAAAAATATTTTAAAAGAAGAAGGCTTATGTTTTTAATATTACAAAACCAGTATTATGCAATACGTTCTTGTTTTACATCTTTAACTCTATGATTAAAAAAACTTGCTTATAAACTTTTTGTCTAAAACAGCACGCAATGAAACTCCAGCGATGATTCGAATAATCATACGTCATGATACTTAGACAATTAAATTCGTTTTAATGTTGATGCCCTCACTACTTTTGAGATCAACAAGTCAAAGGTCAGGGTCACATTGATTTGAAATAAAAATTTCGTCTCCGATCATCTAAATTGGTTCGAGTGTTACTACCTTGTACAATACGCCTATTTTGTTTATGTCAAACTTCAAGATAACGTGGTCTTGTAATAGAAAATTGTGTGTATTAACAATCATCTATAGTACGTTTCACCGACAATCATCTAAATGGGTATCTGGATTCAGGTAATACAAAAACACTCATATTGTTTAAAAAAAACGGTCAAAGGTAGCAGGGTCTTGTTTGGCCGCTTTCCAATGCACAATGATTTGCAGGTTTGATTTACCGGTATGGGTATGCTTGACTTATTATCCATTTTTTAAGAAAAAAATGAAATTAAGTCCACTGGCTATCAGATCATTTGTTTTTGCAAGTATTAACAAGTTGTAAAACATATTTAATTTTTTGAAAATAAAATATTGACCTGGTAATTTACAGTTTTAGTTTTTGAATATTACATGACTAAAATTAGTTGAATTTTATTTTGATATCTTTCGTTAGTTTTGAGAACGGTATCGGAGTAAGGATGTGATCGAAAACCATATAGTACACACTTTTGTTCGAGCAGTGTTTGATGTGGATCTTACAATCAAAGGTGTTTTGTGTAAATATTGTTAAAATATGTGTTGAAAATACGGATCACTACCCAAACATTAAATATATAACATTCGGCATGAAATCTTAGTAAATTAATATCGCATTCATTATTAACATGACGTTTCCTCTTGTCCAAATTGCTGGACGTTTGATAATTTCTTCATATTGATTTCCGGGAAATTGTGCGTCATAAATGTGTTTGTGTATGTGTTTTTCTTTTATTCTGTTTTACTTAAAATAGAACTCTACTTGAGGTCTGATTCCAGATTAAGAAGTATACTTTGCCATGTGGGTAAATTAAAACAAGTTTGCAATTTTTTTTATGTGATCGAGGATGCTGAAATGAATCTGAATTGTATCTGTCATAGAAGATACTAACATTTATTGGTGTATAATAATAAAGATCAATATCAAAATATGCATGAATCAATCGAAATATGCATCCACCTAAATTTTTCCGAAATGTACGAATATATCATTCAATTTATGATAAATAATCAGTAAACAAAACAAAAAACAACAACAAATTATTTTGCTTAATAATTCATAAAATGTCAATCAAAATTAAACACCAAAACTAAACAGAGTTATAATGTTCTGTTTGATGTGATTACGACTTTACACCATTACGAAACGACGTACTGTCATTATGAAATGAAAACTTCTTTAGACATATTACAATTAAACCCTAATGGTCAACACAATTACAGACACATGTTTTGTCTAGGGGTTATTTAAGTTATGTATAAACGAATATTGAATGATAAGCATAAACAAATATTCTTACTTATGTTGTGATCTAGCCATTTCTGGAGAATATAGTTGTCAAATTCGACATAACATTACATGGGGGCATGTTCATGATGCTGCATCTAAGAAGTATGACATGCACACTACTTGCCTCTCTTTTCTTACAAATATCGTGATCATCAACTAAACAAAGTTTTATTTACGTCTCTTTTGATAACGGAATTATATTGGGAATGTGAGTAAATATAAGATCCACGTTCATGACTATTTTTGGGGTTTAAATTACAAATGTTTTCTTATAAATTGAATGTGTATTCAAAATTCAAAATCCACTTATGGTACTAACAAACTATTCCGTATATATTTTTTATAGTATTCATATTACAGTCATTTTAATGTATAAAACTGTAAACGACAGTTAAGATGGTTTCAACTTCTTTTTTTAATTAAAAGTGTACATTCAGCGAGCAGGAAAGAAACTTTATTATATAATGCGGTCCTTTATTTTTGGCGAGTAAGTAGCCAATAGCCGAAAGGGGGGGGGGGAACAAAACGAATGTACGAGAGGCGCCCATTTTATATATGAACACAATTCTGTATACGCGTCTAGTAAATACCGCGTGAAATTCCTGTGCAAATTGCTTTTACTGTTCCATGTACCATCATAATCGTTATGTTTCAAAATTGCTTTTCGCCATTTATAGAATGGTGCGTCGAAAAAATTCGAAAAAAAGACCAAACACACGTATATGAGTATTCAAAATGTGTTGAAAGCAATTGGATATTCGATTTTATTTGGCTCTATCAATAAAAATTGGCTTATATTAGACATCAATGCCAAATATCCACGTTGACCTTTCTATGCCAAAGCTAAGATGTCGTCGAAAGATGGCCACACTGGATTAATAATAAAAATCAATCGTAAGATAAGACAAAGTTAAGTCAACGACCCACTTTGTGATGTCTTCTAGGAAATGTATATAACAAAATCAGCAACACATTGGAAGCTAAAGTTTGAAAAAAGCAGTTCTTAAGATAAGCATATTGTGCAAATTAAGAAGAGTAAGCGTATATACTGGAAGTAATACACGCAGTTAAGATGGTGGAAGATTTAATACAATTGTTAGTTCTGATTTGCTACATTAGAAAAAGGCGAAACCGTTTCCGACAATCTATAATTTGTTTAGCGGGACTCTCTAGCTAACGGTTTTATGACAAGAGCTGTTAACTTAAATAGAGAAAAACCGAAATTATATCAACGAAGGAACTTAAGCAATTTCGATACCAATAACGTAGTGAAGCCCTTTATTCCAAATGACGTCCCAAAAGTGTTTCCAGAAGACTCGAAGGAAATGGTGATCAATCAGGACAGTTCCTGAATTCACACTTCTCAACAGACCCCACCGTTTCTTAAGAAGGAAAAAATGATCTTCATTGACCGTGATTATGAGCCAATTTACTTTGGTATATAAAGAATCTACAGAAGCGCAACGTTTACTGTGTTATAGGTCTGAAATAAGCTCGTTACACTACAAAACAACCTTTCAATCAAATAACCATACTACTACTCGATGGTTATATACAGATAGAGAAGACGAACCGTGACGTCTTAATCAGATCAAGTCGTAAGTATACAACACGTATTTTTATTTGTTGCATTTCTTGCAAGTTGGTTTTTATATAGCCTACAATCAAAATACGCGTTATTTTCAGTAAAATTGGCATACAGTTCCTCATTACTTAATCATAATGTTAACTTATTATACTAGCAAGAAAATAAGTTGAATAAAAATATCATCATCCCCAGGATTTAAAACCAGGAGCCCCGAAAACAAAAGTTTATGCGCTACCACTGCGCCACACAGGCTTTACATTTTATTGTGAAACATTAACAGCATGTTAGTACTACACGTATGTACCAAATTATCGAGAAAAGCGTTCTTCAGGCGTTATTATTATTATTATTGATATCGAATGAAAGTAATAAAGTAGTGAAGAAATATTTTAACATTTTTGTCAGGTGAATTATTTTGTTCATTTAAAGAGTGTAAGTCCATTTAGTTTGAATAAATGGCGATTATTTTGAAATTATCTGTTTTGAAAACTGGCAACAAGTCCCGTAAAACGAAGATAATATCTATATGTATGTCTGTGCATCATTTTTTACATCAATTATGCAATGTTTTCGTGTTCGGTTTTAATTGTATAAGAGAGTTATGAGAAATGCATGCAAAAACACAAAACGGCGTGCTCATACTCAACACAATTAAAGTATCAATTTATCTCATAGTATCAGCCCTCCTCATAGTATCGTGCCGTAATGAATATCGATAAAAAATCAAAGCTCGTGCTCAGCGGAAGCTATCCTTATACGGTTCGTTTATTGCGAGAAGACGTAGTTTGCCTTTCAACAGTGGAATCATGCAAAACACAAAACGGGTATAGAACATTTAGTCGTATTAAAAACACTGCAGTTTTTTTATATACACATTTCGCAATTATCAGTCTAAAATGTTTTAATTCGCGTTATTTACCGTCTACTTCTGCGAATTGTTTTGCATCATAGGCTTGCATTGAAATTGCCTGTTCACTGCATGCAGATGCTTTATGTATACGATAGTTCATTAGCTGTAATCTATCGGTTCTTTATCTCGGCTGTAATATAAATTCCACTGCAGATATACGTCAAAAAAATTAAAGCGCCAATTTTCTGTGTCATGGCATTTTCAGTGTGTTACATTTTACTCTTATTGATTATGAAGTATTCAAAATGAACAAAATATTGAATTTTATTTGCGAAAAGTTTGTGCATCAGTAAACATTAGTGAGTTAGGGAGTGAGTGAGGTCATGACTGAATGATTGAGTGGGTGAGTGAATAAATACAATAATGCAAAGTTACAATTTTCCTTTCAGGAAAGACCAATTAGGTTTATACAACTTGAGAGGCGTTAATATGATATTGAGTAATTGAACCTCGCGTATAAGGCAGTCCGCGGGACAGGCGTACAAATTAAAACGGCAGCCATACTGTTTGGTGTTCCCAATCAAATTGTGTCCGGCCATGTGAACCACGACATCGCGGTAGTTGGTGTGGCCCCTATTTTGATTCTCGATGAAGAGCAGATACTTGTAGAAACACTAGCGCATCTTGGGTACAAACTCACCAATTAGAGGCTGAAAACACTGGCAGAAGACCTGGTCTTCTCGTTTGGAAGAGAAAACAACAACAAACCAATGAAACACTATTTGCTATACGGATTCCTTAACAGATGGGAACATCGAATCGCTTCGCTTTCAGCTTAGAGGCTGTAGTGTACACGAGCCAAGACAGCAACGCCACAAGCAGTTGACTTTACATTCACACCACATTCATAACGTACAATCTCCTAGATAAGCCTCAATTAATCTTCAATATGGACGAAACCGGCATCACCCCTGAACACAGACCTTCAAACAATATAGCTCCCGTTGGTGTTAAATCACAAGACGTAACTTCACCACGTTCAACCACTTCAATCGTAATTGGATGCGCAAATGCCATCTTCATATTCAAGAGGAAGCGATTTGATCCTGTATTGATGAACGGAAGCACAATGTCCGAATCCGGCTAGATACATGGAAACATATTAAAGGAATATATCCAAAACCACTTTCTTTCTTTATCACATCAGTAGCATGATTGCAAATCATAAGCAGCATGTATTGCTGATATACGATGGACATGATGAAAATGTTTCAAGCGACACCATTGAATGGGCCAAGAAGTATAACGTTGTTCTATTTCATGCTACCTGCTCATACCTTCCATCTTCTACAGCCGTTGTATGTAGGCGTTTTTTAACCCTTTAAAACGTACTATAGTGATAAATGTGCATCGTGTTTGACCAAGAACGTGGGGCGGCACATTACTAGGTATAAACTATACACACTAGCTAGCAGAGCTTACCTCAAATCAATGACAAACATTCCGTCGGCTTTTCAGAAGTCGGGAATACTGCCCTATGCAAAGGATTTCGTGTCCATAAAAAAGTATTCCTTTGTGAAAGCTTGCGCAAAAAGGACCCAATTGGAAAAGTGAAGGCTTTAACAGGCGGAGAGAAAGCAGTGAAGCTGTTCATGGAACAACACATAAATCATCGGAGGGCCATTGTTCTATCAACAAAGCATGCTCGAAGTGTGAATGTACGTGTCGTGTGAAAAGGGATGTGCAAAAGGATGGAATACTGAAGAAGCTGTCATTTGATGGAAGGAAAAGAACCAATGACGTGTTTCGTTCGGAACTTAAAGATAATAAACAACAGGACAACAAATCGAAATAAATCATGAAAGCCAAGACACTTTGTAGGACATCCAAACTCAACCTCGTGTCAACCTCGTGAAATTCAGAGGCCAATAAAGAGTGGGATAAATCTCATTCGAAGTGAACTGCATGATCTGACCGACTCAGACGAAGAATTGGTGCTGTATTTGCAACCAGATAACACACTTTACACTAGGCAATCAACCTTGTCTGAAGATTATTAATTGGGAACAGCGCGACAAATGCGATTGCTAGGTGCATCTTGCATTCTGCACTTCAGTTTGAGTCGTGATGCGAAACAATTTGTAAAGTCTCACTATAAGCAAAACTTTTTGGTAGCTTCAGGAAACTTAGGGAATCGGTTGCGATAGCTAAAGAGAGACGGGTGGTGAACAGGGACGAGGGGGGCTACCAACTGAGCCCCATCTACAGGCCTTTGTTTACTGCTGGGAACCAGTCCGGCAGTAAACCCGCCCTGTGACGTGCATTTCCCGCAAAGTCACAGTCTGATGAAGATTCACCAATGGTGGATCGAAACTGTCACGGTATGTGAGTAAAATTTCTTGGAATGTACATAGAAACTGTTAAATAATATTTGGAGTATTGACCATAAAAATGAAGAACAGCGGAAAAAGGCAATTGCAAAAGATTTATGTTTAACAAGGAATCAAGGTGACTAATGTTGCCCGACCTGGCTAATATTTTTAAGCGAGAATACACGATTTAAATGTCAAAGTATTTTTTTCAATCACTTACCAAATCATAAATATTTTAGAAAAATGTGGAATGTATAAATTATCTAGATTGTAATGGTAAAATATTTATATACACAATTGTATTAACGACTTAAATATCTCCATGAAATTTATAAAGAAACAACACGATTCAAAGATTTTCTAGATACCATAGCCACTGGGGGCTGACGAGGTATAAGCGTAGGCCGTTTCGCTACGACGTCGGGTATATGTTTTACTACGAAAACATTGTGTAAATACACTACTTAATAAGGCGAGTTTCATCTTTTGTGGTATTTATGGATTAGAGAACGAACATCCAGTAATGGTAGGTACTTATTTTCAATAAGAAACTAATTACAATTGTGCGCAGTTGCAACCTTTACATTTATTTTGAGCTTAAATCGAAATATTTTGATTTGAAGCAATGCATAAGGTGGTTATTCTTTTAAAATTGCCAATTACGGTAACTTAAATTGAATAAAACTTTTTGTTCCTTTGATTCAGAGTACATTACACATTTTGAAGTACAAACCAGGTTACGAACATTTTTTTAATTATCCAAATGGTTTGTTTCGAAGGAAATTACAAGTCGCTTTATGTATAGGTTTCGCACAGAGTATGTATTGGTTGTGCTACGAAGTACAAATATAGTGTATAGGTTACTCAACGAAGTTTCTGTATCAGTTACTGCAGACTGCCATTGCCCAGTGCAAAAGATGCTGTGCTTCATTGTGCGCATAAACATCCAAACGGAAAGGTGTCCAGGTGTACAATACAGAAATCGCACGTTTAATATTATGGGTGGCGACATAAACAAGTATGCTGAAAATATTACATTCAATCCGGTTTCTGGCAAATTGAGAATTCCGACAAAATCTACAGTCACAGAAAGTCTTGTGCGAAAGATATCACGAATAAACACAGCATGTCCATTGTCAGATTATTTATTATTATTAATATATTATTCTCATTATCTCGAAGTTGTAACGACATACAAAAATAGTTGGGGATATCTGGAGAAACCCGCAGACGAAAACAGAAAAAGGAAAATCGAAAGTTAAGCCCAAGTCTCACTATTGCCGGTAGAGCCTCGGTCCATACCGGTTTGCTAACGCAGGTCGACAGGCGAGAATCGGGATGATTCTTAGACAGTTTTTAACGCGGTCACACTTTTTCCTGGTGCCGCCCCGGTTGAAGCCGGTCAACAGCCCGACAGAGTCCCGGTCAACCCCGGACTGGTTTATCCCGGTGAAGCCCCGGCAGAGCCCCGGTTGTCGCCGGTAATGCCCAGGTTGATCCCCGGTGAAAGCCGGAAGCGTTCCGGCAGAGCCCCGGTATACCGTCACTACGCCGGCACTCAACGGGGCTATACCGGCATCATACACCGGCAGAGCTTCGGCAACGCCCCGGTTTAACGGTTAACCTCGGACAACCGGGGCACCACCGGGAAAGTATTAAAATGTTTAATACCTCCGGTATGAATCGGAAGTCACCGGAAAGGACCGGCAACGACCGGCTTGGCACTGGAACAACCGGGACTGCACCGGGAACAACCGGGACGGCACCGTCAGAGCGCCGGTTTACTTATGTACCGAAGCTATACCGGGACTCTGTCGGCATTCACCAGGCTCGCCGTAGCTCTGCCGGGGTCTGTTTGGGCCCCGTTGGAGCTACGGTGCCGTCCCGATTTTTCCCGATGCAGTCCCGGTTGTTCCCAGTGCCACGCCGGTCGTTCCCGGTGACTCCCGGTTCATCCCGGAGGTATTAAACATTTTAATACTTTCCCGGTGGAGCCTGGTCGTTCACAGTTCATCCCGGTGGAGCATCGGTATCCCGGTAGGGCCCCGGTTCATCCAGGTAGATTCCTGATCACGCACCGGGGCTCCGCCGGCATCATAGTGAGACTTGGCTTTAACCGCTTTGTAACACGAGGTAAATCTACCGGCCGTCGTGTACGCAGTAAACAATAACCTGTGACAGAAACCCACTGCCACACCTTTATAACAATACATTGATTTAGCAATTGCGGATTTGTCCCATTGGGATCCTACTTTCCACACCTTACGGCTGTTACATGTGTTGATTTTACAGTTAAAATCATGTATACTTACATGAAATTCATCTAAAAATTAGTTGGCGATAACAGATTTTCAAGAATCGCTTTGATATATATACAATGTAAAAATCAAAATCCGTATGAGATAAAGAAGGATCGAAGTTGGGACATGGGATTTACTTTGACTTAAGCAGTGTTTCGAGATTAGCGAGTTGGACATAACGAGGATCGAACGAATGTTATTTGATAAAGAATACCGTATGCTAAAAACCTATTGTCGGTCTCTATCTAAAAGAACGTATAAGGCATTGTCACAAAGTGAAGATGCGTAATTATTATTAAGACCGACGTCATTAGGTTCTCGACTCTCAACTGTCGTCTTATATATGGATTTTCGATTTTGATCGTTTCGTTTGGCCTAGTCATGAATTTAATAATACGATAATAATGTGCATTACCATGTCGACTTTGCGCTTCGGGTCATCTTTTGTCGTTGTTACTACCTCTTCCGAAAAGGATACATCCAGCAACTCCATGACTCTGTATTAATTTTTTTTCTCTTTATTTCGCCTTTGAGAGATAACCAATACGTCTTCTGTGAGAAACGCATACACGCTAAAGCGTTGTCGTAGCGAGGCATATACGTATACTGTCAGAGACACGATCATGCATAATAATACTATTTAGCCTTTATTTCTGATAACTGGATCACCCTACACATTTATAAACACACCAGTGGCTTAACGATACATACATCATTATGGAAATTGTAAAATTGTGTCAATTAAACACAGTTGTAAACCTTAATTGCATTTTTTTAAGTGAAACTTGACTTTGGTTTGCTAAATCAGCGGTATATTTAATGTTTAACCGCATAAACCAGACACATGTTGAATCATAATTTGATGTAACAGATCTCTGAAATGTCATCGTGCTTAAATTCAGAGTTTTGTTATTACAAAAGCATTATCTTACCTGTTTTAAACACAAATTTCCACTAATCCGTTCTTCGATGTCATATGTATTTACGAAATGTTTTCGTAGTAAAACATATACCGGACGTCGTAGCGAAACGGACTACGCTTATACCTCGTCAGCCCCCAGTGATAGCGCCGAGAACAAGCATTTTATTTCATGCATTATGATTTGTAAAACCTTTTTTGCAGATGATCTTTTAAATTTGCTGTCTGTACAGAACCATCGTTTATGTTAAAAACCGCATAAGCAGTGTTAAATATAAACGAAATTCATGTTTGAGTTGCGACGTAATGCAATCACTTAATCACTTAATACATCATATATGCTTTACTGTAAAGCATCGGGTTCATTTATCTTATAATTAATTCATGTATTTTGAACATTAAAAATAATACCATATCGCCAGTGGGTTGTATGTCTTGGATCGGTGTAGGACTACGATTCTCCGTAGCTATCTCTGTGGTTTCGTTTACTCTGATCGTAAGTGCTGTAAATTCCGCCGCCTCCGCCTCAGTGGGTGCAGAAATAGTGCCGTTTATGTCCGATATGTCATGTTTCAAACTGGCATTGAGTCCAGTCAATTGAGAACCTGTATCTGCAGGTAGAGAGATCGAGGGCTCGATGTGCATGTTTTCGACCTGTTACAAAAATATAGTAACCAATAATAATATCCCTGTATTAAGGTGTGTAGTGCTAGAGAAAAAACACTGGTTATATTTATGACATAATCAACGCATGTATGTGAAACATAAACAAATAATAGCATCTCGTCAGTGAATTGTATGTCTTTGATTGGTGTAGGACAAAGTTTCTCCGTGGCTGTCTTTGTGGTCTCTCAAAGTGGCAAGGCAATGTACCGGTATTAAATGCATATACTGGTATCAGAAACTGACGACTACCCAGCTTTCATCAGTATTAGAGGGAGAATGGCCGTAGATAGGATAACAATACTAATCATCGCATACGTAGTGTGGCCGGGCAGTTAGAGACAATGAATTTGTATTTTAAATAACTTATATTTCCACACAAAACAACGTGAAAGATAGGGTAAAATTAATAAAATAGTTTTAACAAACTTAGATAGTTCGTTTTCATTTGTTGGTTACATATTAAAACATCAAATAAACAAACTTTATTCATTTCATTATTTTTGCTCATGTTGTTAGTTATTAAAGTAAAACAAATACATCCGCCTGTTTTAATGTATCACTTTTGTACAGAGATACCACGATTCAAATAATTCTCTCGATATCATAACGCGAGGTATACCTTAAAACAAATCAAAGTACTGATAGTTCTGGTGTGACGATGCTTTTCAAGAGGATGGATATAAAAGTAACAATTCTACATCACCACAATTGTGTACGTGGGTACGAAAATTTGGGTACAAATAAAACTAGGGTACGAAAATGTTGGGTACGAAAATATTATAACAAAAAATTGGGTATGAAAACAAAAATAGGTACGAAAACACATTTGAGTAAGAAACAAATTTGAGTACGAAAAACAATTTGGGTACGAAACAAATTTCTGCATTCTCCTAGCAGAGTTGTCGTTCGTGCCTCAACATACATCTCTGCAACGGGCTCAATGCCAGGAATCTTGGCAAAACGCATCAATGTAATTGTACACTCTTTCATGGAAATATGTAGGACCCAAGGCATAATATTTTAAAGTAATTACATTTAAAAACTGCATATTGTTAATTCATCGACATATGTAATAACAAGGTCGCCGTGGTGTAATGGATATGGTGTCCGCCTAGCGACCGGGAGGTTACGGGTTCGATCCCCACCGTGGGAGCGTTCTTTAGATCTCCCCCAAAGACACCAAGTACTGGTTCTAGGCCCAGGAAACGGACTCGAGAGCATTTATATAAGCCTTAGGCTTTCGATGCAGTCGAGCTAAAATAAATAGGTTTAAACTAATTATGATAACCATTTTCATGCCCATTTACGCAGATAGCATCAATCCGCTAAAAATAATGTAACCAAAGGCCGAAATGGTGATGAAAAGCTTGTGTTTATCTACATCACATGGAAAGTTTCATATCGTGTATGTTTATGTTAAATGTGTAATCAAATGAAATAGCTGACTCTGGGAATATATCGTAATTCTGCATGTTTGAAAAGCAAAATCTTTTGCAAACAAACTAATAAGGTATTATTAGATAATAATTATTTTTAATATGCTTACTGTATCATTGTATCATATGAAGATAATTATCGCATTTACAAATGTGCATGTGAATTGCTGAAATATTGATAGTCAACTTTATTTAATGTGGTTTAATGCTTACCAAGCACTATTGATTACTTTAGAAATGCTACTTATGTGCTTGTTCAGTATATTGCTTGTAATGCTTTACAGTAAAAATTATACACATAAATATTATAAATTAATAGTGTGCATTGTAAATATACTATAGTATAGATGACACAGAATGAAAAAATGGTGCATCCAGTCCGGGAATTAAAGCTGAGACCCCGTGCTCTTCTGATTGAGCTAATCAGGGCACCACAAAACATCTCCCCTTCAGTGACAATCACTAAGTTCGTGCACTGACATTCTCCTCTGCCAAGCTGGATTTTGTTCGAGAATTCAAGTCACACGGATCATTGTAAACCTGATCCATTCAAACCAAGAACATATTTTGTTGAGAATTGCTTGTGCCATGGTCCCACAGTAGGCACCAAATGTTGCGGGATGGGAAAATTGCACAGCCAATCCAGAACTCGAATCTTTTACCCCTCGCTATCAGGGCCAGTGCCTATGATCATGCTGTAAGATACATGTGTACAATAAAACATGTAGTTAATTACTTGATTACTATTAATGGTAACCGGTAACCTGCTAATTTGTAAGTCACCATTGTGGGATCATACTATTGGTATTTATATCAAGTTCTGAACATATTGAATAACCTTCATTTAGAATAGTAGATATTTGTTTCTGTTCACACTGCTGAAAACTATAAATCAATAAACTGCAGTTCAAGGTCTTATTGCCACTTAAAGATATAATAAAATATGAAATGCTTAACATTGCTGAATTCTTCACTCCTCCTGCCTTTGTATTATAGAGAGAATACTTTCCAGGCAACCCAATAGGAAAGAGGTCTGGGTTCAAATCCCAGCAGAGATCCAGAAGATGAGATGATGTAATCGCAACAAAACATTGATTGATAATATTCAATTGGTATTTTCATTTCAATACAATTATTGCAATGTTTAAAATTGCCTTGACTAGTTTATAAATATCAAATATCAAATATCAAAGATTTCATTGTAAATACATCAATAAAGCAATGATCCTGAATATTTTATTGATAATGTCAATATCAGTATCAAATTCCCATTACCAGTATATACACCATTAAAAACAACTTGAGTATGTGAAAATATCCACAAAACAAACCATAGGAAAATTAAATATACTGCTGTTTTACTCATTAAATTTTGAATTCAAGCGTTAATTCAACCAACTTTGAGAAAATACTATAAGTTTTCTAATTTTTTTAAATTAAAACTATGATATCCTTTGGGATTTTTTTTACTGGAATCGGGGAAAAATATATGTTTTTCCATTGAGTATATTACCGAATAACGGCTAAAAAGCCCTTTTTTACAAAGCAAATACATGTGCATCTTAAGTCTTAAGAAAACCATTGATTTTATTCCATCCCTGGTTTACTTTCATCATGACCTATTACCAGTAATAATTTAACATTAAACAGTCTAATTTTCTTACACTTTCCTTAAACAGGTTTACTGGGATACATATGTTATCTTTAATTTTGATAAATAACTAAGATTAAATTTAGACATATTCTTAATTTAATATACATGTATCATGGCCTTTTTTAAAGTTTTATATTTCCAAGCAAGTTTATAATTTGAAACAGCTTGTGGTACAATAGGTCCTATATAAAAGTTACTCACAATATAAATTAATGTTTTTTAAACAAAAAATACCAACATGCATTATTAGTCTTTACAACATTTGTTATCTAAATTATTAAATTGTCACAGTTATCATTTAATACATAAATTTTTTCTGCAATCAATTTTTACATTTATCAGTGCAATATTTACCCATTCATATAGAATTCATGAATGGCATTCCTAAAGATAAAATGATAAGATCAAATTTTAATGCTAGAATATTTTTATACTGAAGTGCTTGCATGTACATGTATATTAAGCGTTGTTAAGATTGAAAAGAAACACAAAAAATAAGTAATTGCATTTGGTATGGTATTGTATGCTGATACATAAATAGAGCTGAACTTGACGGATTAAAATGAGGTCAAGCTGTGTTTTCATTTTTATTTTAATCAGATATAAATTATGGAAAAGTATGCAAGTGTATGACAGAAAAAAAGTAAGGACATTCGAATTTACACGTACACCACTGTCCCTTTTCTCTTATTGTTTTTTATTGTTAAACTCATCCTCTGAATATCCTGAATAAATGATATTGACATTGAACAAAACAAGGACATGCACTACTGTATCAGCAACTCATGTCTTTCTCCAGAAATTTGCTAAGACACAGGGAAAATATGTTTAATTGTAGGCACTTACTAGTAATCAAATGTTACTGTAATTAAGAAAGTGAAATAATTGAAATAATTGAACAAATATATTTAAACTAAACAGTCTTTAAAAAGCATTGTTGAATCTTTTTATTTTTATGTCTTTCATGATATTAAAGAATTACAGCAACACAAATAGGTGAGAAAATGAAATAAATTAAAGATATAGGCACAGGGGTGCCCTGGTGCTTAAAGAGCCTGGGAAAAGGCATGAGTACTACAAGTATGGTGACTTATTATTTATATAAAAGATCATGTACAGAATTGAATTAATGATATAGCAGCTTGGTTCTGTGAAGTTTTGATTCTGTGCTTTGTTGACAGATTTTTATATTTTTAATAATCTATATATTTTTGTATTATTATAAATGTTGCTGAATGAACTTGTAAGTGTATGAAAGATGCTTCCAGTTGTCCCCTTTCAGGAAAAGCATGGGACAATTAAATTATGTTGTTAAAACAACAATAACGAAACCACTGTACTTGTGTTGGCCTGGAAATTATTTTCAAACTAGCATTGCATTGGTAAAACATAAACATACTGTTTACTTGTTAACTTTGGTCAATATTTATATTCAACATTTCTCATTCACTCAAAATCTTGTCAAAACAGCAACTAATTAGTGCTGCTTCTTGATAATTTTTAATTATTTTCTGATAAAAATATACAGATATGCCTCATTGTTAATATTGCAATATGTTCATTTAATTAAATATGTGCATGAAATCAAATTTAATAGCACGCGCCCAATAGTAAACTTCAACTACTAACAGTTAAAGCAAAGCCGATGGGCGCGGCCATTTTGAATATGCGACAATGATCATGTGACTAAATGTCACGTGCGGTGGAATGTAGTCCGTGAGCCCACGTCAGATGTAATGAACCGCAGTGTAAGAGAGTGAAATTTGGGTACGAAAAATTGTGGGTACGAAACAAATTTTTGGGGTACGGGGAAGAAGTACTCGTTGGGAAACTGACCCATTCAGCGAAACTGGGAGGCGGGTTACATTATCGATCAAATCTAATAATAACCACATTTGGGGTTTTCCCAGCGTCACAGCGTTTGAAGTGCCATCTGGCAGTTTCGTGCATGGCCCTGTCCCGAACCTCTCGATAAATTTGAAAGAGGACGGGAACCCTGCTGTCTTTACCTATATTAATGATAATCAGCTAGGTATGCCGATTGAGAAATTTATCTAACCCAATCGGACTGGCTCGGTCTTTTACAAAGGTCACCATGATTGTGAAGAATATTTTCATGGTATGATAACTTCGCTGAAGCAGCATCGTCAAAAATGAAACTCTTGTCAAGGAATTATTTTGGTTTGAACGTTTGCTTTTGCATACGATATTTTCAAGGGTCTGCCTTAGCGAAACCACCGGGTGTGTTGAAACCGCATGCATGGGTTTAACTAGAAACAAGCAAATTCGTTGAATTGATTACCCACCAATATGCTTCTGGACATAAAAGTATTATACTTGACACTCAAAAAAGCACTTTTTCAAGATACAAAGGGCCATAACTACGTTATAAACAGTTGGTGTACAGCGCCATTTGGCGTGCATCATCATTTTATTCATATAAATACTCATACCAAGTTTTAATGAAATCCGCCAAATCACTTCCAAAGTGTGGCTCCGGACACACAAAATAACATATTTTTTAAGATACAAAGGGCCATAACTCTGTTATTAACAGATGGTGTACAGTGCCATTTGGCGTGCATCATCCTCTTTTCCATATACATACCCATACCAAGTTTCAATAAAATCCGCCACAACACTTCCGAGATATGGCCCCGAACGGACGGAAAGACGGACGGAAAAACGGACGGACGGAAGGACGAACGGACGACACCAAAACAATATATCTCCGCCTATGGCGGGGGATAATAATTGCACGTCATGCTTGACAAGATAAATGGTGAGGTCAGTTAACCAATTATAACATATATGTATATTTTGCTTTGTTATGTTTTAGAAAAGTACCGGGTTTATTTATCGAGCAGTCGACGTATGTATAGGGAATATAAAAAAAATAATACCATCTCGTCTGTCAGTGGTTTGTCTTCCATCGGTGTAGGGCAAAGTTTTGCCGTTGCTGTATCTGTGGTCACTTTTACTCCAATCGTATGTGCTGTAAGATCCGGCGCACCTTCCTCTGAAGCTTTTGAGAAAGTTCTCTCACCTTCCGATATGTCATGTTTCATACTTGAATTGAGTGCAGTCAATTGTGACAAACCTGCATCTGTAGGTAAAGTGATCGATGCGTCGATGTTCATGTATTCTACCTGCTAAGAGATGTGATAAGGTAATCAATTACAATGTCACTTAATTTTAATGTGTTGTTGAACGAATTAATTGTGCAATAGATCAAAAAGTGAACCTATTGTTGTGGTACATATTCAAATTGTTACTGCATTTGACAGTAGCAAAGATGCGTTCATATGCGCCAAACATTGGGCTTGTTATTGATCTTAATTTTACATAGCTGCGTCTTACTTAATGTTAAACTGGACAATTAAGTGCGCAAGTTCAAGGTAAAGAGCTTTGTAAGCATTCGCCAATTTCGTACTTCTAATTATTTCGGTGGTCAACTTAAAGTAACACAAAGTATTTTGTACTGCAATTTCAATTCAATGTTTTTTTAAATGCATAGTGCGCAAAGATATCGCATGGGTACCGCATTACTTTGTTAAAAAGGGGTGCACGTGAAAGGCTATCCTTGTTTTATTTATGTACTTATTTTCTGAAAAGTGTATGTGTGCATTTGTTCGACTGTATGAAGATAAGACATACAGTCCAAACGATTCAAAACCTCCCAGCAGAGATTGTGTTTGTTCCGGGCATAACGATCGACATACCGCAATTGCAGGTAACCACTGCTAGGAGTTTGAACAGTTATGTGCAAAATTGTTTTATGACAAATTGGCACTGTTGTTTGCCTTTTTCCACAAATACCAGAAAACGTGTTGGAAATTATGCATAGTATACCTTGGCCGTTATTAATAATTTGAAGTACTAAACATTTATTGATAGTACCATTAACCTTATATTCATACATTAAAGATATTTGTTGGCGTCGGTAGATTATCGATATTAGTTTACGAGTGGTAAGATACATGACTATGTTGGCCAGTGGAGAAGCCACTAGTTTAAACATGTTTATTTTTATTTGATCACGAGAAAATCTATAATGACAATCTACCGAACCGACCTATGTTCTTGTTGTTAAATTATCTTTCCGATTTGTTTTGATTTTAAACGGTTTCAATAGATACATAAATTTGCTGGAATAATGACGTCATACCGTCAAACTAACGATGTAATATCAACGTTAAACATTGAAACTGATAGAGTAGTTTCACAATTATGAAGGATTAAAATGAGGTCAAACTGTGTTTTCCTTTTTATTTTAATTATATATAAATTATGGAAAAGTATGCAAGTGTATGAAAGAAAACAAATGTGAGGCCATTCGAATTTACACGTACCCCACTCTCCCTCTTTCCCTTATTGTTTTCTTTTGTTAAACTCATCCTTTGCACTTGCGAAGAATATCCAAAAAAAATCCTGTAATATGTAATCATGTTTAAATGTGTATACTTTGATGCATTGCCATACCTTCTGAATACCCTGAATAAATGATATTGACATTGAACCAAACAAGGACTTGCACTTATGTATCAGCAATTCAGGTCTTTCTCCAGAAATTTGCTAAGGCACAGGGAAAATATGTGTGATCCACCAGGTACTGGGTTACCCCTTTGAATTTGTTTATTTTTAGGCACTTCATCAAATGTTACTGTACTTTCAAAAGTAAAATAATTGAACAAATATATTTAAACTAAACAGCCTTTAAAAAGCAGTGTTGATTTTTTATTTGTATGTCTTTCATGATATTGAAGAGTTACAGAAACACAAATATGATAAAATGTAATAAATTAAAGATTTAGGCACAGGGGTGCCCTGCCGCTTAAAGAGCGTGGGGAAAGGCATGAGTACTACAAGTATGGTGATTTATTATTTATTTAAATGATCATGTAAAGAATTGAATTAATGATATAGCAGCTTGGTTTTGTGAAGCTTTGATTATGTAGTTTGTTGACAGATTGTCATATTTTTCTTTTATATTTTTTATTATTATAAACATTGCTGAATGAACTTGAAAGTGTATGATAGACGCTTCCAGTTGTTCCCTTTCAGGAAAATTATGGGACAATTAAATTATTTTGTTAAAACAACAATAACAAAACAACTGTTCTTGTGTTTTTTGCCTGGAATTTATTTTAGGATTTGTATTTTACCATAGAATGAGTTTAATTGAGTAAACATCTTCAGGGTCTATGTGTTCCAAACTAGCATTGTATTGGTAAAACAAAAACAGACTGTTTACTTGTTTACTTTTGTCAATATTTATATTCAACATTTCTTATTCACTCATTATCTTGTCAAAACAGCAACTAATTATTGCTGCTTCTTGATAATGTTATATTATTTTCTTATAAAGATATACAGATTTGTCTCATTGTTAATATTGCAGCATGTTCATTTAATTAAATATGTGCATGAAATCAAATTTAATAGCACGCTCCAAAATTGTAATCTTCAAATACTAGCAGTAAAGGCAAAGCCGACGGGCGCGGCCATTTTGAATATGCGACTATGATCATGTGACTAAATGTCACTTGCGGTGGAAAGTAGTCCGTGAGCCCACGACAGAGGTGAATGTTATGAACCGCAGTGTAAGAGAGTGAAAAATGGGTACGAACAATTGTGGGTACGAAACAAATTTTGGGGGTACGGGAAAGAAGTACCCGTGGGGAACTTGACCCATTCAGCGAAACTGGGAGGCGGGTTACGTTATCGATCAAATCTACAAATAACCACATTTGGGGTTTTCTCAGCGTCAAAGCGTTTGAAGTGCCACCTGGCGGTTTTGTGCCTGGTTTCTGTCCCGAACCTCTCAATAAATTTGAAAGAGGACGGGAAGTAGCATTGTCAAAAATGAAACTCTTGTCAAGGAATTATTTTGGTTTGAACGGTTGCTTTTGCATACGATATTTTCAAGCGCCTGCCTGAGCGAAACCACCGGGTGTGTTGAAACTGCATGCATGGGTTTAACTAGAAATAATTGCAGGCCATGCTTGCCAAGATAAATGGTGAGGTCAGTTAACCAATTATAACATTTATATATATATATATATATATATATATATATATATATATATATATATATATATATATATATATATTACTTTGTTATGCATTAGAAAAGCACCGAGTTCATTTATCAAGCAGTCAAAGTATGTATAGGGAATATAAAAAAAAATACCATCTGGTCTGTCAGTAGTTTATCTTTCATCGGTGTAGGGCAAAGTTGTTCCGTTGCTGTATCTGTGGTCACTTTTAATCCAATTGAATGTGCTGTAAGATCCGGCGCACCTTCCTCTGAAGCTTCTGAGAAAGTTCTCTCACCTTCCGATATGTCACGTTTCAAACTTATATTGAGTGCAGTAAATTGTGACGAACCTGCATCTGTAGGTAAAGTGATCGAGGAGTCGATGTTCATGTCTTCTACCTGCTAAAAGATGTAGTAAAATAATCAATTACAATGTCACTAAATTTTAATTTATTCTTGAACTAATTAATTTTGCAATAGATGAAAAAAGTGAACCTATGTATGTGGTACTTATTTTCTACAATAAAAAAAAATGGTCATAACCGCAACTCCTGCAAAATGCGATGTCGTGAATGTGAAAAGTGTATGTGTGCATGTGTTCGACTGTATGAAGAAAAGACATGCAGTCCAAACGATTTACCACCTCCCAGCAGAGATTGTGTTTGTTCCGGGCATAACCATCGACATACCGCAAGTACAGGTAACCACTGCTAGGAGTTTGAACAGTTATGTGCAAATATGTTTTATGACAAATTGGATCTGTTGTTTGCCTTTTCAACAAATACCAGAAAACGTGTTGGAAATAATGCATAGTATACCTTGATTGTTATTAATAATTTGAAGTACTTAACATTTATTGGTAGTACCATTAAGCTTATATTCATACATGAAAGATATTTGTTGGCGTCGGTAGATTATAGATATTAGTTAACGAGTGATAAGATACATTACTATGTTGGCCAGTGGAAAAGCCACTAGTTTTAACATGTTTATTTTTATTTGATCACGAGAAAATCTATAATGAAAATCTACCAAACCGACTAACGTTCTTGTTGTTTAATTATCTTTCCGATTTGTTTTTATTTTAAACGGTTTCAATAGATACATAAATTTGCTGGAATAATGACGTCATGCCGTCAAACTAACGATGTAATATCAACGTTAAACATTGAAACTGATAGAGTAGTTTCACAATTATGAAGGATTAAAATGAGGTCAAGCTGTGTTTTCCTTTTTATTTTAATTATATATAAATTATGGAAAAGTATGCAAGTGTATGAAAGAAAACAAATGTGAGGCCATTCGAATTTACACGTACCCCACTCTCCCTCTTTCCCTTATTGTTTTATTTTGTTAAACTCATCCTTTGCACTTGCTTGAATAATGACGCCATACCGTCAAACACACGATGTTATATCAACGTTAAACATTGAAACTGATAGAGTAGTTTCACAATTATGAAGGATTAAAATGAGGTCAAGCTGTGTTTTCCTTTTTATTTTAATAAAATATAATTATGGAAAACTATGAAAGTGTATGAAAGAAAACAAATGTGAGGACATTCGAATTTACACGTACTTCAGTGTCCCTTTTTCTCTTATTGATTTCTATTGTTAAACTCATCCTCTGCACTTGCGAAGAATATCAAAAAAGTCCTGTCATATGTAATCATGTTTAAATGTGTATACTTTGATGCATTGCTGTAGCTTCTGAATATCCTGAATAAATGATATTGACATTGAACAAAACAAGGACATGCACTACTGTTTCAGCAATTCAGGTTTTCCAGAAATTTGCTAAGGCACAGGGAAAATATGTGTGATTCACCGGGTAATGGGTTACCCCTTTGAATTTGTTTAATTTAGGCACTTCATCAAATGTGACTGTACTACTACTTAAGAAAGTGAAATAATTGAACAAATATATTTAAACTAAACAGCTTTTAAAAAGCAGTGTTTAATCTTTTTCTTTGTTAGTCTTTCATGATATTGAAGACTAACAGCAAAACAAATAGGTAAGACAAGAGCAGCGCATAACGGGTGCCAACGCTCGTCTGCGAAAGCTTGTCAGACTATATTTTAGAGGTCACAATGACCTTGACCTTTGACCTAGTGACCCAAAAAGATGTGTGGCGTGTAGAATTCATCAAGGTACATCCACATATGAAGTTTCAAAGTTGTAGCTGGAAGCACTTTGATTTTAGAGCCAATGTCAAGGTTTTAGCATGACGCCTACGTTGGACATCGGACGACACGACGAGCTGGCTATGACAATACCTCGGGTTTTCTTCGAAAACAGCCGAGCAAAAAATGTAATAAATTAAAGATTTAGGCACAGGGGTGCCCTGGTGCTTAAAGAGCCTGGGGAAAGGCATGAGTACTACAAGTATGGTGATTTATTATTTATTGAAATGATCATGTAAAGAATTGAATTAATGATATAGCAACTTGGTTCTGTGAAGTTTTGATTATGTAGTTTGTTGACAGATTGTCATATTTCTCTTTTATAATTTTGTATTATTATAAATATTTCTGTATGAACTTGAAAGTGTATGATAGACGCCTCTAGTTGTCCCCTTTCAGTAAAAGCATGGGACAATTAAATTATTTTATTAAAACAACAATAACAAAACAACTGTACTTGTGTTAGGCCAACATTTTTTTTATAAATTGGCTTACGGGAGCGCCGACCGTATTTTATGTCAAAATGTAATAAAAATAAAAGTATCTTTCTCTAATTTTATTTTCATAACGTCCGCCGACAGTGTTTTAGTCCCGCGTGAAAAAAATAAAACTTTCGAAGACAACAATCAAAATTTATATTCGCAAGCGTTTTATCGCATCCTATTTTATATAATATTACTATCGGTACATTTCATTGGCTGTTTTAAATAGAATAAACCGATCGTATTCGTGTTTACGTAAAAGCTCTGTTTACGCATGTAAAATGGCGTGCTCTAAAGTGTTCGTTGACGACAATAACAATGACCAGCGTCAACGGAATTATTTTAAGATAGAAATTATTGAGAATAATAAGGTTAAATCACACATTATGAATATTACATTATCCATGTCGGTGGCGGATGTTGTGGCTGAGATTTTTGTCGACGGAGATGAGATAGTTCTCGTCAAAAACGCATTTGTAGAAAATCGAACACATATATACAAAACTATCACGTTCGGTGTCTTAAAGGATTTCGGGTTCGTCTTTTTTCGTACAATTTGCTCTGGTATTAATCATAAAATGAATGCAGTATGTCTATGGTTTTGTCTTTTTTGAAAAATATTTCTTTACACCTGTCAATTATTTAGTCTTTAATACTCTGTCATTATTAAAAGAACTGTTTATACAAAGAAAAAAATGTGCTTCCAAGGGATCAATTTTTAATATTATGTAATGAATTTATCGGTGAGTCTTTAAAGTAAAAAATATCAACTAATTCAGTGATGACAGTCAAAAAGATGGAAGATGGGCTACAGTCAAATTCATTGCTTTTATGAAATTGTATTTGACATGTATATATTTCATTAATAGTTACAAAGCTGTAGAGGAAGAACTGGTGTACATCTGTGGAAACCCACTGTTCTATGCAGGAATTCATATTGATCACATTATTGTCAAGGAGGGGCTGTCGTGTAGTTCAGATATGGAGGCATCCTATTATGCAGGTTTGCAAGCTTTATTTAAATATTGAATATATTGTTTCATAAATAAATGTTTACCAACAAGAATACACAGCAGACATCAAAATATTGACATTGTGAATGTATGAAGTTTGCAAAGTTGACAATATGTGGTCTATCAGCATCACAAATTATTAAATTCAATAAATTAATACGGTAGTAGCTCGTCTTATTTTTGGTGCAAGACACAATACATATTAATATAATCTGAAAAGTAGATCTTATGGAATAAATACTGAAAAGATGGGTCCTTTGGAAGCACAAATTGCACCCAAAAAAATTAAAGCAGACCCGGTTTGATTGGGTCTGTTCATGGTGGTAGAATGAACCATAAATTCTGATTTGCTGCAGTAATAATTCTTACAAAATGATAATATTTTGACAGATATACAAACTTGATAATTGGCATATATTTCGAGTGAAACAGTGGTATTTGACGACGTCTGTTTCTATTGTGGCGATACAGAGGTACTGGACACCGATGAAGTGAAAAGGTTAAAAGAAGACTTTGGGATAGTAAGTCCGATCTGCAAAGCTTGCAAAGACATTAAATCCATAAAAACTAGAAATGCAAAGAAAGTGAAGAAACAAAAAAGTGACTGTTCTTTTCCTCCAAAAGTGTTCCTCTGGGATGTTAACAGTTTAAGTTTAGCCTGAGACATAATATTGTGGTTAAGTGTTCAAGGAACTGGGATTTTAACAGTTGAAGTTTAGTCGTCCCTCTGGGATAAAATAGGTTTTCTAGTCAAAAACATATATATATGTTGTTCTACTGTTGTGTTTGATATGTATATGACAGTATAGGTTTTAGTAAATTTGACAGTTTAAATTTGTCTTGTGTTGGACTCTTTTCATTAAAACTACTAGTATTTAACATTGATTTCTCAAGAAAGGTTTTTTAAGCAGGACATTAAACAATAACACAAAAAGTGCTAGATCACACTTTATTTCATATCAAATAAACACTGAGTGATTCCTTTTAATAATGTACATTTTTTTATTCTGACAATAGCAAACAAAGAGAACATTCAAAAAGAATTAAGATTAAAAAGAAATGTTATTGAAAAAAGCATTTATATAAATAACACTATTTCTATTGCTTCTAATGACTAACTGTTATCATTAATAAGATATATATTACAAATAAGATATATATTACAAAAGTAACATAAAAAGTTGGTTTATAAAAAAAATTAACAAGTTTAAACATTTTTTTATATTTTTTGTCGACTCTCTGGTTTTTGTTCTTTTATTTTTATTTCGACCCCCGACCCTATTTTTCTAAAGAAAATTCCCGGAAACCAATTTATAAAAAAATGTTGGCCTTAGCCTGGAATTTATTTTAGGATTTGTATTTTACCATAGAATTAGTTTAATTGAGTAAACATCTTCAGGGTCTATGTGTTCCAAACTAGCATTGTATTGGTAAAACAAAAACAGACTGTTTACTTGTTTACTTTGGTCAATATTTATATTCAACATTTCTCATTCACTCATAATCTTGTCAAAACAGCAACTTATTATTGCTGCTTCTTGATAATGTTATATTATTTTCTTATAAAGATATACAGATTTGTCTCATTGTTAATATTGCAGCATGTTCATTTAATTAAATATGTGCATGAAATCAAATTTAATAGCACGCGCCCAATTGTAATCTTCAAATACTAGCAGTAAAAGCAAAGCCGATGGGCTCGGCCATTTTGAATATGCGACTATGATCATGTGACTAAATGTCACGTGCGGTGAAAAGTAGTCCGTGAGCCAACGACAGAGGTGAATGTAATGAACCGCAGTGTAAGAGAGTGAAATTTGAGTACGAAAAAAAATTGGGTCCGAACTATTGTGGGTACGAAACAAATTTTGGGGGTACGGGGAAGTAGTACCCGTGGGGAACTTGACCCATTCTGCGAAATTGGGAGGCGGGTTACATTATCGATAAAATCTAAAAATAACCACATTTGGGGTTTAACAATTTCCCTGCGTCACATCATTTTAAGTGCCACCTGGCAGTTTTGTGCATGGTTCCTGTCCCGAACCTCTCTATAAATTTGAAAGAGGACGGGAACCCTGCTGCCTTTACCTTTATTAATGATAATCAGCAAGGTATGCTGATTGAGAAAATTTAGCTTACCCAATCGGACTGGCTCGGTCTTTTACAAAGGTCACCATTGTGAAGAATATTTTCATGGTATGATAACTAAGACGAGCTGCGTCGCTAAAGTAGCATTGTCAAAAATGAAATTCTTGTCAAGGAATTATTTTGTTTGAACGTTTGCTTTTGTATACGATATTTTCAAGCGTCTACCTTAGCAAAACCACCGGTGAGTTGAAACCGCATGCATGGGTTTAACTAGAAATAATTGCAGGACATGCTTGACAAGATAAATGGTGAGGTCAGTTAACCAAGTATAACATATATATATAAATTTTGCTTTGGCAGTCAAAGTATGTATAGGGAATATAAACAAATAATACCATCTCGTCTGTAAGTCGTTTGTCTCTCATCGGGGTAGGGCAAAGTTGTTCCGTTGCTGTATCTGTGGTCACTTTTACTCCAATTGTATGTGCTGTAAGATCCGGAGCACCTTCCTCTGGACCTTCTGAGAAAGTTCTCTCACCTTCCGATATGTCACGTTCCAAACTTATATTGAGTGCAGTCAATTGTGACGAACCTGCATCTGTTGGTAAAGTGATCGAGGAGTCGATGTTCATGTCCTCTACCTGCTAAAAGATGTAGTAAGGTAATCATTACAATATCACTTAATTTGAATTTGTTGTTGAACGAATTAATTTTGCAATAGATGAAAAAGTAAACCTATGTATGTGGTACATATTGAAATTGTTACTGCATTTGACAGTAGCAAAGATGCGTTCATATGCGCCAAACTGAAAGGGCTTGTTATTGATGTAAATTTTACATACCTGCGTCTTCATAAATGTTAAACTGGACAATTTAGTGCGCAAGTTCAAGGTAAAGAGCTTTGTAAGCATTCGCAAACTTCGTACTTCTAATTATTTCGGTGGTCAACTTAAAGTAACACCAAGTATCTTGTACTGCTTTTTCAATTCAATGTTCTTTTTAAATGCATAGTACGCAAAGATATCGCATGGGTACCGCATTACTTTGTTAAAAAGGGGTGCACGTGAAAGGCTATCCTTGTTTTATTTATGTACTTATTTTTTACAGTTAAAAAAAATGGTCATAACCGCAACTCCTGCAAAATGTGATGTCGTGAATGTGAAAAGTGTATGTGTGCATTTGTTCGACTGTATGAAGAAAAGACATACAGTCCAAACGATTCACAACCTCCCAGCAGAGATTGTGTTTGTTCCGGGCATAACCATCGACATACCGCAATTACAGGTAACCACTGCTAGGAGTTTGAACAGTTATGTGCAAATTTGTTTTATGACAAATTGGCACTGTTGTTTGCCTTTTCCACAAATACCAGAAAACGTGTTGGAAATAATGCATAGTATTCATTGTTTGTTTTAATAATTTGAAGTAGTAAACATTTATTAATATTACCATTAACCTTATATTCATACATTAAAGATATTTGTTGGCGTCGGTAGATTATCGATATTAGTTAACGAGTGATAAAAATCATTACTATGTTGGCCAATGGAAAAGCCACTAGTTTAAACATGTTTATTTTTATTTGATCACGAGATAATCTATAATGAAAATCTACCAAACCGACTTATGTTCCTGTTGTTTAATTATCTTTCCGATTTGTTTTGATTTTAAACGGTTTCAATATATAAATTTGCTGGAATGATAACGACATACCGTCAAACTAACGATGTAATATCAACGTTAAACATTGAAACTGATCGAGTAGTTTCACTACGAGTAGTTTCACTATTATTATTTAATTCTTTGATCAGGGGCCTTTGCCATTAAAAAAAACATTACCTAGTCATTTCACGGCGGAAAGTTGACCAACTCACATTTTAAGGTCTATCTGGTTAACCAGTTCTTAGTGCATAATTATACTTATGCAAGTAATTGACAACCGACCCACTTGAATTAAAGATAGGGGGAATGGCCGAAGTGGGGCAGTGACCAATCACCACACACATTAATTGGCGGGTCATTTAACAATTCACCGATAATTCCATTACAACCATATGCAAGCAAAATAATAAAAACAAAACTAGTATTTAATTCAACTTAAATAGTTAATATTTGTACGTTGGTTTCAGTTAGAAACATCAAAAACACACTTTAAACCTTTATATCCGTGCTATTTGCCTTAAAGTTATAACCCATGTTTCAATATTTCGCATCAGTAAAGAAACAATAGTATAAAAAGAGTTCCTCTTTATCGTAACGCGCACTATACCGTTCTGTAAAATGGACATATTTTCATTAAATGTATTATTAGTAATATGTCCTTAAAAACAGTGTGTTAAAACTGCATTATTGGTTTGAAATGAAAACAAATGCATGCTTGATCTATTTAATGATTTTTGCTGGTAAACCATTTAAATATCAATATATTTGACTGTTATGCTATATAGACGCATTGGCTTAATTGCCCAAATAAGCAACACATGTATGTTGGCCATAAACAAATAATATCATATCGGCAGTGGATTCTATGTCTTTGATTGCAAACTTCGTACTTATTATAATTTTGGTGGTTTACATAAAGTGACAACTCTTATTTTGAACTTTTGAAATTTTATTCAAATAGTCTTTTACAACGAAAATATGCAAAGATAGTACATGGGTCTTTTTGTATTACAATTTCTATATTTATCAGGGGTGCACATGAACAATAATGTTTTTACCTATGTACTATTTTGACTACGATGAAACAATTGTTCATAACCGCAACTCCTGCAAAACTCGATATCGGGAATGTGAAAAGGGTCTGTATGCGTTTGTTCAGTCAAAAACCCGTGTATGAAAAAAGACATGCAATTCAAACGATTCTCAACCTTTCAGCAGAGATTTTGTTTGTTCCGGTTATAAACATCGTCATTCCGCAATTACATATTCTAATTGCGAATTTGGACACAAATGTGCAGATTTGTTTTTAATGACAAAATGACACTTTTTTTGGCTTTTCGACAAATACCAGAAAATAATGCTGGAAATAAAGCATAGTATAACTTGGTCGTTAATAATTTGAAATTTCAAGTACCTTATGACAACGATGTAATTGTTATTCATACAAACGGTTTTATCATTGAGATTTAATTGTGTTGTTTTAAAGTTTATTATGATGTGACATTAATGTTATTCCCAACGTATCTTGTATTGATTGAATCGATTTGGTGTGCTTAAAATATGTGAACGTCTTGTATTTAAAAAAAGCTTCTAAATTCATTTAGCACAAAACCGCATACTTATTACAAATTTACATTATGCAAATATTTATCGAAGGAACAATCTGTATTACTTGTATATTCCGTTTTTAATACATCGATATTTAATCTATTTCATTTAATTCTTGTAAGTATATCAAACATTTTTTAAATATCTCTTGACACATATTGCATTTTGGTTTATTACTAGTTTTAATGTGAAAGTTTACATAATTTAGAAACTTATTCTTAATGATATTGTAGACACGTGTTTTTGAACAGAACATTAATTCTACTTTGCTTTATAAATTATTTTTTAACTCAATGTTGATGAAAACTTTACATTACAATCTGTAATTAAATAGCACATCTATGTTCATTATTAAGAAAATACTATGAAGGTATTAATTAATTGGATCTTCAGATGGAATTATATTGAGATATAATAAAATTAAATCGCAACAGTTAAGATGGGCAGAACATAATAAGAAGACCGAATCCAAACTTTCGAAGAAAAATAGCCAGAGTAACCAAGTTCTTCACTTTCTTATTGAGAGACAAATCCAAAGAAATAATAAACAACCTTTGAAAACAATACCAATTACATGTAAAGTCATAGGAATAAGACTAATTACGATGATAAAGCAAATAAAAGTCGAATAAAATGAAACTTGAAACTCGCTAATTTGATGAAACGCTTCTTTATACAATTAAAATGGCGTTGCACAATACATATATATGTACATAAAATTGAAACAAAATAAGTGTGATTGATACTATTATGAAACATTTATTAAAGTATGTATAATCTAAAATTGTGTGATATAAAAAAAACTGCTGTAAGAAACTTAAGCATTAAAACAATGCCGGCTACAATATTAAAACACAGTAAAATATTATGTAATAAATTTATATAACTAGGGTTAAGACAATAATTCAAATGATATAATGAGCAAATTTTTTGAAACATAAAGACACTGAGGCGTAGCCCCAACGTCATAGTAATGATACTAATTTCTGACCCTATTTGAATCGGCTGGCTGCCAAAGACCAAATTCCCAAAACTCCGATTTACCACTTAATTTATGCGCAATTAAAGCAATTCTTCGCAGATCTCAATAACCCGCCTTGTAAAAACAGAACATCACTATAGATCATGACAGTGTCATTAAAAGTGTAAAAAAAAAAATTGAAACAAATCACCTAAGCATTGGCTACGACATACTTTTTTATTGTTTATATTTTCATGCGAGAATAAGTTCCTCACTTGACGGTCTAGGCAGAAATGATACGAGTGTTTACAGTGATAGTAAGAAGAATTCTTTTCTGAGACATTTTTTGAAGACATTATATTTGGTATTTATTAATATATTTTAAAAATTGTGTTATTTCATTTCGCGTTAACAAGACATTCCAGAAAACAGAAATGAAAAAAAAACTACAACAAATATTCACAATCATTCTCGAAAATAGACGAAGTAACAGGATATGGTATTTCACTGCGCAGATCGAGTGCGCAAATCGAGCGCGAAAAGTTCTACGTGATACAAAGCACACAATCTGTGCACCGTTCTTTTTCAAGGGAAAGTGGATTGTCTTGTGTATATACATTACAAAGGAAGTATGGGTATTTTCCTGCATTATGAAATAGAATGCTTTTTTAGGCTATTGAAAGTGATGTATTTGATGCCAACAATAAGAGTTTTTTGCGGCAACGTTGTTGTTGTTGTATATCTTCACCGCCTATGTAGACGAATTCTCTACCAGATATGTAGAGTTGAACAAAAGGTTATCGTTCTCACCACTAGTATCGTGTAGTCCTCCACCGTCTATGTACACAATAGTATATACACAAACTTTTCTTACAGTCTCAGAGCTTCTGCACTCAACCGCTAAGTTCAATCCGTATAAATTCGATCAAATGGAGGAATTCGGACAATACATCCTAAATGCATTGTACGGCACACTTAATCTAGCCCCAGGCCTTCAGCGCCAACAGCGATTTGATTCTTTAACTAAAAGGATACGTGAAAGGATATTTCTGCACTCTGGCTGTCGGATTCCGCAGCTACTAATGGATATATAGACTTTTGTCATGACAGCTCGTAATAATAGGTCCCTTGTGGGGAGAAATTGTCGATACGACAATAACAATGCTTCTCTGACAGTTGGCTGCCTTCATTTGCTAAGAGGTTCAAAGGTCTTCTGGCGTAAAATATTACTTATCTTGTTTAAAAAGATATTTTCACGATTCGTATAATGATCTTTTGAAAGATGACAATTTGTCGCAAAAAGCGGAAGGACCATTGTTAAATGATACCAGTTGGTAGTTGGCATTAAATGCTTGAACAGCAGCTCCATCGTGTAGTGTCCATTGTTAAATCTCGATTATAACAAGAATGGTTATTATATTTGCTATCTTAGAAAAAGAAAAAAAAGATGTGTTTGTCAAACACTATGTCCCGTCATATAATTGACCTTTAACCTTGAAGGATCACCTTGACATTTCACCACTCAAAATGTGAAGCTCATTGAGTTACACATGCATGCCAAATATCAAGTTGCCATCTTGAATATTTTAAAAGTTATGGCCATTGTTAAAGTTTGACGCAAATAAACAAAACAACATACAGACAGGGCAAAAACAATATGTCCCCCAGTATAGACTTGGGGGCATAAAAAGGTGACGAGGTCTCATGCTGATGAAGTGAACGATGCAAACCGTAATATGCATCCTACCTCATGAGGTGTGATTGAACCTTGAATAACAGTATGAATAGCCGTCATTATACATGTATGTCATATATAATTCGATCGCAAACAGTTGCACCAAAGAAAAAGAAGACAGACAATGCAAAGATCGGATATAAAATGCTTCATTGTATGCAGCGTGAGTCAAGCGGTTTCAGTGTGTTCCGTGCAGGCTTCAGAGGTGCATTAAAGATGAAATAGATAGTTTTTTGTCTATAAGTCTGAAGGTTTAGTCTGATGGGCAGATGTAAATCGGCAAATGAGGAAATGCGTTTGGATGGTATGATTAAAAAAGAGCACCGAGTATGAATCAAATGTGATCATAAAAAAGTAATGGCAATTTTAGCAAAATTTAATACTTTGACCTTAAGAGTCAAGGTCATTCAAAGGTCAAGGTCAAATTCAACTTGCCATGTACAGTACCCTCATAATAGTAAAAAAGTATTTGAAGTTTGATTGCAATAGGCTCAGTACTTTAGAAGTAAAGTGTATGCAAACACAAAATTTTACCAAATATTCAAAGTTACTTAGTAAAAAAAGAGCCATAATTCTGTCAACATGCCAGTCAGAGTTACATAACTTTGCCTGCACAGTCCCCTTATGATAGTTAGAACGTCTTCCATGTCTGAAAGCAATTGTTATGATACTTTAGGAGTAAACTGGACCAAAACACAAAACTTAACCAAATGTTAAATTTTCTAAGTATAAAAGGGGACATATTTCTGTGAAAATGCCAGCCAGAGTTATGTTACTTTGGCTGCCAAGTTCCCTCATGATAGTAAGTAAGTGTTGCAAGTATGAAAGCTATAGCATTGATACTTTAGGAATAAAGTAGACCTAAAAACAATTAACCACATTTTCAATTTTCTTAGCATAAAAGGGACCATAATTCTTTGAAAATGCCAGTCAGAGTTACATTACTTTGCCTGCATAGTCCCCTTATGATAGTAAGTGTTGCAAGTATGATAGCAATAGCTTTGATACTTTAGGAATAAATTGAACCTTAAAACAAAATTTAACCAAATTTTCAAACTACAAAAGGGGCCAACATTCTGTCAAAATGCCAATCAGAGCTACAAATCTTTTTCTGCACAGTCCCCTTATGATAGTTAGTAAGTACCGCAAGTATGAAAGCAAAAGCTTTAATACTTTAAGAATAAAGTGGATCTAAACACAAAACTTAACCAAATTATCAATTTTCTAAGTATAAAAAGGGCAAATAATCATGTCAAAATGCCAGTCATAGTTACATAACTTTGCCTGCACAGTCACCTTATGATAGTTAGTTAGCGTTGCAAGTACGACCGCAATAGCTTTGATACTTTAGGAATAGAGTGGACATAAACACAAAATTTAACCAAATATTCAATTTTCTAAGTATAAAAGGGGCACATAATTCTGTCAAATGCCAGTCAGAGTTATTTAACTTTGCCTGCCCATTCTCGTCATGATAGTAAGTAAGCGTTTCGTGTTTGAATGCAATAGCTTTGATACTTTATGAGAAAAATGGACCTAGACACACAACTTAACCTAAACACAAAGTTTAACCGGACGCCGACGCTCAGGTGATGACAATAGCTCATTTTTCTTTTATTTTTAAAATAGATGAGCTAAAAACTCTCAAGCATGTACATGTACAACTGGCTGTTTAACATGCCCTGTTTGCGAATGGCAATAATGCGCATCTGATCAAATAGGTTCAATTATGTCCTATCGCTCTTATAAATAAGAAAGAAATTTTATGGATATAGCAGTAGAACAAAATCTGTATTCGAAATATAATTGCGGTAAATTTAATTGCACAAGTTTTAAAAAAGACATTTAATTAGAAAATGTTGACATTATAAAAAAAAACTTATTGCATACATAGAATGAAAGAATTTGAAAATGTGTAAAATCTAAATTTCACAACGATAACATCTAACACATATATGTTAAGTGTCGATCTTGGTAATTTATGTAACTCAGTTCCAGAAGCTAAAGAAGATATTTGATATTAAAAAAGAATGAGAAAATTCATAGTGCCATAATGATCAATGCTGTATGCCATTTACTGTTCATACATACTTACTTACTTATACCTCTTTGCCCCGGACGGAGCTTAGGGCCTTTACCACAGCTCTTCATCTGGATCGGTCCATGGCCCGGGATTTCGCTTCTCCCCATGACAACTTTATCTTTCGAAACTCAATGTCCAGTGTTCTGCGCCAGGAGTTTGTAGGCCTACATCTTCTTCTTTGTCCTTGAGGGTTCCAATCCATGGCTTGCCTTGCTATGTTGGGTTGGGTTCTTTGCAGCGTGTGTCCAATCCATCTCCACCTCTTCTGTAGTATGGAATTCGTAACAGGTTGCTGCCTTGTTCTTGCCCCTAGGTCCTGGTCTGAAATCTTCTCTATCCTTCTTATCCTTAGGATCTGCATGAGACATTTGTTGATAAATACTTGCAGACTCTGGTCCAGACGTCTATTCATTTTACAGGTATCAGCGCCATAGAGGGGGACTGTCTTGACATTGGTATAAAAGAGCCGTATCTTTGATTTCCAGTGGATGTTCCGATTGTTCCACACTGGTCTCATTGTCACAAATGCGTGGCGTGCTTTCCCTATTCTGGCCTTGATGGCTTTTTACTGTACATAACTGATTAAAAAGTTGAATCTAGATACAGTGGTCATGTGTCTGGATTTATTGACAAAACATTGTTACGTTAGTACGAAAAAAGAATGTTTAACCAAACGTCAGCCAACAGTAACGTTTATGCAGAGTTGTGTTTCATTCTTAATTAAAAACAAGATGTGTTTGTGAAACAATATGTTTCCCCCCCATATATTTTACATTTGACCTCGAAGGATGACATTGACCTTTCACCACTCAAAATGTGAAGCTCCATGATATTCAAATGCATGCCAAATATCAAGTTGCTATCTTCCATATTGCAAAAGTTAAGGCAAATGTTAAAGTTTGACGCAAACAAACCAACAAACGAACCAACAAACAGACAGGGAAAAAACAATATGTCCCGCAGTATAGACTGGGGGAAATACAAATCCATGTTGAAGTAATACATGTTAGCATGGTTATCTTGTGTTATACAAAATAAATAAAACATATGAAACTTTGCCAGACAATATAAAAAAGATTACCTTACTAATAAATTAAAAGCAATAAGACAAATATATATCGGAAATCCTACACAATTCATAAATTTTGTAGATGGCATGGTTTCTAGCTTTACCCATGCAGATTACGTTTAATTACTGAAAGTAAGTCTTTAGAATTGTTTATCGGTAATTTTGATGATTAAATCGAAATTCTCCGAAAATGAATAATGAATTAAAGACGTGGTTAAAAAACAGTCATACTCGAACCAGATATAACAAAAAAAAAGATAACGTTGTGAAAGAAGCAAAACTTATAAGCTGAGGGCTGTATATGATGGCAAAAAACTGATAAGAGATTGGCTTACATGGAACGTTTGAGGTGCATAAATGAATTCGAATTTTAATTTGTTTTGTTGAAACTTAATACTTGTAACAGGATCGGTCCTTCTAATAAGAATGAACATACATGTAATTGCCTTGCACATCAAAGTTAATTAAAAGTATGCGAGGTGGCAGATATTCATAATGAATGCAGGATTGTTTCAGTATTAAGAGTTTTTACCAAAAGCATCATTAATAAGTTGACGAAAACATTTCTATATTTTGTGTTGGGTAAAGAACTAGAATATATTGTATATTGTTAAAAGTTCAGACCTGTACAACATGTAAACACTCTTTTATTTAAAAAAAATAAGTTAACCATGTTGTAAGAACTTACAAATGAAACTCAAGTACAAACTGTGCATGCGTCTGTAAAAAAAGTACAAAGAACTCAATAACCTTTTTTGTCAAAGATGCCTTTTTGCAAATGCAAAAGGCTATTTTTAATAAAACGTTGGCTTGTTTGTTTACATTTATTCTCTAATATGCAGTGAACATTTGCATAAAAACATCGCTGGAACTATTAAAAAGTACAGTAAACGCAGTTGTGTTACAGTAATGCAGGCTAAAGTTCTAAACATATAACACACACGTCCTAATAGTTATGAAGGTTAAATAGTATTACACAGAGATTCCACCTATTCCCACGAACTTTTATAAATGCTTGTTAAAAGTATATTGTGTAAAACAGCAGAGGCTTTTTTGCAGCTATTTCGTAGACTATGAATTGTAGGGGTTACCATTCTAGGTCTACAATTATAAATAAAGCGTTTCATTCCGAGACATAAATTGTTATACTTTTCAGATGGTTTACCAATTTATCCCAATATAAATGTTTTACAATCGAAACTTCAATTCTTATCAATCTTTTAACAGATGTGATGTGATGTAAAGATATATGGGGGGGGGGGGTGCGTTTGTGCGAGCGTGCGCAAGTGTTGTGGTGGGGTAGGGGTGCAGATTTATTTTTGTCGAGCAACAATATGGGCTTAATATATCCCTGAAAAATTGGAAAACAATAATCACCATTCATTATTGTGACGTTATCGTGTTTACGCAATCTTTATTATTTTCAATAGCTTGTAGCATTCCTCCAAATTGTATAAATTTTACACTAGCACCAAGTTAGTGCGAGAAGCCCGCTCTAGTTAAAAATATTCCATTGTAATTCATGATCTCTTTAACAAATGGTATTCCTTTGTGACACCAACTTTAAACATAAAAAGGTCAATGTTAAATTGAAAACTTATTATTAAAGAATAATGGAAGTTTCTGAACGTTTGTGGTATTGTCTATTGCAAAATGGTTGATAAAATTTGCGAAAGATTCTACGATGTCTCCGAAATTGTTAAAAAAATCTTTATATCATTATTGTGTGAGAGTTCCCTATTTTTTGCAAAATATAATACTTTCATTAGATGTTCTATGTTTGATTTGCACGTATTTGTACAGCCAAAAGATCTCATAAAAAATTATTCTGACAAAAGGTCACATCAAAAACACATTGTGCTGAATGCGCTTGTCAATTTTCCCTAAACCTATTAATCACAAAATGTTGATTACATGGTTTTTATTACATCATCTTGTCAAGCAATTGCGCGGCATTGTCAATATGTTGATTGAAATAAAATTAGGTAAGTACATATTTTATAATATTTTGCATGATGCAATCACATTTACAAAAATGCATTTATTCATAAGCTGTTTTACATAATAATTCCATTATAATCATGCAGGCGTTTGATTTAGTTTGTGAGCTATAAAGACGTTATGATTCCATAGCAATTGCAATTGCAATCGTTTGCAATTGAATGCTTCTGTGTTAACGTGTGAATATATCATTTATAGTACTGTAAATGTATAATTGGGTCAAATTAAATATACCTTAAACTTCAATTTAGTTTGTCAATTATCCTTTTGGCCTATATCAAAATGGGTAGATGCGACATACATTTTTAAAAACTTGCATAGGCATTATACCATAAAGCTTTTATGAGAATTAGGTAAAGCATCGCTTTTAGAAATGGAAACCTCCGATAGGTGTTTCTACTCAACCTAAAAGATAGTTGCAATGGCGTACGGACGAAATTGTAAGGCATAAAACATATATCGATAATAACGGATGCTGTTAAGAAGGCATAACAAGAGCATCGCATAACGGGTGCCACGCTCGGCTACGAAAACTTGTCAGAATTTTTTTAAAGAGGTCACAGTGACCTAGACCTTTGACCTACTGACCCAACAAGAGATGTGTTCGTCAGAAACGCAATGCCCCTTACTGCGCCACTTTGAAATAAAATTTCTATTTATCATTCGGCAGGTATAGAAATCATCTCCCTTTAAAGCTTATTACTTCCCTTGGATATTGTTCAATCCTACCGGGGGGGAGATCTGTAGACAGTCAAAAATGACCAAGTCAGACATTACTGGTAACCAAGGCCTGTGGTTTATCAAAGAGATCATAGCCAGAGTTCATCATGTATCTATGGACATAAGTCCACAGGTATGTAATGAACACTACTATTAACAACTAAGTACATGAAAAAAATGATTATTATATCATTTTTTTTTTGACAAATCAATCATTTGAGTTATAAATAATCAAAATAATAAATCTGTACAGTAACTGTGAAAAGAACTTCAATTCTTGGTAATGAAATATATAATATGAGATTTATAATTATGTAAATTACTTTCCTTGAAAATAACTGTCTCTAACAAATCTCTATTTTTAGTAGCAAATAATTAAAAGGCACTACCGTGACTGTAGATTCACCACTCAAAATGTGTAGCTCCATGAGATACACATGCATGCCAAACTTATAAAGTGACTATGTTCAATATTGAATAATCATCTCCCTTTTAAGCTTATTACTTCCCTTAAATGTGTATTTTTTACCGTAGACCTTGAAGGATGACGTTGATCTTTTACCACAATGTGTTTGTCAGAAACACAATGCCGCATACTGCGCCGCTTTGATTTATTAAACAAAAATATATACGTGGGCAGGTCAGATAACTATGTCCATTTAAAGCTTATTACCTCCCTTGACTTTGTTTTCTTTGACCTTAGACCTTGAAGGATGATGTTCACCTTGAAATTTTACCACCCAAAATTTGCAGCTCCATGAGATACACATGCATGCCAAATATCAAGTTGCTATCTTCTATATTTAAAAAGTTATGGCCAATGTTAAGGTTTTAGCTCGACGCGGACGGCGGACGACGAGCTGGCTATGAAAATAGCTCGGGTTTTCTCCGAAAACAGCCGAGCAAAAAATGACAATTTAGTTTTCGAGTCTGTTTTTGGCGTAGTGATATGTTATCATTTGTCATCTTTAAATTTGCTTTGAGGTCTCATTAAAATACTGCACCAGTTGCGGGATAGCATTGTATAATTTATCGAAAAAATCGCCGTGCCTTCTATGTCATTTCATGGTAAATAATCTTTGCAAAACGGTAGTAAAACACTTTATTATGTCTTAAATGTATGTTTTGCATACTGATGGAATTAATGGTGTACTCACTGGAATGGCAACGTTTTCAACTGACATCCTATTCAAAGACATTTTCTATACATATAACTACAGAAATAAAAATACCTGGCTGTCTATAAGCGTTCGCCCCTCTTCTGCATGTAGCATCTATAAAATGAAAGCAAACCTTTATACGATGCTGATGGTATTTCACATTTATCTTGTCAGCTACGAATAATGGTACATCGAGATTTTTGGTAACTGGTTCGTTTTTGAACCCTACATCATGGGAAGGGTAATTAACTATAGAAGGATTATTGCCAGTACATGAATAATGCTTCATAGCACACTTGTGTTATTTACATATGCCTTCTGCTTCGTGACGTATGTATTTTTTATTTCTTAAATATGTTTAAAAAGATATTCATCGTTAATGTTTCTTAATGCTACTTTTCAGTCCCATAATGACTTTCACTATGTTCGGGTTAATGAGAGATGCTTTCAAAAATTTTGCTTGCCTACTTCAAAATTTAAATGTTGTTTCATACTACATGTCTTTACTTCTATTAATTCCTTGTTTTTCTCAGTGCATTTCACTTTGCTGCTAGTGAATGTAGTAAGCAATTTACGGCCTCGTGAATCTTTCTTGCAACGTATTGTGTTATATTACCGGTAACTAACAAAAATTCGACTTTCAAGCGCTTATTACTACTGACGGGGCATATTACTATTGACGGGAAGCAATTATGCGAGTGATTCGATACTTTTAAGGAATTAAACATGTGTCGGCGCATTAATTTTGGCATACTAGATGGTTTTGCTGAAAGAACATTCTAAACAAAATTAAATCCGTTAATAATACAGGCTGTTAAATTGAACGTCATTTATTTTGAAATTTAAAAATAGCTAAATAAATAATAACCACATATAGTGGAGATATTGTTGTTGATGTATTACCAGTCTTATAACATATTACGATGAGTCCATGTAGAAGATTGATGAAGATGTAAACAATTTTGATGGTCTGACGGGCGAACTGACACTTGGACATACTGTCACGTGGCCAGTGAGCAATACTCTCGTGTGTACACGTCTTCGTGTGTGTTTCTGTGTGTGAGGGTCAGGTAGGTGTATGAGTGTGTATGAAGAATGTGTAAAATGTGTACTTCGAAGCATTTCGATCCTAGCTCCTTTTCTCAGGACTGTTAATGTATACAGTCTTTTTGATTTAGTATGACCACATTTTTGGTGAGGTTTTGTAATGTCGACGATAATGTGTGGAGTAGAGACGGTAAACACAAGTATTTTGACTATCAAACAATCTGCAATGCGCCAAGTGGGGTTAATCTTGGTCGGCCTAGGTAAGAACCGAAAGTACTTGCCACTGCAATATCCGGATAGCCGAGCGACCGCTCGATACTCAAGATTTGTTTTGATGATAGCGATCTAACATTGACATGGGTTGAATACGGTGGCATAGAGGTGACATTCACTCCTCTTTGCTTAATTTAGAGGATGAATACCATTTTATATGTATATGCCGTTGTTACACGGATTTAAGAAAAAAATATTTAAACCGTATATTTTATATTAACCCATCAGTATATAAATTCCAAAAGTTATTAATTTCCTGTGATAAATCAGTAATTTACAATGTATGTAAATATATCAAAGAAGCTCTTGTTATTAGAAATACGATTTTAAATAATACTGTTTAATACAATTTATTACCGCCTTGATAGTTTATAAGTATTTGTACTCGTAAATGTGTATTTTATGTTATTTAATATTGTGTTGTTATACCTAGTTACGTGACAGACAAAAATGTATATACTTTAGTATGAAGACGATGTACTTGTGTATAAGTCGGAATAAACTGTCTGTCTGTCTGTCTGTCTTTAATTTCACTCCTCTTTTATTTAGTTTTGCACTCCTAATTTTTCTATCTCGTGGCCACGACATAGCTAACTCGTGGCCACGAGTTACTAAGTCGTGGCCACGAGATAGAAAAAAGAGGAGTGCAATTTAAAAAAAGAGAAGTGAATGTCACCTCTATGCCACCGGAGTTGAACATTTTATGTGCACACTGTATTGAATACAAATTTGTGCATTTTGGTTGAATGAATAATACATTATATTGGGACCAGGGAGATTATTTATTCACGTAAACCGATTTAACATAAACAATGTGTATATTGTGCGCCATTAAACTTCACTTAGTTTTCAATTGCTCATCAAAGCGCTAATTAAAAAACGCAAAGAAATTATGAAATTATTAGTAACGACTTTTAACTTAAAATTAAGTTTTGTTTTAAATCAGAGCCAATATTCACATAACTGTCACGGTAAACAGGTATTAAAATGACCAACTAGCATTTGATTATGATTTTGTCTTGCAACATTGTTTGTGCTGTTTGATTTCGTCTTGTCGAACGTTCCTTTTTTAATGCATTTACCAGAGTAAGTAGGGTAAACATGCACCAAGAAATTACAGCTGTACAGTTTATACAACCAAATGACGTAAAAACCACCGACGCGTCTGTATCTTTGTACATGTATGCAACGGCACAATCAAACGAGCATTTTTCATTTACCAGCATGGACCCGTACTCTGTGAAAATTCAGTTGTAATGAAGCAAAATGCAATTGTCATTAAGCATCATGCATGTACTGCAGAATATTTCCTCCCGTAAACACTTATTGGGTTTATCAAACATTTACAAGCAACGATTGAATTAGAAATAATGTTTAAATCGTGTAAAACATTTATTTGCTAACATTGTATAATATTCCGTCAATAACCACATTTTCAGTATTTTTCATATAAAATATTAATTCAGCGTTAAACGAATACTTTTCTAATCCGTACGTGTTCGTTTCTTGTGAAATATCTTAAAATATGAACAAGAAGAAAACGGTCGTTTACGTTTTATCAAAAAACTTCCCCACACACACTGATCTCACTGATAATGTTAATCTCACTTGAACAGTAAACAATTTAAAGAAGACCTTGTATATTTGATTTCATTATTGTCACTTACATAATTTTTGTGCTAATAAAATGATAATGAGTATAGACAGTACTAAGCTTGTTTTTGAACATATAACTTACTGAGAGAGGCGGATAACGATTACCCTCATTACGGCTATTGCTACCTGGAAATGAAAGAAAACACATACATTTATCAAGAGTAAACTCTAAATTAAAGTTCACAATTTGTCAAACACACACGTGACCTATATAATATTCCAATTGTTAATGAAACAAGAAAATGAATTAAAATATTGTTGGTTAATGTATTCATTTCATTACAAAACTATTTTCGCGTAACAGTGTTTTCATTATTAGAGACGCATGTACCTACTTTGCATGCGACGATTGATCACTATGATGACTATCGGGACGACTATCAGGCCAGCACATATTGGTAAAAGTACAGTCAATATATTTGTTCCTTTGTTGTATTCACCAGAAGACTGTGCTAAAACATAAATGACAGAGTATCGCTTTCTTTTTAAATAAAGGTATAATACATACAAAACATACAAACATTACGAAAAACGAGCACTATTTCATGATCTACCTCACGTGCAGAAAACATGTTTACATAGAAATAATACTATCATAAATACTAGCATCTAGCATTAAAGTGTTCTATTCAGATATTTCCTGTACAATTAATGTAAAACACTGAGTTTTGATTGAGAACGAAACACAAAATAACGCTGATTTACCTATCGTATTGTCCTCAATATAGTAAACACCATCTGAAGCGTTATGTGAATCGTCTATATAATAAACATTAACGTCAGTACTGATACTATGGTTGTGATTGTATGTTTCACAACAGGTGTACGTCCCTATTGTTCTGTCGTCTAAATTGTTAATGCGCAAAATTCCCCCTCGCCCCGTGTATGAAATGCTATACTTGTTTTCAGTGTCCGTTTCTAAAATATGACAAGTCTTTATTGTAAGGTCACACTCGGCAATTGATCTAGATGCATTTGTGTTTCGTCTGCTGTATCTGAATGTGATTTCAGATTTCGAAGAACATTCTATTGACGCTGTTCTCGCTGTACCAAGCACGTCTTGTGCGGAACGGTTACTTAACAACACATCTAAAGATGATATGTTTATGCTGGCAAAAATATCAGGCTTGTACGTTTCACTGCACGTGTATGTACCGGATGTAACGTTTTCTCGACTGATAATATACAAAATTCCACCTCGGCCCGTGTAAGAAATGTTGTATTTATTTCTTAGGACAGTATCCATCAATTGACAAGATTTCAGCTCTACGTCACACTGTGCAATCGCTATAGAATTGTTCGATCGCCAACTTTTAAATTTGAACGTGAATTCTGTTTTTGACGCACACTCAATCACTGTCTCATTCCATTTTCCCAGCAATATAATCCCCTGACTTCCCAGAGACTCTGAAATAATATCATTAATAGATAAATGAATGAGAAATAAGAATGTTTACAATGATGAATATCAAATTAATATTTGAGAGTAAAACATCATAACCGGTACTTATCCAAAAAACAGGTTTATATATTTTAATTCATTTCGGTATAAATAAATAAAGTAAAATTAAGTATCCAGCGTTGTGCATTGTGTTGCATTATTTTTCATCTATTGATATTTAACTGTCTCTTATCAGCTAATAAATTTATGTATTCAAATTATAAACAATTTCATATTATTGTGCTCTGTTTAATACATGTTTAATGTATTCATACCTTGAATAAGGAATGCTATAATTGCACCCCGGATCGACATGATCTGAAATGCGATAATAATTAAATTTTTGTAGTAATAAATGAAACTAAAACGAGTATATCTATATATTATTATAATGCAACAAAACGTTATGTACTGTGTGAATAAAGCCAATATGTATAATGATGATTAGTGAATATTTTTGTATTAATAAACTACATAAAGTACATATATGCACTGCACGGACATAGAGAAAGGAAATTAGGGAAAAAACAACATAACATTTTATCAGTTAAAGCAATATAAACGCCGAATGGTGGTTCGACGTATGAAGGAGACCCGCAGCAAAGGAAAAACAGCGTAGATTGCGTACGACACGCTCTTTTTCGACAAAAAGCCAGTTTTGGACTAGGAATGCGAACGGATAAGATCATCTAACGTGCATAGGCGAACTGTTTGTCAACGAGGCAGCGTAGATTTAATTAATATTGTTACTAAACCGGACATAATTTTTAAGCACAAAACTTGGACTTCCGACCCTAGCTCGTGTCGTTGAAATACCTGGCTATTAATCACTCAATTTCTTCAGACATTGTGTCATGTAACAGCTTATGACATATCGTTTATTCTTATGAGTTTATTCTTATGATGGAAATTAATAAGGGGATATTTTAATAATATGTATATGCAATGTTAAGATGAAGTTTGAGAATTTTATAATACATTTTTGGGAGATATTTGCATAAACTAAGAACTGATAGAAGATTTATTTCAAGTAAGAACACAAATACGTTTACACCCAGGGTGGGGTATAATTGGGATCAATAAAATGAAAAGTCATTTAGATAAAAGAATCGAAGGACCATATGCTTCACAATGAGTTTCAATAGGGTCAGCATATAGACATGAGATTTGTATTACTTCACATAGTTATTGAAATAGCATAGATGAATGGGTCATCGGAAAGTCTTAATTGCATTGGTTACACAAAATATTGCACCGACAAACACAACAGTAAAACTTGAAATCAATATAAAGTAATTTGATTTTGGAGTATTTGGCAAGCAAATAAATACATGAATAGATTGTTCCTTCTAGAACATTCTAATAAGTCAACCAATCCGTAATAAGACCGGACCTTGGTGTACAATGGAAATTACAAGTAGATTTTATGTAAATTAACCTGGGGATAAAATGCAGTGTTTTAGTTAGTAAGAAAGAAGAATCTGCGGTTAGATTTGAAAAGAACTTGGAGAGATGTAACGTCTTCTTGACGTGGCGGCCATGTTGGCCGCCGCGCTGTAAAATTGTATTTCGTGTACATTAGCAAGCGTTGTGTTAAAAGAAATATTCGACATAAATAAATCGCGATGAAATCAGAAATGAACTTTGGTTGTTACTGTGTGTTATCAACGAACAATGTGTAATTACGTGACACAGTACATTTTATGACAATCTGAAACATGACAACGCGAAGCGCTCGAGTGGTGGAAATAATTCTTAACAATATAGACACTGCTATATGGATTTAATTTGATATCAATGCTTTTCATATTGACAAAGATGCTTATGCACGCGGTGTTTACGTATAGGGTGAAGGTTCTCCAGCGTACACTATTTTTTAATACAGCTATATTTGACGTTTTAGAATCAGATATTTATGTATAGGACACACAATGATATATTTATATAGTTGTAATAGTTTTGTAGGCTAAACATGTGATTATATTATATATAATATAATTAATAATTGTATTGCTGATAACGATTATATTTCGGATGAACCAATTTACCAGGCCTCACACGATAATATTGTAAACAATCATGGTGTTAAATTTATTTGCCTTTGCCAATCAACCAGTTAACGGTAGATTGTCGGATAATGACAAGTTTTACATTTATATTGCAAAAAGGCGCGTCGTAAATTTACTATCTGCCCACCAAAGAATGCAATTTTTCACGAATTCGTAGTTTTACGGCTGGAAATCTCAACGTTTAAAACGACCAAGCTTACAAATACACTGCTGAAGTCTTAAACAAAATGTATACGTGAAGTAGCCGATCCGTTGTTTTTAAACCATACCTTGCATAAGAATGTTTCTTATATTGATGTAGAGAATGAGTGTATTCAAACTCAAAATATATATTTATAAGCTCTGAGAATTGTAATTAAATGCAAAACAACAGAAAGCAGACATTTACTTTGCGCACAAAATCACATTTATAATCTTTCATAAAAAATGGTTATTTGAAAATAATCAACTTTGCAAATTATCGAAATTAAAGCACACTAAATCTACAGATTTTTGGAAGCATTTTAAACATAATAAAAAGTAAAAAAAAAAAGTAACAACATTTTTAATGATTTTCATAAATAAATATAAATAAATCTCTACACTAAGTTATGACGTTTCGCATTCTCCAAATGACCAGGCGGAGCAATTTTGTCTCTCACGTGCATTTAATAACTTTCCCGTTTCCGAAACTGGATAAATCAATCACCACTGACGAAATTTTAAATGCCGTTATGTTTTTGAAATCAGGTTTAGATTGTGGCTATGATAATCTGCTTAATGCGTATTTTATGGAAAGCGTGGATATTTTATGATCACATTAGTATGATATATTTAATGTTATTTTAAACTCGGGGTATTTTCCCTTATAAATGGACGGAGGGGGTAATTGTACCTATACATACACATACAAAAATTGCTAGTAACTACCGAGGTGTAACACTTGTAAGCTCTGTGTCTAAGCTCTTTACCACTGTTATTAACAATCGCGTTGGATCTTATTGTAACGAAAATAGTTATCTTTTTGACGCTCAGTTCGGATTACGGAAAGGAAGATAAACCGTTGAGCTGTTTTTATACTCGTGTCTCAATATATTTCAATCAAAATAAACATCTTATGTTATTTGTGTTGACTTGTTTAAAAGCTTTGGCGCAATTTATTGGAATGCCCTTTGGCTGAAAATGTACAAATCAAACATTAAAGGTAAACTGTTAAGAACCGTACCACGGCCGTAAATCACTGGCGCCACCTCATTTTTGAGATGCATTAATAAATGAGCCAATGCTACTTCCGATGTGGCCCGGATGTTTTGCAATTTAACGGATAATTGTACAGAGTGATGGCGTTTTATATGTTTTTAAACATATTTCGCATTATTTGTAAACATCGGTGAGAACCCTTTAAAACGTGAGAACCTTAATAAGTTTTGGCATTGTAGAATTCGTAAAAGCAAATCGATGTATTTTGCCTGTGTGACGAGTACATTTCCAGCCAATTGAATCGCTCATTACATACAACGATTGCTTTGAACATGTACAAGTTAATGCACGCACAAAAACGTCGGCTACTAGCCGATCTAATAGATACATTTGCATTTTTCAAAAGCGATAGAGCCATGCCAAGGAGGTGGCCCTAAATATATGAGGTTGCGCCAATGCACATTTATGGCTATTTTTAAGTAACAGATTTTATGTAATGGTTTCTATTATGTAAGTTGACTACTTCAGCACATTTGAGTCGCGTGCGTTTTTAATAAGAAATAGTAGTTTTCTAATAATGTTTGATAGATTTAAACGTTCGTCTTTGTACGATAAGAACATTCAACCTAAAATATTAAAAAACCTTCACGAAAAAAGACCGAGCTATCTTCATCTTTTGGAGTAAATAGTGGGAAAAACAACATATATGAGTCAACTTAAGATTCGTTGACCTTGGCCTTTTAGTAAATTACGAATTTTGTGAAGGAACACAAATCATCGTTTAAAGAAGTCTTATTATCTTATATTTATTTCGTGAATGATCATACTGTATACAAAAATTGCTGTCGATGAACTATTTTGATAATGTTGGGAATTTAGTTATTGGTTTTATTGAGTATTACACATTTTTTGTATTTATCGCACACTATGTTTTATTAATAATGGTGACTTCTTAATTGAGTTGATAACTTATTTATTACAAACAAACTACAACTTATTCATTCTAGAATGTGTTTATGTTCTGTAAAAATTTGGGCCTTCGTATGTACGTTGAAAAACTAAAGTAAATATAACAAATAACAGTATCTATCAAATGTACGTCAGTGATGATGCCTTTGCGATACGACTGTTAATTAATGCATCCTGCATTGGCGCCACCTCCTATCATTAGCGCCATCTCCTTAGAATTGGCCCCATTTCTTTTGAAAAAAAAAATACGTCGGCAAGAAGCTAATATTTTAGTACATGCAGACTCTAATATATGTTATATGCAATGATTTGATGTTGTTACCGGAAATTTTGCTCATCGCATAGGAAAAACTCATCGAAATGCATTTTAAAACTCCACCATGCATCAATGTATAAAGGTTCTCTCGTTTTTGAATGGGTTGAGAATGAATGTTTCTGTACATTTTTTGGAGAATTAATCTTCGCTTAATCGCACTTCATTGCCCGATTTTAAAAATAATGTGGCATATGCTGATAAAACAAATAAACCCTAATCGCCCTGTGCAATCATCTAAGAAATTTAAAAACATCCGGGCCTGAGCGCCACCTCGGAAGTTGCATTGTGCAATGGCTAATTTATGAATGCATCTCATAAAAGAGGTGGCGCCCCTGATCCACGGTCGTGCTTAAGCGATATGTATCAAAAAGTATAATCATGTGGTGTAAAATCATGTAACAACTATTCCATTTTTTTGAATGTGCGTTTGTTTGAGGCAACGGGAAGTTATCTCGCCGATTTTATTTTCCATTTTGTTTCAATGACATTTAACTTCATTTGAAAAATTAACCTAATTCAGGCTTAGTAATTGATAATATTATGCTCATGCTTTTACTATTTGCACAATCGCCAGAGGAATTGCAAACCAACATTTATCGTTTGCACTTTTATCGAAAAACATGGGGACTTACGGTTGACTCCGACAGAACAAAAAATATGAAAAATGAACTTTGATGACAAAGAATCAGTGGTTGTAGACGATTTAAATTATCTTGACACTGTTTTCAACTACGATGGAAATTTTAATCTGCACCAAGAATATTTAGAAGGTAAAGCTAATTTTGCAATAAACATACTACTTTAACATTGTAAAAAGTACGAACTAAAGCCAACGTAATTGTGTCAACTCTTTGATTCATTTGTTGGTACTACACTTATCTATTCACAAACAAACAACCTAAGGAGAATAAATCTGAAATTGTATATGGGGAATTAGTTCGGTACCCTCTGTTTATTACAAGGTATCTAACAAGTATTAAATACTGGAGTACAATTACACATACGACATTACAGTCCAACCTGACGTAACGGTCACCTGAGAACAACGGTCAGTCTGGATTCCCCCCCGACAAAATACTCCTTTATTACACCTTTAAATAATCGTCACCTTTCTAAAAATGTCACTGTATTTCACCCAAAAAGCAATATTTAACATGAGAAAAGCGATCATGATTTAATCGTTTTGTGGTGCAAAAAGTTAACATTAAAAAATGCGATGTCGTTTTTTTCTTGCCACTGACATCATATCGTCTATTGTGCGTCTTTTTGCGGCTAAATAATGTGATTGCGGCAATAGCCTTTGATGTGATACATGCGGTGTTTTGTGTGAAAACATTTAATACGGTGTTGAGAAGGGGAATACCTTCGCTGGTGGCAAGCGCTCGAAACAATTCATGAATCACGGTTGCCGTATGTTCATTCTATACTGGTTGGTACTGTTTTCGTTCAATTTTCAGTAAATTTTCATTAATATTTATTATGACGGCATGAGGTTTTTTCGAACGTTTATCGGGTCGATTGTCAAATAAATTATATCATTTCTGATAGCATAAAACATGTGCAAGTAACAATAACGATGTGTATTGGTAGAAAGAACGCGTGGCAAAATCAATTAATCTTCGTCGCTGATAAGGCATCAACAACAACACTTAGCTAGTTAATGTTGTCATTAGAAGGCGATAAAAGGATAAGCGGTTGTCTATTTGGGCAAATCAAATTCCATTTGTCCACATACTTTTAGTATTTATGCAAGTTGACATTGTGTCACGTAAAACCTCTGTTATAAAAATGCCGTTTCAATGGATTTATTTTGAAGTTTTTCGTATCTGTTTCTTTGCACGAGAACGATACTGCTTTGCCGTACTTTCGGTTTATAACAGCGATGCTCTATTTTTACGTTTTCAGATATGTAACGACCTTTATTTAAACATATCTTCCTGTAAACTAATGATGTCTTTTTCAAAAACAAATTTCATCACAAATCATACCTAGATTTTCTACATAGCAGCCTATAAAGCATGTTTTTGTAGACATTGGTTCACCCACTAATATACAAACTGGTAGGTATGGTAGAAAAAGAACTGCTAGGGATCAGCATGATTGCTTTTTGTGTAATTCAATAGATATTGAAGAGGAATATCATTTCAAGCTTGCATGTCCTTTTTTAAAGGAAATATTCAGAACATATGTACCAAAGTACTATAACCAACGCCATTCGATGTTTACATTTCTGGTAATGTTGGGCATTTATAACAAGACCAAATTAATTAAAATTTCTCTTTTCATTATATACGCATAAAATAAACGAAACTCATTATCAAATGTAAGTTCATCTTCGTAAAATAAAGACACATTCCTAAAAGAATCTAAATAAACACAATTTATTTGTATATAATAATCAAATTTAATATGCTTTATAATAAAGGTCAGGTATACCGTATGAACTGAAATGTATACCGAATGTACGGAAATTATATGATTAAGTGACATGTTTCTTCTTAATCATGCTTTGATTGGTTTGTTATACTAACGATGTACATTGTGCAAGATATAAAACACATGTTTTGTTATGTTCTATATTAAGTGTACATGAAAACGTTGACAAATGTTACAACAGCTAATAAAATAACCAACAAACCCTTAAGAGTATAATAGACAATTCATTTAGGTCACTACAAATAGTACATCTATTTGAAAACGAAAGAAGAAGTTGTTTAAACAAAACCCAATTCGTTATCTTGGAAGGTTAAACCAAGACTTACTTTAACATAACACAACGTTCTCTTATAGGCGTAAACAATAGATCATACAACAAATTAATAACACACAACATATTCAATAAGGAACACAAAATTACCAAAATTTTCACTCTGGATCAGCATGCGATGTCCCAATCTCTTGCACGACGGTCACATTACATTCACCTCTGTGTTGGGCTCAGAACGGACTATTGTTATGAAAGCGTCTCATTCATGTCATGATCATTCGAGCGTTCATCATTGAGGTTACAGTATACTAAACAATCTCTTGCACGACGGTTACATTGCATTAACTGCATTAAAGAAAACCATCTCATACCATGATATCTTATATCAGTCTTAATTCATTATTATATAAAATTGATATGCTTTTTATGTTGAGAAACCAACATACATACACACGTCGAAGCAATTCCTAACGTCACTCAATAAAAAAGTATGTTCACTTGTTACATTTGTGAAGTGCATGGAATGATTCCATCTGCGTAAATGGGTGATAAAATAGTTCCAAAAAGTTGCATTAAAACTCGCAAGTTTTTGCAAGAATTATCGTACATTTGAAAGTCATATTTCTTAATTTAATGCATGCGATCTTAAATATCCAATCAAATATACATTGAATGCGTTTGTTCGGTTTTAGCTATTTGGTAGACAAAATGGCGTGCTGAGCCTTAAGCAGAGTTGTATGTGATAGCAAGGAACGACAACTCTGCGTGGAGATTGGCGATGTCCGGATATCACGATTGAACTTTGAATTGCAAAAAGGTTACAATACACTTAATTATTTTGTATAACTCCTGGTCCTTAAGGTTACATTCCACTACATCACTTTGAATACCTCCGATCCACTCTCTTCCGTAAGATAGATCGCGTGTCTATTGAAGAGCGATCTTTGCTTGATAAGTTGACGCATGATTTGTCTTTTGTTTTACGGCTTTATACGACGCGCGTTGACCTAGCGTCAAACGTTGTGTGGAACATTTTATGAAAAGAGCACTGTCAACGTTCCTATGTTGTTTATGTTCACCTAATATCAAAAGCGGTTCCTTTTTCCAATACTATTTCACCACAGTATAATCCAATGTTGAAAATGAATTAAAGGTGTCAACAAATTATCATAACCGGTAGTAAAACTATATACATTACGATTTGCTAAGCATCAAAATATTAATTTAAGTTTAAGAGAGAGAACAAAGAAAATGGAGAACAGACAATTATATTATATATAAGTAGTAGTAAAAGTAGTAGTAGTAGTAGTAATAGTAGTAGAAGTAGTACTAGTAGTAGAAGTAGTAGTTGTAGTAGTAGTTGAAGTAGTAGTAGTAGTAGTAGTAGAAGTAGTAGTAGTAGTAGTAGTAGTAGTAGTAGTAGTAGTAGTAGTAGTAGTAGTAGTTATAGTAGTAGTGGTAGTAGTAGTAGTAGTAGTAGTATTACTAGTAGTAGTAGTAGTAGTAGTAGTAGTAGTAGTAGTAGTAGTAGTAGTAGTAGTAGTAGTAGTAGTAGCAGTAGTAGTAGTAGTAGTAGTAGTAGTAGTAGTAGTAGTAGTAGTAGTAGTAGTAGTAGTAGCAGTAGTAGTAGTAGTAGTAGTAGCCAATATAGAGAAAGAAGGAAAACAAATTAGGTCACGGTTTCGCGATGGTGATCATTATTTGTTTTAAATAATGAAATATAAAGCATCATATGAGTTGAACTCATTGAAGAGTGTTATGTTGATTGTATTAATATGAATTTAGGAATTTAGAACATATTACAACGGAATCTAAAACAGTTTAAATTGAATCTTGTTACCGGGTTGCGTATTGCGCATACATGTATACTATCTATAAATACACAAGAATATAAAGGTTTTGTAAATGTATAAACACATTTTATTGCTTTCAGCATATTAAAAAAATAATTTGAAATTCTATTGTTAATTTAGTGCGTAAGCATCATGGCAGCTAAATTTATTTGAGCCTCGCTCTGTTAAAATGGGGTTTACGCGAGTGCGTAAATGTCGTCCCAGATTAGCCTGTGTAGTCCGCACAGGCTTATCATGGACGAAACTTTCCGTATAACCTGGATATCTGCTAAGAAGTGACTTCCTTTAAACAGAAAATGCCATAAAAACGGAAAATGTCGTCCCTCAACAAAAACCATTCGATTTTTAGATAACGCGTATAACTTAAAGATACAAAAAAGAAACTATTAAATCACTTTGAACAGAAGATATCTCGCTTGAGCTAAACGGATTGTACCGAAGTTTGTTCTATAAATAACGCCACGTTTAGTTCAGATTGATAACGCAATAAAATCATTCATTAATAACGTTAACTCCATTTTATTGTTGTCCATATCATCGACAAATGTTGTGTTGTTTCAGTGTTTCGGTGGCTTTAACATTTTGTCAATAGATTTATTTTCGTTATTTAATCGAAGTCGTAACAGAAACAACCTTGAGTAAATTTTGTCATAAATGTTGACCCGTTACACAACAGGGTGAACATAATCAGTAAATAGAAAATCTAGCTAGTCATTTAGGTAGCTATGATAGTGTTATCAGTGTTTTATAGAAATTTAGTTTGCATATTTAAGATATCTTGAAATATATCAAGGATTTTGCACATGTATAATGATGAGAAAACGACACGCATTATGTTACAGTATATTGGTGAAACAAGGAATTTAACGAAATTTCTTAATGACTTCAGCTCTATCCACAAATGTTAACTGCTAAAAAAGGAAAGCGACTAAAATTCAAAAATTTATAAACTTAGAAAAGTGTACATCTTTGAAAACCTGCATTAATATTAGCTCTTTTATCCCACTTTTACAGCGAAATCGGTTGATTAAAGCCCCGTTTATTAAATTTCATCTATAATCAACGGCAAGGCTATAATCAATGGCACGAAATGACGTCATCAACTGCCGAACCGGGACTACTTTTTCCCACGCACCTCGTCACCTGTGTTTGCCAAGTGCATCAATAATAAAAACAATCTCAAATGTTTGTCAATCTTAATGACCTTAAAACAAAGGAAAGTAGCAAAAAAAAAACGTGTTTTTTTGGCATTTATTTTTATTAAAACCTCAAGTATTAGGTAAATTTAACACTATGCAAATAGGTTCTGTTGTTGTTGCTCCCCTTTGAAGAAGTCAGTGCGAGTTGCTCCCCTTTGACCGTAGAAAACAATCGTCTGGACCAAGAAATCCTGTGTTAATTTACAAGCTGTACTCGGATATGCATCCATCTGATTTTTCTTCAAAGCATCTTTTCTACCTGGCAATACGCACAAATGACACTGCATCCCGGTGATTCTTGCGTCAACAATTGGGTGTCAACAAGTTAGGTCAGATGCTGAAGGCCATGGCAAAAGACTCCGGCTTTCTCAAGCACAAGAGAATAACGAACCACTCAGTTCGCAAATTCCTGATCCAAAAATTTCGAAATACAAATATCCACCCACTGAAACCATGGCAATAACAGGGCACAAAAATGGCCAGTCCTTAACCAATTATTCCAACATATCTGTTGAACAGCTGCAAAAGTGTTCATTCTTGCTCAGTCCAGTAAATGTAACAATCCAACAGTTCCTCTTGTACACCTTCACGCACCGAAACTATTGCCGAAATGCAGCCTAGACAACCACTGTCTACCGTCGAACAAGTTGATCTTGATGTTCGCCCCACCCAGTCACTTCACGGTTCACCAGCGTTCGAACAACTTTGCCTCACAATTCTTTGGTGCCACTTTCAACATTCAAAATGTTAATGTATATAATTAGCTTAAATCCAAGTAATCTTTGTTATTTCGTCACGAAATAACCACATATTATAACAAAGAAGCAAATAATGTGCACCTCGTGATCGACTCGATAGTTTGACTGACATCGAAAGTGAATTGTGTGTGGTGTTAGGCTACGTTGTAAACAAATGTAGTTCCTTGTATATAACAACTTAATGTCATATTGATATCATAAAACTTAAAGATTTGCAATTCAATATGATTAAAATTGTAATTAATAACGCTCGACACTTTGTTACAGAACGATATTCTGATTTAAAAAAATGATTATTTGATCAGCGGTTATTTTTGGAACGCGGAGTAATACACTGACCTTGGTTACACTACAGTCATTATCAAAGTACGACAAACACTCGTGAAAACTTATTTTGTTTAAATAAAAAAAGTTTACTGAATAAAAAGTGGGATAAATAGAATAATAGGTCAGTGTTGATTATAGATCAGGTTTATCATGCTCGGCACGAAAACGAAAAAGCACTCGCCAAGGCTCGTGCTTTTTGTTTTCTAAGCCTCGCATGATAAACCTGATCTATAATCAACACTAACCTATTATTCTCTATATAATAAGATTAATTTTCTCATTATATAAATATTACATGTCTGACAGGGTGACAGTAAATTTGTCAACTTGAGGAAATACTGTCAACCGAGGCGAAGAGGTATTTTTCCGAAAGTTGACAAATTTACTATCACCATGTCAGACATGTAATAGCGAGCGAAGCTCGCATAACGGTAACACGTGTATAAATACATTTGACTGTAGATCTACAGGTTGTTGTTTTGAAAAGTTAGGTATCTGCGCGCACAATAACCTGATATCCGCAATATCCGAAACCGGAACTGGAAATGTTCGAAGTAAATAACCAGCGTCTCCTGATTGATCATTATGATAAAATAGATAAAAATGATCAAATTTACGGCTTTTAAATATTTTAAAATTATTCCCCGTATTTATTGTTACTATTGAGCGCTATATTTCGAATATTCGAACGTGACCGTCGCTAACCAAAATGATTTTTAAACAGTAGTTAGGAATATACAAATTAAATTAATCCTAGTATTTTGGTACTTAAAAAAAATATATACTTACTAGTGTAAAATTATCAAAGTGTTATATCAATGGAATTAAATAACATGTCTTGGTGGGTGACATAATTATCGCTGACCTGCCTTGCATTTATTCCTCAGTTATGGTAATTTGAAAGTACTTTGACTTTAAATGCTCAAAAAGGAAAATAAAACAAATATGCTGCCTGGCCCTTGTGAAATCTTAGAACAGTATGCAACATAAACCTCCTAAAAACACTAAACAATCATTGCTGATGCCAGTGACGATGATGTGCACCTGGAAATTATAATTCAGAAGGTAGCAACAGTTGGATGTTCTAAATTTTTACATTGTATGTTGTAGTTGATTGATTAGTGTTTTAAGGAGGTTATGCCAAGGACATACATACTAGATTAATATATATGTCCTTGGTATATACCAATCTTTGTTTACTGCACAATTTGTTGATAGTTTCATGCATAACAGCAACTTACAACTTCGATCTATCTTCTCTTCAGGTATACATAATTATCGAAGTATAGGTTTAGATAATTACTTATAAAAATATTAAGAGTTATTTAGTTTCAAGGACAGTTCTGTTACTCTTATCCGCAGTTGGTATTCAAACCATATATATGTTACCAGATTTGTGCAAAATAAGGTGATTTTATCTCAACTATAAACAGTCGGCAAATAAGCACCATTTTTACAAACAGAAGCTTTTTCGGGCTTTTCAAACATTACCTCATGTGAGCTTTTGAACTGACAACATACTGTTCTAAATCATAACAAAATATAAATTAAATGTTATTCTATGATAAATTTTCCTAAGCAAAGTTATCATGCTATTATACAGCATTGCAGTTTACCTATATATTTTTCAAAAGATCAGATATCTTAATTGGTAGAGCAACCAGGCCAATATCATATGATCATTATCATTAGATGGCTCATGGGTGGATTCGGGTTCGAATCCCAATCTGACCTTGGTAGGTAAACCTGTGGTTGCAAGGCTGGCAACTGATAGTGTAACAATCTGTTTTTGGCGGGGTTTTGGGCTAAAAGTTCTGTTCATCCGGTCACATGAAACTTTAATATGGTCCGTTTGTTGTTTAATTGCTGATTAACATAATAATTAAAAGTTCATTTCCTTATTTTTTTTATACCAGTGCCTATGTTATTACCAGTCTTTGAGAACTCCACGTACGTTCTTCTGTAAGGAAGTGCCTATAATAAATATATTTAAATATCATCTTTATTAAATAATTATATTTATATATCATCTTTATTAAAGTTTTTTGTTAGTTTCTTCTATTAAACATACATCGAGCTCGCATTGAGGCTTTGTCTTATTTCATATTATTGTTTTTATTATACCGAAAAAACTATTCAAACATGAACAATTTATATGAACCATGACTTTGGTCGTCTGTTTACAACGGAAAATCAAAACTGCGTAATGCGCATGCGCGAATGGGACAGTATAGTGTTTTACCATTCCGCACGTGATTGCTAAATTAGTGGGCGACAGTATTTTTTGGACAGTGTTAAACCACACAAAGCCGATATTTCCATACACACCCGCATTAGCATAATCTAGGCGCGGCTACCTCGTATCGATAACTTACAAATGAAGAGGATAGAATGTAATAGTCCTTAGGCCAACTAAACTTTAACAAGTGTTCCGCGGTCGGAGACATATGCCCCCCAAACAGGGCTTTGAACTAATTTTCACACTAATTGTGACAGTGTCCTTAACATCTGACCTAGTGACCCCAATGTCAAGAGGGGTCAGCTGCTTTTATAGGCCAATGCGCATGGGAAGTATCAAGTCAATCGGTCTATTCGTTGAAGAGTTATTGATCAGAAACGCTTTTTCCACGTATTGTGCTAGTGTCCATGACCTTTGACCTAGCGACCCCAATTTCAATAGGGGTCATCTACTCTCCAAGGTTTATGCACATGAGAAGTATCAAGCAAATCGGTTATCAGTTGACAAGTTATTGATCGGAAACTATTTCACACTAAGTGTGTAACAGTGACCTTGACCTTTGATCTAGTGACCCCAATTTCAATAGTGGTCATCTACTGTCCGAGTCAAATGCACATGGGAAGTATCAAGCCAATCGGTGGATCAGTAAACGAGTTATTGAACGGAAACGATTTTACTCTTAATGTGAAACAGTGATCTTGACCTTTTACCTAGTGACCTCAATTTCAAAAGGGGTAATCAACTGTCGATGGTCAATACACGCGTGAAGTATCAAGCCAATCGGTCTATTGGTTGACAAGTTATTGATCGGAAACGATTTTCACATTTAGTCTGATAGTGACCTTGGCCTTTGACCTAATGATTCCAATTTTAAAAGGGGTCATCTACTGTCCAGGGCCAATGAACATGTGAAGTATCAAGTTAATCAATCAATTCGTTGACCAGTAATTGATCGGAAACGATTTTCACATTTAGTGTGATAGTGATCTTGACCTTTGACTTGGTGACCTCAATTTCAATAGGGGTCATCTACTGTCCAAGGCTAATGCACATGTGAAGTATCAAGCGAATTGGTCAATTCGTTGACAAGTTATTGATCGGAATCGATTTTCACACTTAGTGTGATATTGACCTTCGCCTGTGACCTAGTGACCTAAATTTCGATCGGATTTATCTACTGTCCAAGGCCAATGCACATGTGAAGTATCAAGCAAATCGGTCAATTCGTTGACGAGTTATTGATCGGAACCGCTTAGTGTGTTAGTGAACTTGACCTTTGACCTACTGACCTCACTGTCAATTTGGGTCATCTACTTCCAATGCCAATGAACATGTGAAGTATCAAGCCAATCGGTCAATTCCTTGACGAGTTATTGATCGGAAACAATTTTCACACTTAGTGTGATATAGACCTTGACCTTCCACCTCGTCTTCTCTATAGCGTGCCCTGGAGAACAGTCTTGCACAGAGATTCTTAATTAGCGACACTTACTAACCAAGCCAACATTCATCGTTTGGCAGTTTCTTTAATCTATAAAAGCCACTACCTGTTTCGAAACGGAAACTTATATGTTAAACTTGGAGCAGCTTTTTTGAGTTCCATTCAATATGCAGTAGTAAACTTGCAATTTTTTTTTATTGAAAACAGTTAACATTTGTAATGACGATGAGCTTTGCGAAATTGCTTATTTCAAATTGATGCTAATACCCGTTTGTTAGAGAGCACGTGACGTATCAAAACTACACATTTGGATTCGCGATGCAAAACGTTTATATTGGTTGTAAATAAAGGTATATCCACAATGCCGTTTGCACTCAATATGTTAACTATTTGATTGTGTTATGTAGTTTAACAAGTTAACCGATATATCTCATTTTAAGTGTCTTACATCTGTTTTACTTTCCGATGTTTCAGTATTATCAATTATTGGACAATAAACGTAGCTAAAACAATTTATTTCCCGTGTCTTTGTCCCATTTTCCATCAAACGTTTTAATGAAACTTGTAATACAAACAATGAACACTCATTTACATGAGATTTCATAACTTTGATCGACGAGCTTGTCATAGGCAGCTTCGACTTGATACAAATGATTCGTAAAGGTGTCATAATAAGAACATGAATTGGACTATACTGTTCTGCGCAATACTTGCATACGACTATGCTGATTATACCGAAACACGTGAGTTTTTACTATATTTACTATGAAATAATTAATTTTCACAACAAGCCGGTGAACAATATTGAGCGAGTCTTTTTTTCACTTAACAAGCCTCTATTTCAACAAGACGAAAATTTGCTTAATATGAAACCTGAATTATTCCTAAAAACTGTGACTAAATAAAGTCAACACCAACAAAAAGAAAAGCTTAAAGGGAACACAAAAGCATAACCTTTCCAGACAAGTGTTTGAATATGAATAATTGAATTCGCGGATACAGTGTCAAATGATTTCACGAATAAATTGTTTAAATTGTACTTCGTGACTGACGGGTCGTTTTTGATTATAAGACAAACAAGTGTATCATAGGGATTGATCTGCACTATGGATAGGTGATTGCCGTAAGTTTCTACGAAGAGGTATTAAGGTGTTATTGATCTATAAAAACTTTCTTTAGATGTGATTTGGGTAATCCGACTTTCAAAACGGTTGAGAGTAAAGCATATATTTCTTAACGATAAACAAAGAGATATTACTATTAAAATTAAAAATTAAATCAACCCATTATGTCGAAAGGAAGATAGCTTTAGCTTCTTTGACTCATGACCAAAAGATTTAAAACCGCACACATAAAACTTAACTCGGGTTTTATTACGCGGGTATAGATCTGTTTCTCTTGCGTAGTTTAAGTTTTCGACCGGAACCTTAGCGATATAGCAGCGATCGAACACGATAAACCGATGAAATAAACTGTTGTGGGAATAAAGCTTACAAGTTTTGATAGCGTGTCGGGACAGGGAGCCAGAAATTAGTAAAAGCATGTTTACTATATTAAAGCAAAACTGTGACGGTAACTGTCGGTGTTATTTGTCGTTAACAGACCTCGAGAAAGACCAACACATAGAAACCATTTTAAAAGATGTTATAAAAGTGAATTACTTAGTCTCCATTTGTAAATAGCGTGAATTGCTTCGTGTGTGTTGCTAGTTTGTTTATTCATTTCAAACATGTTTTATAGGCATCTTAGTTCAGCTGTTTTATCAATTTATTTTATGCTTTCGTTTTTTTTAAAAATGGTGGGAGTCTTCTTCGCTACGGCTGTAACATTTTATAGAGAGTATTCAAAGTGCTATCATTACAAATACGGACCTTATTTTAGGTCCGCGCATAAAGCAGTCGAGGAGACGCTAAGAGAACCTGTGAATTAAATCTGACTTACATAAACACATACACTAACTTAACAGTAATGTGTTTTTGAAATTTCGGTTTATAAATTGTTTCCTCTGTACATGTGTATTGATCACCTCTGATAAGATTCTCTGCACTGTGAACGCAGTGGATGCCAGTTCTCAGGCATATTATTTACGGGATTTGGTGAAGTTTTTCAAATCAGACGGCTAAAACTAAGCCTTAAAATATGATCGGGGTGATCTCAAATCATTTAAATACAGTAAATTGTCGGTGTTAATATGTTAATATGTTCTAACAGTGTCCTTTAATAAAAAGGTAAAGAAACATATTGCAATATATTAATTATTGTGCAATGCATGTAACATTTGCTTGTGTTAAGAGCAAACGAGCGGGTACACCGTTTGCTTATAAGTGTCACAATTTAAATGTTTACTCGGCCCAATGTAAAATGTAAGTCGGCCCAGCTAATAGTAAAATTGTAAACGGGGTAGCACACCACCGCTTAAATGAGTTGTGAATCGTTAAAATAATATTTTGAAGATTTAAACAAAATATCACGATAACGCATTACTTTTATGTTTTTATTTTTAAAAAAATGGTAAGGTGAGCGAAATGATTCTTTTTTTAGTGACGATCGAATCACGGATTGACCTTCAAGTTGTGTGTTCATCAACCATAGAAACTTCCTGCACAAGTAGACATGCTAGTCATGGGGTTTGGATGTTTTACAGAAGATCAATTGCTGAAAATGACATTCAAAACATGGCAAAAGTTGTATACAATGAAACGGAATGTCTGGCAACTTCCCGTTTCACTATTAACTGCTCTTGCATCGATGGGAATAATGTCACGTGTAATATATCTAATGTAAACATTGCACAAGCGGGTGATAAATGGCACTGTAGGATATTTATTAATGAAAGGAACTTACTTAGCACTGTGTTAAGTGTTCCGAACGAAGGTAAGAATTGACAGCTTTAGTTTCCGTGGTATAGTTGACACAAAGATAATAATTTCTCAATATTTTGGAAAATTATAGCACCTTCGAAATTATCTTAAGTCGAATGATTGTGTAAGTATAGTTTTATCAGATAATTTTGGAATTGATTTGTATAAACTCGTCTTCGCATTTGTTATGATGTTATAAACAATAACCTTAGTTTTGATAGAAACATGCATGCGTTAAAAAATAAAAACCTGCTTTCATTGCTGTTTTTAAATACAATATACTGGGTTTCCTCAGTAATTGATTCTCCCATTGTTATGTGTGTGTATGCTTATTACCTTTGCACGACATTCATTATTATTACGTCAGCGAAGCTATCAATCCGTTTTATAGAAAACAATGAATGTGCAACTACAATAACAGAGGACATCACAATTAAAAGTTATGAGACTGTCAAGGATTATGTAACTGGTAAAAGCAATGCATACACAGACATGGAAGGTAATACGTGTTTAAAGTATCATAACACGTACTTTATATGACTTTCTTTCATTATGCTAGTTAAACATGAATGCGTCTGTGTAATGGGAAGCAAGTTAAGCAAAATCCTGCGATGATATACATAAAGTTCAATTGCTTTTAAACGCAGAAGTTTTATGTTTTAGTTATGATATCAATATTTAGCAACGTTTGTATATTGAACGACACACATATATTTCTTTTGTTGTACAACTGAAGCTTACGAGTTAAGATAGACTTGGTAAGCAAAGGTAGCTCCTTCGGTTGATGGATGTCAATGGTGATCACAATTTGTATTTACAGAAACTTATAACAAAACGACATCAGTGACCCTTTTCACGCAAGAAACAATGAACAAAACAATGCCTAATGAAATGGAAAAACACGGTAAAGAGTCTTTCAACCGTAAGTTTGTAAACGTTGTTCAAGTCAGTTTTTGTTGTAACATTAAATGTATGCAAATGTCTGCCAAATGCAATTTGAATGACGGATCTTTAATATCATCGCTAATTTAATGAAATACATATACATGTTATGTTTACGTCTAAAAAATAATTCTTATTTATTTTCGATAACTCTTAGAGAAAATGACACACATATTAAACATAAAATCCAATTTCAAACCAAGAACAGATACTCATAATTTATATTGTCAGATAGTATAATTGATTTGAACATAAACTAAAAACATCGTATATTTACAGAAAATAATAACACAACAACTTCAGTCAAGATTTCCACAACCTATACGATCAACCATACGAAGACATCTGAAAAAGAAGATTCCGATAATACACATAGTTTCAGTGAGTTTACAGAAACAAACCAATAAAGCCAATTTATTTTGTTAGGTTTTTAGTAATATGTTAAACTGTGTAAAACTTAAACCAAGAGTTGAATTCGCTCGATTGAACAAAATAGGGTTTGCAAAGGCACTTGGACTATGACCAAAAACATTATGATATTATTATGATCACCTGAAACGATCAATAATTAACCGGGTTTCAATCTGTCGGCATCGATATTTTCTAATAAATGAACGTATTTGTGTTGTTTTTTTAAATATATACTTTACGAAAACAGCTATGACATGCGATACTTTTTTACTTTTAGTATCATCATGTTGTTTTTCGTTTGTTTGATTCACAAAGTCGCAAAATATGACTGTTTGGTGCGTTTATGCGAATGCTTAATTTTTCTGATGTTTGCCTTCTGGACTGCACGAACTTTTATTTTGCAGAATTCTTTTCCCAAAGAGAAATTTTCATAATAGTTGCTGCCGTCGGTGCAATACTTGTCATTACTGCAAGTTTGTGCATATGCGGACATTGGAAACTTAAAGGGCGTTCAAATGGTAAGTTCCAACAGAGTATAACCATTCAATAGTTTAAGGCAACATCTACGCATAACAGGTTTTTTTTGCATGCATTCATTAAAGGTAATCGTAACAAATTATAGTATTGCATAGTAACTTTAAACTGAAACTTAATATTTGAATTACCGGCAGATCAGATTCTTGGTTACATTAATTTCTCGTTGCAGGTGTAAGTACAATAAGAGATATGCATTGTTTTATTTGAACACATACAACATATAAGTGGTGATCGAAAAAAAGTAGAACATATATGTTCAGTGTCTTTACATTTATATTGATGTTGTTGTATTGTCAACTACTGTGACCAACAGTTTGTCTGATTCTTGCACCTAAATTGAAAAGACCGTTATCACACTTTTCTAACATTTTAGTCATTATTTTTTAGTATTCACTCACCAAGTAAACGGAATTGACAATAGTCGATCAACTGAACCTACTAGAAACATTAGTTTAGAGATTATCCAAGATGATACATCGCTGGAACATTACCATGAGATACAGGATTTAACAAGTTCGTACAATTCTGTTACGTACATTCGTATTACTTTAAGAGCAGAATATACAGTGATCAAGAAAGTGAGGCAGACAATTGTGATCATTAAATTCACATACATACATCATATAAAACCTCTTCGGTTACATTAGTTTTTGAATGGCACGTTTTAGGGTATTAAGTGTTTTAAGTGGCATACATTGTTTAAATCAAACGCATAAAAACATTCAAATGGTGATCGAAACTTACGTGGCATTTCAAAATCTTAACAATGCGCCTATGCATCACCTTGATGGTGGTGAACTACTGTTTTGTTCCTCATTTAACAATGTTGGTCCCGTACTTTCTTAACGTTTTAGTCGTTATTCTTCAGTATTCAGGGACCAAGTAACTGAATTCGACAACATTCAATCAACAGAACCTACTCCTAGAAACAGCTGTTTGGGGATTGTCAAAGATGAATCGCTGGCGCTTTACCCTGAGATACCCGAAATAACAAGTTCGTACATAACGGTTACAGACAATCCAAATAACTTTAAGAGCAGAATAGAAAACCACCAAGAAAATCCACCAGACTACACAGACCATTCTGATAACACCATTCACATGCATCTAGCATGCAACACTAGCATACCAGAAGATGCTGTACACATCAGAAATAAGGATGCGGACAGTCTTATAGAACGGCGGATTTCGTTTATGGCAATTGCAGAAATTATTACGACTAACGGTAATGGTTTTCTTTTTAAGACAGTTCCAGTTAAATATAATCTTGTCATGACCAATTTCAATATGCATTAGCTGAATCTCGTTTTATCAAGTATTTTAATTATTTCAAGTAATTTAAAAAATTTGTTAAACAATATTTCCATTAGAATATGTATGTATAGTATTAAAGTAGTATGTTACTTACTACATAACTTATCGCAATTTAAAATATTTTCATCAGTATATGTATTTATATTATTGACATAAAGTGTGTAAATATTTAACTTAATGCAATTATTTAGATGCGGTCAAAGGCTCAGAAATTTACAGGCAAGTATTCATATATACTTCAAATAGACAAGCTAAACATTTTGAAAAATAAAGAATTCCAAAAAAGATTGTCATAGATTAAAAAAGAAAAACATACATTTAGTCTTATCCAGCAAAATAATACTTCTGACTGAGAAGAAAAGTTAAATGTATAAGTTCATTAATGGATTATCATCATTTGAAATCGGTAAAATAATTAAGAGTTTGTAACGCGTTTCCTAAATAACTCCGAAAACACTTGTATTAATAATGTAGCGTTTGTAATTCTATAGGATTTATTCGTTAAAAAAATGTTTATAGCATGCGTTGCGCAGTGGTGTCGCACTATCATTTGCTTCTAGAGGGCCCGGGTTTGTATCCCAGGGAAGGCAATATTGTTTATTCTACTTTATTTCTTGATAATGTAATTAGTTAAGACTATTCAAAACACCATGGTCTAGTAATTTAAGTTAATGAACAAATATGTGAACAAGTCCCTTTTGTATGATGTTTTTTTCATTCCTTCCATTGCAATTTAAGTAAGTAATGCTATTTATTTTTATCACTGATTTGTTGTGAGTAAAATCACATAGTAGTATTTTAGTATCACAATACGGACGGCATGATTTCCAAAATAAAAATATGACCTTAAATGAAAAATCTACTTATCCAAAGTAAAAATATGGTTTTGGATAAAACATGTATTTCATATTTGAAACTTACAAAAATAAAAAATAAACGAATAAATAAACACGATCTTAAAGCGAATTATTTGGCTATAAATGAAATAAATTAACCCATACGCTACCTCTAAAATTCACTTGTACGTTAATAATAAATAACGGGTTTGACATTTGTAACCACCAAACATAAGTTTCGTTTTAATTGGATATTATCGAACTATGATTCGAACTGTGAAGTATACATTATTGCATTGTTGTCTATTTTTATTAAATTGGTGTAAATATACCATAATGATTATTTCAAATTATGGCATTTTTGATCGCAATTTTGAAGGCTTCTGTATCTGGACAGTGGTCGTTACGAGAGTCTAACAAAAACTGAGCCTGATGATGAAGCTCATTACAACACAGCGATATGATATTGCTTACATGATGACCCAACGTAAGTTTCATTTATCCATGTATTTCAATATATTGTGAGCAATATCGTACTGTTGACGAAATCGAGTGGGTGCTGTTTAAGTTTTGCGAATTGAAATCCAGCTTTACACACGTTTCTAGTAGTATGCATGCTTCATCATTGCATAGTATCGTTATAACAAGGTTACAA